>NC_066625.1:19153365-19456395 GCF_025201925.1 Gopherus flavomarginatus | reverse complement strand
TTGGGGAGGCCAGCCCCATGCTCCGCCCCTTCTCCCTGAGGCCCCTTTGCTGGCTGGCCTGCTGACACAGTCCCGAAGTCTCGCCAGTATGTTGGTGCCCAGAGCAGTCGGGAGGAGCCTCAGCCAGGGCTGAGCCCTGAGCCTGGACCACCCAGAAAAGCTCTGAGTCCTGCTGTGGCCCAGCCTTGGGGCTGTGGCAGAGAGCATTAGCAGAGGTTTGGGGAGACTTAGCCTCCTCCAACCTCCATTATCTGCCGCCCATGGTTTAGCTGTGTAGCTGGATAGGTAAGACCCTGCATTAGGGATCTTATACACAAAGAATCTTTGAGCCTAGATGTAGGGTGGCCAGACAGTAAATATAAAAAATTGGGACAGGAGTGGGGGGTAATAGGAGCCTATATAAGGAAAAGAGCCAAAAATCGGGGTTGTCCCTATAAAATCAGGACATCTGGTCACCCTACCTAGATGTGAGGACCTGGATACAGGTATCAGTGGAAGATGATCAGGTGATGTGCCTGAGTGACAGGCAGGATGGTGGTGTTGTCCAGAGTGATTGAGAAAGGAGGTTGCAGGGAGGACCCATAAACTTTTGTCAGACAGACTTGGATCCCTTATGGCTTCTGTGCTCAGTATTTGCATACCTCTCCTCTCAGGTTACCAGTCTGAATAGCTCTGAGTGGGTTAGGTGGCTGCCTAGCTTGCATTTACAAGATCAATCTGCATCCACTGGAGGAGGGGGGAAAAATTAGACTGAATTTGTAGCTGTTTTGTTTTAGCAGCTTTGAAAGACAGACTGAGCTGCTCCCTGTCTAATAACAGTTGTAGGAATAATATATGGAGATATACCAATCTCATAGAACTGGAAGGGACCCTGAGAGGTCATTGAGTCCAGCCCCCTGCCTTCAATAGCAAGGCCAAGTACAGATTTTTGCCCTGGATCCCTAAGGATCCCTCAAAGATTGAGCTCACAACTCTGGGTTTAGCAGGCCAATGCTCAAACCACTGAGCTATCCCTCCCTCTACCCAAGTGCAGAGAGCACTGTGATATAGGGGTAATGATATCAGTAGGTGTGGGCTGTATCTTAAATACTTGACATCAAAGGAGGCTATAACTCCAAACTCCCTTCCAAAATGCATTTTACTTTTCACAGCTGTTACTTCAGGTAGCAATGACATCATTTAACAGATGTCACAAATGATGAATTATGATGCCATCATTCAAGAGCAGTGTAGTCTAATATATTCCGACAATGCAACTTGGGCACTTCCAGCTCTGCTTCATAATGACGAAGAATGCAGCCTCTCTGCACATCCAGATCTTGTCTGAAGGCGTAAAACTTTCTGTAGCCTATTATAATTTTGCTATTAAAAATTCAATCTAATCTAAATATTACTTGAAGTATTTCATGTTGTTGTTCTCACTGGTATTTAATGTAATTCCAAGTATTAAAAGAATAAATTCTGGCACCTTCATTCTAATGAAATTTGTTTTGTCTTTGTTAGTGGACTCAGATCAAAGCTATGGCAGCGATTTGCTAAGGGAGCTGGGTGCGCATGGAAGTTCAATGGGAGAAATGGGAGCTTGCTCTTTGAAAATTCCAGCCTAAAATGCTAACGCGCCGCTCTTTTCTACCTCTGAGGTTCTAAAGGACAGCTGCTAGCTTTGGTCACCCTAAGTTAGATTGAGCTGTAAGACTTAGCACTGAGTAAGGGGTAGCTCAGAGCTGTGCTGTTCCAGGAACAACTGTAGGAAGGCATTGTGACTCAGTCCAAATCCATCCTCTGCTCCCCCTTTGCTTCTGGGGCAAAATAACTTACTGGGTGCAGCTTCTCCCCCCATGTTGTCTCATCTTTGTAGGTCAGTTATGGCTGTGCCTATGCCCTTCTCTGTTTCCTTCCTGCCCACTTACTATCTGCACCCCCAGACTTGTGATGTGGGGAGCCCTCTCATAGCAATGTAGGTGGGTGGAGAGTCCTTTAGGATTCAGTTTTCAGAGCCTCTGATAACTGCAGATGTGTCCTTAACATTAAATGAAACTGAAAACAGCACAAAGGGAGAGAAGTCTTCCCAATTTTGAAATATTATACACTGCTCTTTGCTGGAGCTCAGACTTAATTCATCAAACAACTTTATTAATCTAAGAGAATAATACAGAGAGATGTTTGATCATTTTTATTGACTCATAATGGCATCTTACCTGTTTCTGAAATCACCAGAAAATCTATTCCTGTCATGGAGGCAGTAACCAGGTTGTAAATTTGAAATGAAATAGAAAGGCATATAATTGGATCAATGGTTTGTTAATGTTGATACTGAACAGCTACTTCGCTATTGCTCTATGATAAAATAGAAATGGATGATGCTGGCATCACATCGAAAGCTGACATGGCCACAGCCACAGACTCTAGGCTCTGATGTAATGCTGCGGCTCTTAGGACTCATTCAGCCATGCCAGGAAGGGAAGATTCTTGGGTCAATGAATGGATGAGTGGCTAATCAGAATTTTGTCCTGACTATGTGGAAGCCATTCCTGTTTCCTGAGTGTAGTGAAAGCCATTCTTGTTTCCCTATACACAGCTTTGGCCTTCAGGAGATGAGGGAGTAATCATTGCTAGTTCTTTCCTTTCAATATACAGTATAGGGTTTAGGACTCGCCAGTGCTGAAAGTCTGTCTTGTTTTTCTTAACTCTGCCCTGATGCTCTCCTCTTGGTTTGGATCCTTCACTCAGCATCAGCCCAGCTCTCCCTTTCAGTAGAGCCACAACTCGTTTTAGAAGGAAGACTAATTGTGGCTGTTTTGTGTCTCTGATATTTTAATATTAAAACTGATCATTACAGGTAGGCACAGAACTTTAGGAAGTGCCACATGGCAGTTTCTACTTTCCAAAAGACTAGATGGCTTGGAGAATTGGTACTAGGCTTTGAATTCTGTCATGGTATAATCCCCCACTTTGAACCTTAGCGTCCAAAAGATGGGGTACCACCATGAATTCCTCTAAGCTCAATTACCAGCTTAGTACTTGTAGCGCTGCCACCAACCAGGAATTCCAGTGCCTGGTTGTCATAAACAGATAGCTAAGGGTTAATGTTCTTTTACCTGGAAAGGAGTAACCTGAAACACCTGACCAGAGGACCAATCAGGAAACAAGACTTTTTCAAATCTGGGTGGAGGGAAGTTTGTGTGTGAGTTTTGTTCTTTGTCTTCTGCCTGTAATCTCTCGGCTATGAGAGGATTTTTCTGCCTCCTGCTTTTCTAATCTTCTGTTTCCCAGTTGTAAGTACAAAAAGAATAGACATAGGTTTCTATTGTTTTCTTTTGTATTTACATGTGTGTAGTTGCTGGAATGTGTTAAATTGTATTCTTTTTGAATAAGGCTGTTTATTCATATTTCTTTTAAGCAATTGACCCTGTATTTGTCACCTTAATACAGAGAGACCATTTTTAGGTATTTTTCTTTCTTTTTACATAAAGCTTTCTTTTTAAGACCTGTGGGAGTTTTTCTTTAGTGGGGAACTCCGGGGAATTGAGTCTGTAGCTCACCAGGGAATTGGTGGGAGGAAGAAGTCAGGGGGAAATCTGTGTGTTAGATTTACTAGCCTGACTTTGCATTCCCTTTGGGTGAAGGAGGGGGGTGTGGCGGGGAGGGGAGCTTGGCTCTCTCTTGCGTTTCCAGGACTGGAAATAGGGAGGGTGGAGTCCCTCTGTTTAGATTCACGGAGCTTGCTTCTGTGTATCTCTCCAGGGACCCAGGGAGGGAACACCTGGAAGGGAGAAGGGAAGGGAAATGGTTTATTCCCCTTTGTTGTGAGACTCAAGGAATTTGGGTCTTGGGGTCCCCAGGGAAGGTTTTTGGGGGGACCAGAGTGCCCCAAAACACTCTAATTTTTTGGGTGGTGGCAGCTTTACCAGGTCCAAGCTGGTAACTAAGCTTGGAGTTTTTCATGCTAACACCCATATTTTGGACGCTAAGGTCCAAATCTGGGAATGTGTTATGACACTGGTACACTCTGGTCCCCCCCAAAACCTTGCCCAGGGACCCCCAAGACCCAGTCCCTCTGGATCTTAACACAAGGAAAGTAAACCCTTTCCCTCACTGTTGCCTCTCGCAGGCTTCCCCTCCCTGGGACCCTGGAAGATCACGTTGATTCAAACTCCTTGAATCTTAAAACAGAGAGGAAAATTCACCTTCCCCCCTCCTTCTCTCTCCCCCTCCCAGACTCTCCCTGAGAGAGAAAGTAATCCTAACACAGAGAGAAAATTAACCTTTCTCTCCCTCTTCCCTCCTTTCTCCCCACCAAGTCCCTGGTGAATCCAGACCCAGTCCCCTGGGGTCTCACCAGAATAAAAAAAAAAAACAATCAGGTTCTTAAACAAGAAAAGCTTTTAATTAAAGAAAGAAAAAACAGTAAAAATTATCTTTGTAAATTTAAGATGGATTAGGTATAGGGTTTTTCAGCTATAGACACTGGGAATACCCTCCCAGCCTAAGTATACAAGTACAAATTAAAATCCTTTCAGCAAAATACAAATTTGAATGCCTTCCAGCCAAATACACATTTGCAAATAAAGAAAACAAACAGAAGCCTAACTCGCCTTATCACCTAGTACTTACTATTCTTGACATATAAGAGACAGTATCAGGGAGATTGGCGAGAAACCTGGTTGCACGTCTGGTCACTCACAAAACCCAGAGAGAACAACAACCAAAAACTAACAGCACACACAAAAACTTCCGTCCCTCAAGATTTGAAATTATCCTGTCCTCTGATTGATCCTCTGGTCAAGTGACAGCCAGGCTCACTGAACTTGTTAACCCTTTACAGTCAAAAGAGACATGAAGTACTTCTGTTCTATTAACCCTTAACTATCTGTTTATGACAAATCCTTTCACCTGAGAGTTGCTAATTTGAATTAAGCCCTGATGTGTATTGACCAAAAATTACCATTGTCTGGCTGTTCAGTGGCTGATGTGAAGGCTTCAGTCTGGGCCTAGCTCTTATGTCAACAACATAATTAACCTTGTAGTGTAGTGAGTAGAATTGGATAAGGAGCTTCAGATTTCGGGAGTGACATACAGTGTTGAGACCAGTAGCTCAGGAACACAAGCCTGGGTGTTGCTCCCAGGTGTGGCATAGAGACAAAGAGCAGAGCCCTGCCTGTTTGTTGCAGTACTTATTGTTGATGGAACAGGGCAATGGAACTCATTGCTTAAAAGTATCACTGAGTCCAGGAGTTTATTCGGATTCAGGAAATATTAGATATTTATATGGGACAATGGAAAACACCCCAGTTACATTAGAGAGGATCTAAAAGACTCCTGCCCCAGGACGGGCAATAGCTGATGGTGGTGTTGCTGTCCCTGTTTGCCTGACCAAACTGTATACATGTGTGCTGCCTGAAATTCCCCCAAACAAAGCTCTTTTCCTATTGAAACAAATCTCAGCTTCAAACCTAGAATTTGCTTTCAGCGAACTGAAAGCATATGAGCACACCTTTGCTCCCTCAAATGTACTCCAAAAGCAAATAGATAGGGATGTGAATCAGGAGCGGCGCCAGGGTTTCTGGCGCCCTAGGCAGAAATCAGGGGGCGGCATTTTGTGCGCTTCCCACGGGGCGCACGGGAGCTTCCAGTTCGACTCTCATCGTGCCACGGAAGAAGGACCCTCTGCTAAAATGCCGCAGGTGACAGCGGCAGTCATTGAGCTGCTCAATTGCCTGCCGCTGTTTTCTGGGGCACGTCTGCAGAAGGTCCTTCTTCGGCGGCGCGACGGGAGCGGAACTGGAAGCTCCCGTGCGCCCTGTGGGGAGCGCACAAAATGCCACCCCCCGAATCCAGGCACCCGAGGCGACCACCTCGGGTTGCCTAATGGAAACGCCGGCCTTGGCGTGAATGCAGCTGGAGGAAAAACTCATTTTATAAGTGGCTGAAATGTATGTGAATATCTCTGCTATTGTTCACTCATTTCTATTATGTATCAATCACCACATACATCTGCACTTTACCAGCAAGAAAGGCAGTTTCCCTTCTGACGAATTTACAGTTTAAATTAGACACAACACAAGTAAGATGCAAAGTAAAATGAACACAAAGGGTCTTTAGGAGGGATGAATGCTATGTCAGCTTCCACTCTGGCCCCCTCTAGTGCCAACATATGTTTTTGAATAGAAATGTTGGTTTCAGAAAATGCAGCCTGCTTACCCTGTGTATGACCCTGTAATTAGGGTGTTTGTTGTGATGGCCTAATATACTATTACTATATGTCATAAGAGAATGTAATACATGGAAGAGTAACCAACAATATCAGAATACACCAAATGTTTGTTTTGAGTATATAATGCCAGGTATGGAATTTATATGTCTAATCTATCACCGGTCGGCATTCGTGCCGTGCTCATCCCCTTGGTATTGGAACCCTTTAATGGATTATCACTAATAATTTTCTACGCAAGTAATTCCAAAGAGGTTTCATTGCTACTTAAACTGCTTGTCCTCAGCAGTGTTCATTCTTTGAGGTAGTAGCTGCCATCTCTTAACAGTAAAGACATCCCAAATCTAGCTTAACTCTGTGCCTATCCAATTTCATAAGGATCATTAGGGAGATAATACTTTTTTGATGATAAAACTGAAAAACATGCACATTACAGGGCTTCTATTTCTCACCTAAAATATCTTTTCACCACAGGAGGCCATTTTAGAATCCTATTAGGCAATCATTCATTCTGCCTTTCTTCATTCTTTGTAGTAATCAGCATGCCAGCAACTGAACGTCTGTAAAGTTAAAAGCATTGCTTTTTATGTTACATCAGTAGCTCGCTAATGATGGGAATTCACAAGTCAGGCAAACACTTAATTTGTCAGACATCTTTATTATTCCTTAACCCCTTAAAGAAGTTCTATTCTTTTTCATAATCTCCTCCATCAGTCTCTCTCTCTCAGTCAGAAGCTGCTGCTAAGACATTTCATTCTACTGCTGCCTAGATAAGCAGCTAGCACCCAGCCATTGCCAGTGATTCTCATTGGATTTGCCCATTAGGGTAGCAGAAGTGCTAAGACTGATGAAGATGCAGTATAGGAACTAGGCTAAACAAGAAAGGATTAACTGTTAAGGGTGGGACTTTAAGAGGAACCTAAAGGGTTTAGGAGTCTAACTCCCATTGAATTTCAATACCATTTGAGCACTCAACTTCCTTTGACAATCCCTGCCGAGCCCCTTTTAATGCTGTAAACAGCACAGGTCATCTAAGGGTATGTCTACACTATGAAATTAGGTCAATTTTATAAGTTGATTTTTAGAAATCGATGTTGTACAGTTGATTGCGTATGTCCACACTAAGCGCTTTAATTCGGCGGACTGCGTCCTCACTACCATGGCTAGCATTGACTTAGAGCGGTGAACTGTGGGTAGCTATCCCATAATTCCCACAGTCTCTGCTGCCCATTGGAATTCTGGATTAAGCTCTCAATGTCAGATGGCGCAAAAACATTGTCACGGGTGGTTTTGGGTACATGTTGTCAGTTGTCCCCCTTTTTCCCCCCCCCCCATGAAAGCAATGGCAGACAATCGTTTTGTGCCTATTTTCCTGGGTTACCCATGCAGATGTCATACCACAGCAAGCATGGAGCCCGCTCAACTAAGAGACGCCAGCACGAAGAGGACTCTCATGAGGACATGGACACAGATGTTCCTGATAGCACAGGCTGTGGCAATTGGGACATCATGGCGGCAGTGGGGCTGGTTGATACAGTGGAATGCCAATTCTGGGCCTGGCAAACAAGCACAGATTGGTGGGACCACATAGTGTTGCAGGTATGGGATGATTCCCAGTGGCGGTGAAACTTTTGCATGTGTAAGGACATCTTCATGGAACTTTGAGTTGCTTTCCCCTGGCCTGGAGCACAGGAATACCAAGATGAGAGCTGCCCTGAAAGGTGAGAAGTGAGTGGCTGTAGCCATGTGGAAGCTTGCAATGCCAGACAGCTACCTGTCAGTTGGGAATCAATTTGGAGTGGCATGTCTACTGTGGGAGTTGTTGTGATGCAAGTAGCCAATGCAATCATTGACGTTCTTTTATCAAGGGTAGTGACACTGGGAAATGTGGAGGTCATAGTGGATGTCTTTGCTGCAATGGGTTTCCGTAACTGTGATGGGGTGATAGACGGAACCGATATTCCCATCTTGGCACTGGACCATCTTGCCAACCAGTACATAAACCGCAAGGGGTACTTCTCATTGGTGCTGCAAGCACTGATGGATCGCAAGGGACGTTTCACCAACATCAATGTGGGATGGCCGGGAAAGGTGCATGATGCTCGCATATTTAGGAGCTCCAGGCTGTTTGAGCAGCTGCAAGAAGAGATTTACTTCCCAGACCAGAAAATTACCGTTGGGGACGTTGAAATGCCAATAGTTATCCCTGGAGACTCAGCCTGCCTCTTGCTCTCATGGCTCATGAAGCCATACACAGGCAGCCTGGACAGTACTAAGGAGCAGTTCAACTATAGGCTGAGCAAGTGCGGAATGGTGGTAGAATGTGCCTTTGAACATTTAAAAGCTCGCTGGCACTGTTTGCTGGGTAGGTCAGAGCTCAGCACAGCCAACATTCCCATTGTTATTGCTGCTTGCTGTGTGCTCTGTAATGTCTGTGAGAGTAAGGGGGAGATGTTTATGGTGGGGTGGGAGGTTGAGGCAAGTCACCTGGCTTTTGACTTTGAGCAGCCAGGCACCAGGGCAATTAGAAGAGCACAGCAAGGCACACTGCGCATCAGAGAGGCTTTGAAAAACAGTTTCATGGCTGGCCAGGCTTTGGTGTGACAGTTGTGTGTGTTTCTGCTTGATGCAAACCCGCCCCCTTTGTTTATTTTAATTCCCTGTAAGCCAACCACCATCCCCCCTTTGAAATAAAGTAACTATTGTTTTGAAACCATGCATGCTTTCTTTAATAAAAAGAGATAACTGACCAGGTAGGGTGCAGGAGGAGGGAAGGACAAGGCCACATTATTTATTGTAGCCACACTACAAATCAAAGCTGTTTGAATGACAGCCTTCTGTTGCTTGGGCCATCCTCTGGAGAGGAGTGGCTGGGTGCCTGGAGCCTCCCCCCTGGTTTCTTGAGCATTTGGGTGAGGCGGATATGGAACTTGGGGAGGAGAGCATGTGGTTATGCAGTGAATGCAGCTGGGGTCTGTGCTCTTGTTGGCTTTCCTGCAGCTCCAACAGACACTTCATCATGTCCATTTGCTCCCCCATTAGCCTCAGTATCGCGTCATGCCACCACTCTTCGTGCTCACTTAATTCTTTCCTGGCCTCTGCCACTGAATGCCTCCATGCATTAAGCTGTGCCCTATCAGTGTGAGAGGCCTGCGTGAGCTTGGAAAATACATAATCATGAGTGCATTTTTTTCACCTTCTAATCTGCGATAACCTCAGGGACAGAGGAGATAAGGGGAGTGTAGAAACATTCGAACCTGGGGGGAGATAAAAAGGGAGAGTAAAATTTAAGATGATGCATTTCTAAGAACAAAAGGGAGACTTTTTCATAGCGAATCAAGAAATTCACAGCAGACAGCACATGTGTTTTAGGTACAAGGTCGCACTTTTCCTTTTATATTGAGTGCCTGCCAGTATGGTGACACATCGCACACAGCTGGGCAACAGAATTTGGTTTCCAGGCAGCCACGGTAAGCCTTTTAGTACATGTGATTGGCTTCTTAAGCCTTAATAAATGTGGGAATGTTTTCAAACTGCATTGCCCTCCTTTCTCAGAGCAAGCAATGGGTTGGGTTTCACATTTAAAGGAGGGGCTGCAGTTTTCGGGTGGATGTGCAGCACATACCTACCCCCGCCCCACATGGCTATTCTCTGGGATGAGCCCATCACCCCTCCCCCCACCACGTGGCTATTCTCTGGGATGATCCTTTCACCTCTCCCTCCTGCCATGTGGCTATTCCCTGGGATGATCCCTTTTAGCCAAGCCCAATCAGCCCAGCATTACTGTTCTTTTACAAAAATTCCCCTATTTCAACCAGGTGACCATTTCAACCAGGTGACCATGAATGATATCCCTCTACTGAGGCTAACATAGAAAAATAAAGACCAAATGGTGCTTGAATGAGACCAAAACCCAGGACCATTTGCTGCCATGCTTTGTGCTGCAATGATTCCAGACTACTTGCTACTGGCTTGGCATGATAGTGTCCTACTGTGGAGGACGCAATAAGGCAGCCCTCCCCAGAAACCTTCTGCAAAGGCTTTCAGAGTACCTCCAGGAGAGCTTCATGGAGATGTCCCTGGAGGATTCCCGCTCCATCCTCAGACATGTGAACAGACCTTTCCAGCAGCTGTACTGGCCGTGAATGCATCCTAGTTCTTCAGGCCAAATCAAACATTTAACATTATTGCTTTTAAACTCTGTACTGTAGTTACAAATGTGCACTCACCAGAGGTGCCTTCTCCAGCTTCAGGGTCGAGGATCCTGCCTTGGAGGGTATTGGCTCCACAGTGATGAAAAGGTCCTGGCGGCCGGGGAGAATGGATTCACCGCTTGTCTGCTGCGCATTCTCCTCCACTTCAAAATCCTCCTCCCTAGAATGCAATGCAACTGATCATAGACTCATAGGTCAGAAGGGACCAATATGATCATCTAGTCTGACCTCCTGCACAAGGCAGGCCACAGAACCCCACCCATCCAATTTTATAACAACCCCTAACCCAGGACCGAGTTATTGAAATCCTCAAAATTGGTTTGAAGACCTCAAGCTGCAGAGAATCCACCAGCAAGCGACCCGTGCCCCACGCTGCAGGGGAAGGCGAAAAACCTCCAGGGCCCCTGCCAATCCGCCCTGGAGGAAAATTCCTTCCCGACAAATCATAGAAGCGGCATGTATGGAGCTTTGACCTGCAGCGCTCATTTGCCTCCTTTTGTCTTTTGGTAGGCTTGCCTGAGCTCCTTAACTTTCACAGGGCACTGCTGTGTATCCCTGCTGTAGCCTCTGTCCACTATGCACTGTGAGATTTTGGCAAATATATTCGCATTTCTTCTTTTTGATCGGACTTCGGCCTGCACAGATGCTTCTCCTCATACAACAATCGGATCCAGTGTCTCCCTTTCGGTCCATGCTGGAGCTCATTTGCAATTCTGGGAGGACTGCATGGTCACCAGTGCTGCCACCACATTGACCAAACAGGAAATGAAATTCAAAAGTTCCCGGGACTTTTCCTGTGTATGTGGCTAGTGCATTGGAGTTGAGAGCGCTGTCCTGAGCAGTCACAATGGAGCACTCTGGGATAACTCCCGGAGGCCAATACCGTCAATTTGCGTCTGTACTACCCCAGATTCGACCCAGCAAGGTTGATTTTAGTGCTACTCCCCTCGCCGGGGAGGAGTACAGAAGTCGATTTTAAGAGCCCTTTAGGTCGATGGAAGAGGATTGGTTGTGTGGACGCAGTCATTTGTAAATCGACCTAACATGGCTAAATTCAACCTAACTCCGTAGTGTAGACGAGGCCTATGAGTTTCAGATCCCCTAGTACTAGTAAGCAACAAACCCTTTGCCTTTAAGATAATTCTAAGGAAATACATTTTCTTAAAAAAAAAAACAAACAAACAAACAACCGCCACCCCCAACCTTCCCCCCAAACAAACAAACAAACTAGTTTCACTCCAAATGGAAGGGTTTGAGCACCTTCTTCCCTTACAGCTGGCTTCTCTGAGGAGCATTTCCTCTGACATACTATTATTAAAACCTTTAGGTTAAGAATGTTAAAGCTGGTCTGGGGATGTACCTGTGCATGTCAGTTGAAGTTGAGTGGTTACAATAACCGTGGTTGCCTTTGCAAATCTCAAACCGTAGTTTGTACTGTAAATGCCTGAATCTAGTTCCCCTCCCTACCTCCCAAAAAACCCATTTACAATGAACTGTAAGGTTTTTTTCCTTTGGCCCTTTAGTTCTTGATGCATCTCAACAATGGAGGAGGGAAGGTAAATGTGGGGAAAAGCAGATATTGAGGAGAAAGCTGGATAGAGGTTTGCAGCACAGAATCTTGCAAATGTTTTGCAGCTACAAACAAATGGATCACTTTGAAAGTCAGAGGTGAGTGTGAGGTGTTTGTTTAAAAAAAACAAAAAACCAAAACCTTTCCATTTTTCATCTTTCACCAATTAAACAATTGATGTAGCGATGATTTTTTTTGGGGGGGGGGTTTGGTTTGAGTGAAAAAGTGCACAGCTGTGGTGATTCCAAAAAGTTCAAATAGCCAATCAGCTTGCAGCTTTGAACAACTGCTATTCTTATCATACTTTAATTAGTTACAACGAAGAGAGATGATCCTGGCACTATGGATTTAAATCTGAATTCTCTGCCTTTTTTGTGTTTTTAAGACAAACCTTGAACTTTCTTTGTCTTGCTCTTAGAATGCCATTTTTGTCCATGTTTTCTGTCCTGTACAAAAAAGACTTAGGTTACAAGGAAACATCTGAAGAGAGACTGATTTTCTGTGGTAGTAGTGACTTCTTAAATCAGGAAAGTAAGGTTAATGCAAAGCAAGTATTAATGGAGAGTTGTAAGTGCTGTTACTCTAATCACCATGAACCTTAAAATGCCCTTACTTGGATAGAGGCAATTCATTTTCTGGAATAAGCAATTTTAAAATGAAAGCAGCAAATTGGAGCCCTGTATGAACCACAAATGCTAAATTCCAGTAAAATGACCCAATTAATTCTTTTACTCTTGTTATCAACATTTCTTGGAGCGTGTTCTATTTCAGAAAATGAGATGGATCGTTGTCACAGTTACAGGGTGGACTGCATTTTAGACTCCGTTCAGTTCCTCTCAGATGCACCTCTTTGTGGACAGGTTTTGCTACCTTCACCCTTCTCTGATTGGAACCACACTGTCCTGCCACTCTTAGGCCAGGTCTACGCTACCACTGCCAATCAATCTAAGCTATGCATTTTGAGTGACATTAGTAGGTGTAACTCAAGTCGACCTAACATAGACATCCTTACTGCGGGGTCCATGCTACGCTATGTCGACAGAAGACATTCACCGCCGACATTGCTTGTGCCTCTCGTTGAGGTGGCATACAGAAATTGATGGAAGAGCGCTCTTCACTAGACCTGCTAAATCAATGCCGCATGAATGTTTAGCAAATCTGGCACGTAAATACCTTGCCGTGTCAGCTACAGAAGTGCCATGCAAACATCTGTTCTCACTTTCAAATGACATTATAAATAAGAAGTGGGCAGCATTATCTCCTGTAATTGTAAACAAATTTTGTCTTAGCAATTGGTTGAACAAGAAGTAGGACTGAATGTACTTGTAAACTCTAAAGTTTACATTGTTTTGTTTGTGAGTGCAATTATGTAACCAAAAAAATGTACATTTGTAAGTTACACTTTTATGATCAAGAGATTGCACTACAGTACTTGTATGATGTCAATTGAAAAATACTTTATTTTGTTTATATTATTTTTTATTATAAATACTTGCACTGTAAACATGGTAAAGTGATCACTGTACACTTTGTATTCTGTGTTGTAATTGAAATCAATGTATTTGAAAATGTAGAAGAACATCCAAAAATATTTAATACATTTCAATTGGTATTCTATTTAACAGTGTGATTAAAACTGTGATTAATCACAATTTAATATTTTGAGTTAATTGCATGAGTTAACTGTGATTAATTGACAGCCCTACCTGTAAGCAATACTTCCCCTTACCTGACCTTTAATCTTTTCTCACAAGCTTTTGTAAGTTCCATTCACTCTAGTTACTCCATCTGTGGGCTAGGAAAGATACCTGCATGGTGCAGTTTCTGTGTCTTTCTCAGTGAGTCTCCATTAATGTGTCCCCACTGGGCTGCTGATTATCATCCACTCAGCCTCTCCTTTCCCACCTTCTTCATCCCAAGGTCAACACTGTAAGATTGTTCTTAATTTTGGACTGGGAAGAGTAAACCTTGTCAGCCTGGTTGGGGCCTGGCCAGGGGTATCCCCCAATTAATAGCTTCCCCCATTGTTTCCCCAGCTACTCTCAGAACTTGTCTTTGTGGCAATTTAGTGCACAGAATGCACAGAATCTACAGTGCTCCAGCCTGCCATGAACTGAGTGGCCATGTGGACCCAGATACTGTGCACTACGTTCTGTTGTCCACTCTCATCTACTACTGTTTAACCCAAAGGAACTTCTGAACTTTTAGTGTGTGGTAGCAGGGTCAACGTAGCCACTTAGTGTGTGGCATGCAGGAGTGCTGTAGGTTTATACCCTAGGTTGCCACGCACTGAATTGCTGCATAGACATGCCCACAGTATTCCCTGTGATGGTACCTTATCTTTGCCACTGTTTTGGAGCTAGGCTGAGTTGTGTCTCAGGAAAGTCACTTAGGATAATATCGTAGGCTTCCCTCTTGGGTTAACACCACATGGTTGGGCAGAATAGATGCTGGAACATGGGGTAGCTTTTGGAGTAGCTTGCATCTCTGGAGTCTAAAAGGGAACAATACTTGTGCTCTTCTGGGTGCTCCTTGCACCTCCCCGCTTGGCCGCTTCACAAAGGGCCCTTTATTTCATATTTCAGCACAGTGGGTAGAGGGTACCCCAAGAAGTGTTTGCATTACATGTGCAGAGAGTGAACAACTTGTACTGGACGAGTCATTTTTATGTTAGAATGTTGGCAAGTATTTACTTTAAAATCCCTATTTTATTGCAAGCTCGTGGTTTAATCTGGCTTTAAACGTGAGCCACATCAGAAATGGGAAAGGCACCTGTCTGTCTTCCCCTCTCCTCAGTGGTTTTTTCCTCAACATTTTATGCACCTTCAACTCTTCTGCCACTCCATTTCTTTATTTTTAATTAGCAGAGAGAATCAGGGCATGGAATAACTATATGTCATACTCTGTCCTTTCCTGCACCCTGCTTTGTAGCATGAGCGCTGATCATTATCATTCACAAATATGGTGAGCTTCCTGTAGTTTAAATTAGAAAATCTTCTGCTTACCATTCTGTCCTATTTTGTACATTAAAAAGCATTCAGGGTATTGTATCCTACACTTGATATCAGCTTATTGAATGGTACATTAGGTTTTTGGCTGGCACTCACATCTGACATGCAAATATGGACAAATTGGCTAAGAAAAGGCAGCCATCTAAATCGGTGTTTGCTATGCTGCTGCAGCAAACCATGGTTTTATGAGAGAAGAAATATCATCAATCCTGGAGGAAACTGTACTGAAGGAGTCTGGGCCCTAGATATCCGGCTAGAGAAGATATAGCTGAATGGCAAGCATTAATTACAAATGTCAGCTGTAAGTTGCACAGTACAGGCTCATATAAAATTAAGTCTTTGATTTAGCGCATAGCTTTTATTCTCTATGTGCCAAAGAACAAGGTTGCTTTAAGTCTTGCATTTATAAATTGCTCTACCATTCTTTTAGAAACGTCTGGTAGATCTAAAGTTTTTTTTTTTTTTAAACGTTGTTCCTAGAAAAGGTGAGAACATTGACAGGGAAAAATTTCTATGCCACAAACCATTTAGAGTTTCATCAAGTAATCTGAAAATAATCAGATGATGATTAACTTTGGAAACTAAATTAAAAAGGGTATGCTGCAAAAAATGTAGACTTATTAATGTTAGGAGAAATTACCTAACTGCCAAACCTTTCCAATGTATATTCATGTGCATGGGCAGCGTACTTAGGGTGAAATATTTCTGCCTTACAATAGTGAAACCTCTATGAAGTCAGGTGCAACTAAGTGGAGAATTTGGCCCTTAGTATATAACTGGTCTATAATATGAAATCAACATTAGAGCTAATTAAAACTTTTTCTGTTTTTAAAATTATGATTTTGAGGGGGAGGACACTTCTGAATTTCAATGGTAAAAAAGCAAGGGGGAAATTTGAAAAACAAAAAAACAAACCATTTAACTATTCCCCCTTTAGACTAGTAGTAATCAACACATACTGAAAAACATAGGGCCAAATTCTGCTCTGTTGCACCTATGTAAATCCAAAGTATCTCCATTTATTTCAATAGATAACAGAATTTGGCCTTAGCAGTCTTTTAATGTACATGCATACCAATAGGAGAAAAGACAACTGACAAGGGGTAGTTTTCTGGGCCAGAAGAGCTATAAGAACAACAAAGGTGAATAAGTTGGTAAAATGATAATGAAGAGAACAGCCCAGGATTGACCAGAACATGAGCTCCGGAGAGAGAGCTGTGGATCAGTCATGATATGAGGAGAGGTAAATGACAAGGGTCACAAGAATGTGAGAAGAAAGCCCTCCTCCTCCATGTATGACAGTAGCAGTTTCAAGAATGCTTACATATACCAACTGCTACTACCATCCAGTGAATTAGACCAAAGAAAAGAGATGACTGGACAATTGACTGAACTGGTAAGAGGAAAGGAAAATAGCCAAGGTCTTAGCAGTATGTGGGGATCATTAAAGAAACATTTAACAGGGAGCCTAAGGTAATCAAAGTGCCTCTTTTTGTCTTGGCAAGACAGTATTTTATTGTAAGCATCAGTTAATATTGGTCGAGTGATTTCAACATGCGAAGCACTAAATGAGCTCTAAGAGTAATATTAATAGTACTTGATAGAAATCCTCAGGATGAAACTAGTAATAATTAATGGCTAATAATTGAATGGATAATCAAAGCAACAGTAATAAGCCTAAGCACTTACAATTATATCAGCCCCCTCTCCCCCAAATCAGGAGATTACCTTATAAATCATGAAACTTAAAAAAAAAAAAACAAAAAAAAAAAAACAACTTTGGGTGGGGAGTGGGAGGTGGTTCACACTTTCAAGCTTTTCTAAGAGTTAGACATTTACTTTTTTAAAACAGTGAAAGTAGAAATTCCCAGGTAATGACCCAAGTCCAGAACCTGGGGTCTTAAAAATGCTAAATATTGCAAGACTCATGGTAAAATTGTGAGTGTTGGCAACATTTTAAAAATTATTGGTAAGGAAGGTAAAGTCAGAAAGCAAAGTAGTTTAGCACAAAATAGTCTGCACTGGATTTCTTAGTTTACAAAGTTTTCAAGGAAGGCAATGTGTCTGCTGCTGTGTTGTACAGTAGTTGCACAGCGGGGCCTTGATCCTGAGCAGGGCCTCCGAGTGTTACTGTAATATTTAAGTTTAATGGAAAGTGACTATATATGAATAGCATTGTGAGGGTTTTTCCTGTAGCTGCCAGCCCCACAAACTCATCCTAGGACCTGAATGTCAAGCTATATTCTAATTGTTTTAGGATTGCATGGATGCGAATGAGATGAGAATTTGACTCTCAGGTGGACATTAGTTAACTGTTTTATTGATATTTGCATCAGGATGGACTCCAAATCTCTCCCATACTATTGTTGTACAGCTTCACGGGAGTAAAAAGGCGTATAAACCTTATTGTTGTCACAAAGGTCAGCAAGTGTGACTCTGAAGACACTCTTGGCCTGACTCGGACCTCACTTACACCAGTTTTACACCAGCGTAACATGAATTGTACAGAATCACTCATGATTTTAATTCGTGTAAGTGAGATCAGAAACAGCTCAGCAGATCATTTTTTTAAGAAGCTACCATTTCTACAAAGTAACTTTTCTCACGATAATGGTGCTTTGGCCGTGAAACATGTGAGTAGTCACACTGACATCTGTTCAAACAAGTGCAAAGTGCTTTGCTTAGGATGACCAGATGTCCTGATTTTATAGGGACAGTCCTGATTTTTGGGTCTTTTTCTTATATAGGCTCCCACTACCCCTTACTCTGTCCCAATTTTTCACATTTGCTGTCTGGTCACCCAAGCTTTGCTGGATTGGGGCCTTTAAGCAGAGGCCTTGGCTTGGTATGCATTCCTATGGAGTGGTGACTTTCAAGATAGTAAATAAATATTTGAAAGGGCTTGAAGTGAAGATGAGAATTTGATCATTCTGTTCTCTCTGGGCTCTTGTTCACCAGGGTATCTAACAACATATAGTCATTGTCCTCTTTTTTACAACTGTGTGTCTCCCCTTGATTGTGAATTTATTATGAAGAGGTAACACCTTTGTTAAGCGCCCACCTCCTTAGCTGATGCCAAGACATATGCATCTTCTGCTAGTGGTGTATGTAAATTCTTGCAGAGCTGATATGAACGTAGGCATCTATAGTGCTCTACACTATAGAGAGTTGGGTGATGGTTTTCATGGTTATTTTCAAGTTTTCTCTTGGAGACCCCTGATGTCCATTTATCTCTGGGAGGACAAGAGGGGAAAGATGGCAGAAGACAATGATAACTAGGAACATTTTTAATTCACTATGAAACATTCTGAGTCTGTGTCAGTAATCTTAAGCAGTTTGCTTGGAACTAAATAGCCTGGTCTCCATAGCAGCAGCTGCCACAATCAAGTGCTGATTTGAGGCCAGTTTTGTGGAAGAAGGCAGATAAATTACAAATTCCTCGTAGAAGAGCAGTTCGGCCTGAACCTTTATGTGGAAGTTTAAGTCAGACAAGCAACTTGTCAGGTCTGTCCACTCTATATGATGTGGAAAGCACATTCCCAGAGGATGTGGAGATGTTTCATACTATTGGCCTCACTTTGATACTTGGCAGGAGTAGACTCCAGACTGATCGCCTGCATTGTGTTTGGGGAGGACAGTTGGAAATCACAGTGGAAGTACTGGAGAATGTGATTAGAGCTGTGTAACCCCCAGAAGTCCTCTTCAGAAACAGCTCTACTGCCAAAGTTAGCCTCCAGCCATGGATCTTCTTTCTATACATGTCAAGGCTAATCTCGGCTTTCATTAAGGACGAGTGAGTCTCTAGCCCTTAATGTTGAGGGGACAGCCTTGGAAATGTGACCCAGATACTAGGGTGGAGAGTTTAGCAGGGTGACGTCTCCAGAAAGTGATTTGTTAGTCATGACTCCTCTGTGTCTGCCAGAGCTGGGGTCCGTGATACGCAGACATGGGGGACCCCAGACCAATCCAGGGCTACTGCAAGAGGACAGGCACATGAGGGGATTTCATTGTCACCTACTGCAAAACTTCTGACTTAGCTGCAGGCTGGAAAAGAGCTGCTCTGTTGAACAGGGGCAACACAACTAAGGGGCAACACATTGGACAGTGTGATACCAGTACAGAACTAGGAGAAAAGGACTTTTATGATTCAGCCTCTGTCACTGATTCTCTGACGTTGCAGTCTATATGGTTTTATAAAAATATGCTAATGAGTGAAAATAATGTAACTGGAATATGCTTCATGCAAAAAGTCTCTTGTAAGGTATCATTACAAAGCTTGTAATCTACTGAGTGTGGTCATCCTATCTGTATAAATGTACCACACTTGTATCTGAAACTAGAAATGTGAAATGTAACTCTGAGGGCCTATTGTAATTATGCAAAGTGTGGGCCATTAATGGTGGTTTGGAAACTTGATGTCTCCCATTAACCAGGACAATTGTCTGCAAATGGCTGTTTTACCTGCAAGTCTTCCTGCATATGTGGGAGCTGGCAAGTGGGTAATGAAGCCTTACAGTGACATGTCATGTCACCTGAACTGGAATCTATCTTTAACCTGTTGTCTTTCCACTGAGAAGATATGTAAAGGGATGGAACAGAACAGGAGGAGGAGCCATCATGAAGAATCCTCTAGCTACCACCTGAGGTGGAACAAGAGCTGTATCAGGGAAAAGAATTGTGCCCAGGCCTGGAAGGTGTCCAGTCTGAAGAAAAAACCTATTGAACCATCTCTGAGGGTGAGATTATCTGTGTTCAGTTTGATTAGACATAAATTTTCACATTTTATTTTATTTTGCTTGGTGACTCACTTTGTTCTGTCTGTTTCTATTTGGAACCACTTAAATCCTGCTTTCTGTATTTAATAAAAATCACTTTTTACTTATTAATTAACTCAGAATATGTAGTAATACCTGGGGGAACAAACAACTGTGCATATCTCTCTATCAGGCGAACAATTTGCGTTTACCCTGCATAAGCTTTTTACAGGGTAAAACAGATTTATTTGGGTTTAGATCCCATTGGGAGTTGGGCATTTGAGTGTTAAAGACAGGAACACTTCTGTTAGCTGCTTTCAGGTAAACCTGCAGCTTTGGGGCAGTCATTCGGACCCTGGGTCTTTGTTGGAGCAGACGGGTGTGTCTGGCTCAGCAAGACAGGGTGCTGAGGTCCCGACAGGGCCAGCTCCAGGGTTTTTGCCACCCCAGGCGTTGGGGGGGTGGTGTCACGATTGGTAGCACTTCGGCGGCAGCTCCACTGTGCTGTTTTCTTCTTCAGCACTTCAGCGGCAGGTCCTTCCCTCCAACAAGGACCGAGGGACTCGCTGCCGAATTTCAGCCGAAGAGCCGGATGTGCTGCCCCCATCCATGGGCCACTCCAAGCACCTGCTTGCTGCGCTGGTGCCTGGAGCCGGCCCCGGGTCTCGAGTTGGCAGGGAAAGCAGGAGCAGAGGTAGTCTTGGCACATCAGGTGGCAGCTCCCAAAGGGGGTTCTGTGATCTAAGCAGTCACACACTCTGTGGCCCTTGGTCAAGTTGCCAAACCTTTCCCATCTGTTATATGGGGATAGCAAGGTACTCCATAGGGTGTTCTGACAATGAATTTCTTTGAAACCTGTTTTACAGGCCACCTTCATAAGAAGCTTTTTTGGGACAGAGCTTAGTATCTTACAATAAGTAAAATTTACCTGTATTAAAAAATCTTCCTTCTGAAGGCCAGAGTCTCCCAGAATTAGTCTCAGTGTGTTCTCTTAGAGGAGACAGGTTCAAACTTTTTGGACCTTCGTGTATATAAGCCACCAAGGTGCCAGCACTGCACAACTGTGAGTTCATAGCTAATTTTTCTGGTCAGGGAGTTCATATGTTCCTCCTGTATCTGGCCCAGGAGCTGATGAGTCCAGTATCCTGTGTGTATGGTAGCCTTGACAGATGCCATTTTGCAAAAGCCAAGGCATTGTCTTGTGTCAGCTCCCACAAAGCTAGGAGGTGGTTAGACGTCTTACTGCTATGTTAGGGTCAAATCCCACAGTTCTTACTCAAACAAAAACCCTTGTGAATGAAAGGGGTGAGAGGACGATCATCTTATTTGAGTAAAGGCTGTAGAATCTGGCCTCAGGAGAAGGAAGGAAAGAGTCTGAGGTAAAAGAGGAGGGACAATGACTAAACTTTGCCTCTTGCTAGCTTGTTTGACACTTTAAAAATTCTTCCAATGGTCTGATATTTGTGAGGCCTTTCTTCCTTCAGAGCAATCTGCCCAACTGTTGTGTATGTGGAGGGATTTATCAGTGAGTTTAAGATATTTTGCCACATACAGCTGCATGCAGAGCAGGAACATCTGCTGCTGTGTTTTCTTTTAAATAGCTGGAGGCTTCTATTTTTAAACAGTCAGGGCATTTTCAATTATTCTGTGCTTGTCCATAACCTGTGCAAACAGAAAATTGTAGTAACTAGATTCATAGATTCCAAACCAGAAGGACCCTTGTGATCATCTGGTCTGAGCTCCTGCATAACACCAGGCTGTGGAACATCCCCAAAATAATTCCTAGAGCAGATTTTTTAGAAAAACATCCAGTCTTGATTTAAAAATAGTCAGTGATTGGGGAATCCACCATGACCCTTGGTAAATTGTTCCAATGGTTAAGTATATGCCTTATTTCGAGTTTGCCACTGTGCTACCCAATCACCTCAGATTTCTTAGGTACTGTATTTAAGTTCCTCACAGTGTACTCTTGACTGGACTAATTTTGTGTCCTTGACAAATTTTGCCACCCTCTTTTTCCCCTGTTTCCAGATAATTGATAAATATCTCAATGGCATCTTATTAGTAGCATTTTGCCATTGGGAAAATTGTCCATTTACTCCCACTCTGATCTCTTGGCCAGTTTCAGATCCATGTGAGTTTTGTTGCCCCTCTGCTGAGCCAGTAGTAAATTTGGGTGTCTTGTAAGTTAGTGGAGAAATTAATGACATGGAGTCAGGTGTTAAGTGGGTGAAATTTGGTTTATTATTACAGAGGCTCCGTTTCTTTGACTGATGGTTACAAACTGCACACAAGCTGAAAGCTCAGGAAAGGCCTGACTACTGTCTCCTAAGAAACAGATGTCTAGAGCCCGCCCTCTTCTTTCTCTCTCTGGTCTCTCTTCAGTTTCAATCAAACCCAACTGTCTAAACATTCTCTCTCTCTCTCTCTCTCTCTCTCTCTCTCTCTCTCTCTCTTTTCCTCCTTCAACCATTTACTTTCTTTAACCTAGGAATCCCCTAGTCCAAGGCTCTCCTTTCTGTGCAGCTCCTCTACAACACAACTACAATACCTGCGCAAGGAAATTAGGATGTGTACCCAGAAGCCTCCTACTGCAAGACAAGCCCAAGAAAGAAATCAATAGAACTCCACTGGCCATCACATACAGTCCCCAGCTAAAACCCCTCCAACGCATCATCAGTAATCTACAACCCATCCTGGACAATGATCCCTCACTTTCACAGGCCTTGGGTGGCAGGCCAGTCCTTGCCCACAGACAACCTGCCCACCTGAAGCATATTCTCACCAGTAACTGCACACTGCACCATAGTAACTCTAACTCAGGAACCAATCCATGCAACAAACCTCGATACCAACTCTGCCCACATATCTACTCCAGCGACACCATCACAGGACCTAACCAGATCAGCCACACCATCACCGATTCATTCACCTGCATGTCCACCAATGTAATATACGCCATCATATGCCAGCAATGCCCCTCTGCTATGTCCATCGGCCAAACTGGACAGTCTCTACAGAAAAGGATAAATGGACACAAATCAGATATTAGGAATGGCAATATACAAAAACCTGTAGGAGAACACTTCAACCTCCCTGGCCACACTATAGCAGACCTTAAGGTGGCCATCCTGCAGCAAAAAAACTTCAGGACCAGACTTCAAAGAGAAACTGCTGAGCTTCAGTTCATCTGCAAATTTGACACCATCGGCTCAGGATTAAACACAGACTGTGAATGGCTAGCTAGCTACAAAAGCAGTTTCTCCTCCCTTGGTTTTCACACGTCAACTGCTAGAACAGGGCCTCATCCTCCCTGATTGAACTAACCTCGTTATCTCTGGCCTGATTCTTGCTTGCATATATATACCTGCCTCTGGAAATTTCCACTACATGCATCCGACGAAGTGGGTATTCACCCACGAAAGCTCATGCTCCAATACGTCTGTTAGTCTGTAAGGTGCCACAGGACTCTTTGCTGCTTTTACAACACAAAGGGAGCTCAGAAAGGCATCTTTGACTTCACGGAGTGCCATATACTCGGTGCTTATACATCAGTGACCTCTAACATGCAAGTTATCAGCACCTTTCCCCGTAACAGTCTATTACCTCTCACCTGTATCCACTGTTTCCCAAATAACCTTGTGTCGCAGTCTTTTTTTGAAAGTCCAAAGACTGCACGGCTGGAATATTACAAACTAGTCTGAGAGTTAGGCACTTGAATCCCATTGGAAACAAGCACCTAATTCCCTTTGGCTCATTTGAATATACAGTCTATTTCTACCAAGTCTTCACTATGTTGTTGACATGAACTGATTTGGCTGTTACTACTAAGGAAACAAAGGCTGATTCTGCCCAGGGAGATGAGAATGTCTCCAATATCTGGAAAATAAATGCCAAAATAGGAAGTGTATTGATTGATTGATCAATGTCAAGGTTACAAAAAGGATCTTGGGAAGGAGTTTCTGCAGTAAGAGTTGCCATAGATGGACAGTGGAGCTTACACTGGTGCATGGAGGCTCCTATGTTAAGTGATTCTAGGTATGCTGACCCAGTGCTAATTTAACTTTTTGAAGTATCAAATCTTCACAATAAGGGTATGAGTCTTGAGTGACTTCAAAGGACCTGTGAGAGTTGTAGGGGTATAATTTCAGGTGTGACATAGCCCATTAATATTATCAGCATTGTTGAACTGACGGCACATTTTTTAATTAGACACAGCTAGTTGTAGCTAAGAGTCCATTGCACTTTAAGTTATCCAAATGTTGTTTCCCAAGACCCAGGGAGTGTTATAAATTTTACTCATGGGATTCTCTGATTTATGATGGCTGATTCATGTGACACATTCCTTATTGCAGTCTTAAATGGGATAAAGATGAGTCATAGAAGAAAGTGGGGTTTCTGATTATGCAGTGTTGCCAACAACCCTTAGGAGCTGCAATCTTCAGTCTACCTTGTGGGAATATTTTGGGCAGTATTTAAGCAAAATTTCACCTAGAGGCAAAATATACTTTTGTGCATTATGTTGGAATCATAATAAGAAAACAGCTTTTCTTTTTTAATTTCAGTCTTTCTCTTTTGACTGCAGTCAAAACCACTTTGTTGGCCACTCTCCATGTTCAAGGGCCAAAATATGATGATTACTCTCTCATGAAGTCGCCTTGAGCTACGCTTATAAACGAAGCGATTGCAATTTGGGCCTTTCATAGAAGAGTTTGCTAGAGAATTAAATCCTTTGATCACTTCAGACTGAAATACTGCTTCTGTGAAATGAAAAAGATTTAACGTGCAATTTCAAAAGCACCCAAGGCCTTGTCTTCACTAGGGGAAAAAAGTGTGTTTTAACATATACACACTAAAATCCTAGTCAAGATATCCAGTTGTCGTTTTAATATGTGCTAGCTGCCAAGGCCAGCTCCAGGCACCAGCGCAGCAAGCAGGTGCTTGGGGCAGCCAACGGAAAGGGGCAGCACGTCCGGCTCTTCAGTGGCAATTCAGCAGCAGGTCCCTCAGTCCCCCTTGGAGAGAAGGGCCTGCCGCCAAATTGCCACTGAAGACTGAAGCGGTGGAGGTAGAAGTGCTGCCGATCATGGCCCCCCCCCCCCCCCCCCAACTGCTTGGGGCGGCAAAAATGCTGGAGCCGGCCCTGCTAGTTGCTACATGACTTACCTCTACCTCCTAACACATTAAAACTATCAGGGCTTTGGAGCAGAGCCCGAAGCTGGACTGCAGAGCAGCTCCAGAGCAGTGGAGCTGCAGGTTTTTGCCTGGAGCTGGAGCGGAGCCAGAGCACAGCTCCAAAGCCCTGAAAACTATTTTAGCTATGTTAAATATATAACGTTTTTCCCCCTAGTGCAGACATGGTGTAAGTGACTTGGGAGCACAAATCCCATTGTTTATCGCTGAATCCTAAAACACTGTGCTTTTGAAAGTCTCACCCTTGTACAATAATTACCTTTAAATGTATAGAGCAACTTCTATTATCCAAAGCTCTTTTATTTAAAACAGTCATTTCCCCATATTGAAAATTTCCTAGTTTCCCCAAACTTAGTCACTGTCTCTGGTAACATATAGAAAACCAATATTATACTGTAGATTTGTTTTTGGCATGTTTCTTGCCTATTTCTTTCTTAGATGCTCCAGATTCTAAGGGGAAAACAGAGGACGTATAATTAAATTATGTCGTTTCTTTTGTCTTCTGTTCACTTTGTCTGACTTTTTTCAATTTATTTTGTTGGCACATATGCACAGTGCTTTGTTATATTTTCATCCATCCTTTGTGGTATTAAAGTACATAGTGCAATGGTATGTAGGTACAGTGCATGGATGATTTAAAAAACAAAAAAGAGAGCACCACCACTCCAGTGGGCTGTCTTCTGCTGTTTGAGTTAGCTATTAACATGCTACATTTTCAAGTACCTTAATCCCAGTCTGAGGGAAGAAGTGAGTTTTGCAGTGTGATATGAAGATAGCAATGGAAGTCTGTTACATAGACTTGGCCAGCTATTGAGCTGTTCCTTGAGTTAATACTTGGGTTTGTTAACGGAAATGTGGTAGATGTTTGTTACTGCTCTGGTGGGTGCCAGAAGAGGCCCTTGAGAGGTCCTATCTCACACAGAGTTTTGTAGGTCAGTACGAAACTTTGAATTAGAACTGGGAGTAAACAGAGATGCAGAATTAGTAATAGAGCACCAGTGGAATATATTCTTTTCAGCTTCCCCAGAAGTGTGTTTGTCCATACTTAAGTAGAGCACATTACACATGCATGGAATCCTGTAGCCAGGTTGTCATTTGAGTGGAATAGATGGAGCCTTCTTGCTGGCTGGAGATAGAAGTACCTGTAGTGCTTTTGATGACTGAGTGCCAGCTGGGTGTCAAGAAGTGACATACTGCAGCAACTACTCAGGGTAAATACTTATAGTTAGAGAAAGGGTGTGTTCTGTTGTCTGTTAGACTAAGTGCGTAGCCCTGCTCCAGCACATCTTTAAATAAAATTACCCCAGGGCCAGGCCTTTGATTTTAACGAAGATGAAGAGTAGATCATGTAATCAATTATGTAAACAGCTTTCAGAGATGCACTGGCTGACTTGGAATTTTTTTAAGTGAAATCTTCAAAGCACCAAGAGATAATGCAATACATGTTGATTTTGAGAATAACTAAATTAAACCAAAAGTTCAGATCCTATCTAATGCATAAAACTGAACAAAGCTCCAAAAACAAACAAAAAAACTCCCCACCCAAAATACTATATCTTAAGGAGAGAATTCTCCAGGCCTTATGTGGTATCTTATGACTATAAGAAAAAATAATCCTCTGCAGGATGACATGCTGGGGCAAGTCTGGCCCACACAGCCCTTCTAATAATATGGTTAAAAAAATTTCTGTGGATGAAGAATAATCAGCAGCACACACTGCCTTTATCTTGGATGTAGATAAATGAAGCTGCAAAGGATTTCACCCAACATTGTAAGACTTAGGGCAGTATGGATCCAAGCAAAACTTTCTTTCAGACACAATGAACATTGGAATTTAAATGGCTGAACAGGTATTCACAACATGGATCATGCGTTTCTTATAAAGAATCAACATCCACACTTTTCGTCCTTCATTGTTATGTCTTCTGTTTATATGAAACGACAAAGGATTTAGGAAATCTTTCTTTCAAGTATCAAATGTATTTCTTCGATAGGAATGATGGTAGAGGTTACACTGTTATTTGCGTAAAAAAACCACCTTGGTAACTCCATCATTCTTGAGCATGTATTTCCCTTAGTCATGCTGATTAAACTTCAGCATTGACTGCTTGGAGGAAACCAATGAAATCAGAAATGTTACATGTTAGATTTATAACAGAAGGGATTAAATGCTTTCAGAGTATTTGTTCAACATATCTGTTGAGACATATTTTATTATTATTTTTGTATTATACCCATATGTAAGCCTCTTGAAATGAACAGCTAAGAATGGATTTGCCTTTCCAAAAGGGAAAGGACCTTGAGAAAATTGGCCTTGTAAGGTTAGATAATATGTCCTAGTCGTGGATCTAAGTTCAAAGGAACCAACAGGTACAGTAAGTGATGAAGAAGAAAATAAAAGAAAACAATTTTGTTTGAGTGATTGGAGGCTATATAAGAAAAGAAAGCAGGAAAGATTAGTTTTCTAAGGCTTGAAGTGGCAAAAAGAAACTTAGAATTTCTGGGTTATAGGCCTGGAGAGATCTAAGGACTGTGACAGACCCAGACCAGTAGGGTACAGGAGTCTGGTAGAGGGCAAATATACTGGTACCTGGATAAGTAGTTTTCTGTTCCCTGAGTGACCAGAGCAGGGGCTGCATAGAGTAATCAGGAACCTGCTAGAACCAATTAAGGCAGACAGGCTGATTAGAACACCTGCAGCCAATCAAAGCCGGCTAATCAGGGCACCTGGGTTTAAAAAGGAGCTCACTCCAGTCAAGAGAGGGGGAGCCAGAGGAGAGGAAGTGCGTGTGAGGAGCTGGAAGTAAAAGGTGCAAGGAGCTGAGAGTGAGAGGTTATGCTGCTGGAGGACTAAGGAGTACAAGTGTTATCAAACACCAGGAGGAAGGTCCTGTGGTGAGGATAAAGAAGGTGTTTGGAGGAGGCCATGGGGAAGTAGCCCAGGGAGTTGTAGTTGTCATGCAGCTGTTACAGGAGGCATTATAGACAGCTGCAATCCACAGGGCCCTGGGCTGGAATCCGGAGTAGAGGGCGGGCCCGAGTTCCCCCCAAACCTCCCCACTCCTGATCAGACACAGGAGAAGTTGACCGAGACTGTGGGGAAGATCACTGAGGTGAGCAAATCTGCCAATAAGCTCAGGACCCACCAAGGTAGAGGAGGAACTTTGTCACAGGACCTTGAAATGTAAAGACACTGTCTGCCTTTGTAATGGGGTATTTATAATTAATGTGAAAACAGTTTTCATCCCCTTCACCTGCCATCATTACTCGAAGCAGATAAAAATAAACATTGCATTAGTTAAACTGTTCATTGACAGTGAATATAAACATATCTTGAAGCTGTTTAAATCATCTTAAGTGGCAGAAAAAATCATCATATGATTAAATTATAAGTCTAAAAACCCATTGAATAAAATGTCTTGAAGTGAATAAGAATGGTGTTCTTTATTTGATATGAAAGATAATGAATAAAAAGCCACGTTTCTCTCTGACTGAACACAGCTTAATCACAATTCTCTTTTATTATTAAATATTTATTAAATACAAGTAGCACCTGGAGATCTCAGCTGAGAGCAGGACCTCATGTTGGGTGCTGTGCAAACACATAGTAGGAAATGGTCTCTGCTCAGAAGCATTTATAATCTAAATATAACCAACTAGATCATCCTTCCTCTGTCTTTCTCCAGTGTTTCTCCAGGTGTTCTATATGGAGTTGTGTGTTTTGTTTTTAAATGCTAACATGTATTTATTTTTGTTCATTCAGAAGTGTAATATACAGTATTACGCAGAATCCTTGTTCCAGTGTCCCTCATCTTTAAGTAAGATGGAGAAATGTACTGCAGTTGAATGTTATAAGATGCCCAGATAGGCTACACTGTTGGATAGCTTGGAGGACTTTTTATTGACCAGTTATTAAATAGCTGCAAATATTAGTGTGCCATCACACTGTGCATTAACCAACCCACATACTAGTCAGACATGTCTCCACCGATGCACTATACATGGGCCTGTGCCTTAAACTAACTCAAACTGAGACTAGTGGAAGAGGCAGCGGCTCCTTTGTGAAGTGGAATGTCTTGCTGAGAATACCCTATGCCAGCACTCTGTGATCTGCTCTGGCTGTCAGAGGGTTTCTAGCTGGAGCAGAAGGCATGTTTAGGAGGAAAACTGACTTCTTCTGCTAGGGTGACCAGATGTCCCGATTTTATAGGAACAGTCCTGATATTAGGGGCTTTTTCTTATATAGGCACCTATCACCCCCCACACTCTGTCCCGATTTTTCATACTTGCTGTCTGGGCACCCTATCTTCTGCAGATGCGGAGAGCACTATTGCAGTGGAGTTAATACATTATCATGATATAGGAGGCGGAAAGGTGTTGGAGCACAGCCCTTTGGTGGTCCCTGAGCAGCAGAGATCTGGCATTGAATGTACTGATTGGATTTCTACTTTGTCCTCTCTTGCCTCACTTAAACTGCTTGCTTAAAAAATCAGACATAACAGTACAAAAGTGTCACAGCACATTATTATTGAAACATTTCCTACTTTCTCATTGTTACCATGTCGTTATAAATTAAATAGATTGGAATATAAATCTGGTATTTACAGTGTTTATACTGCTCCCTACACTATAAATGATATGCTATACATAGTACTAAACAAGTCATTTTATGAAGTTATAGTTTGTACTGATTTTGCTAGTGCTTTTTATGTAGCCTTTTGTAAAACTAGGCAAATATCTAGATGAGTTGATGTACCCCTTGGAAGACCTCTGTATATCCATTGGGGTACATGTACTCCAGGTTAAGAACTACTGCTCTAGCACATAACTAACAACTTAGGATGCACAGTGAGGGCAGGATTTGGATCATAACGAATGAGGCTATAACTGCAGTGAGTTTCAGTTCTGAACAAATTGCAGAGAAAAGCAGGATATTCCATACAATGGGATTCTTAACAAGCTCAAACTAAAGATGCTGTGTTTCAGATCACACCGAACCATTTAGATGAAACCCACATAATATTGGAGAAATCATGTCCTGTTTTTAAATAAGGTGGGGGGAGGGGGAGGCAAGATAAATCAACATCTGCTGCCTTCAGGTTATTGCACAATTACAGGCCTCTGGGCTTTGGAATAGAGAAATGGGCCTCAATGCAATTAGAAGGAAGTTGCTGTTGGGATCTGAAAACCTGGCAGTTGTGAGTCCAATTACTTGACTATCTTGAAGGTCACATTTTCCAGAGCATTCCTAAAATATATACCAAATCTTATTGAGAGCAGAGGACACATCCTGAAATCATATGCAACCCCTTTCTATGAATTCTGAATGAAACAAGTGCTAACCTGGTGCAAGCAGGTTGAACTCCATTGACTTCTGTGGTGGTGCAGCGTCTTACGTTGCATCTAGCTTTGGCCCATAATTTGGAAACAGCTACCTAATTTAGGCCTGTTCTGAGACGCTGCTGTTTACGTGGTGGTCTGTCTTAGTGGTGTTTTGTTTTGTGTTTTTCATTTCACGTATTTCAGTGCCGTTAGCATTAAGGGATCGTAATGTCATTCATTAATTTGGCTAACAAGTTTGGTTTGATTGTCAAGATTGAAGTACGCAAAAGCTGTGTTTTCCTTTCAGAAAAACAAAGCCCCTATTTTTATCTTGTATAATGGAACTGTGGACATTTTCTTTATCCATATAAACGTCTAATCCTTTCTGAATTCTGCTAAATTCTTGGACTAACTGATACATCATTCAGTAAGCTCAATACATTACAATGTTTCCTTTTTCCAGATTTAATGTGTTGCTGTTCATTTCAGTGGATGTTGTCTTGTTTTTGTAAGAATAAATAAAGAGGAGCACCCTTTCTACCTTCCACATTTCGTTTATTATTTTGTATACCTTTATCATGAGCCTTTTTATTTCTCCTTCTTAAACTAAATAATCCCAATTTTTTCATTATCTCTTCATATAGAATAACTTTTGCCCTCTGAACCTCTTCTATATCTGATCTATTTTTGAGATGGAATGATGAGAACTCCACACAATATTCCAGGGATGAAAGGCTCCCCATAGATTTATATGATGTCACTGTAGCATTTTCAGTATTATTGTCTATCCTGCTCCCTGTGCATTGCATCATCTTGATTGCTGTTTTGACACTGAGCAGTTTTCACAGAGCTGTACACAATGACATCTAGGCCTTTCTGTTGCATCATCAGTTAATCTGGAACCTAGAAACATGTTTGAGTAATTATTATTCCTTCTACTGTGCATTACTGGGCACTTACCAATAATGAATTTCGTTGCTATCATTACCATTCACCTAGCTTTGTTCACTGAAGTTCCTCAGTCTTTTCTCTAGTTTAATGCCCTCTGCAAATGCTGACATCTCAGCATTCACGCCATTCAATACTTTCTTTGATCTATTAAACACCATGAAGTCTACCATAGAATCTTGGGGTTCCCCTCTATTCACCTTTTGCCTTGCTGAAAACTGATCACTTATTCCAACCTTTATTTTGTCTCTTAGTTAGTTAGTTAGTGTCTAATCCATGACCTCTCATACCATGACGACTTGGTTTCCTTAATAGACCTTGTGAGAGGTTTTGTAAAAAGCATTTTAACAGTCTAAACAGCTTTTCAGAAGCTATGCTGGTTTGTCCTTTTGTTTTTTTGTATCCTGTTCACCGAGCTGTTTTATCCTTCTGTCTTTGATAACCATCTTAGCCAATATACCAGATGATGAAATAAGGCTCTCTGGCCTCTATTTCCAAGAATCACTCCCATCATTAAAACAGGAAGAATGAGTGTAAGTACAAAGATTGCTACCTTCTACTACTGTGATATAGTAGCGATTTTCAAGAGAGATTGCAAACTTTTGTTAGGGCATTGCATTTTTTTTGATAGGATAGAAGTAACCAAAAGGTGATGTTTTGGGTTGACAGGTAACAAACATAAAGTAATGAGATCTGATAGGCGTAGAGTAGAGGTCACATGAATGAAAGGACTTCAAAAGTCTGTGAGAATTTATCTGCTAGCAAATTTCATTCTAAGAACAGGAAATAGCATTTGAGTTTTCATCTGCACTCATAGGCAATGTAAGAAATTTACTTAAAGTGAATTCAGTGCCATAGTATAGCCTGGGATTTAAAAAAGGTTATCTCCTTTGGGGACCGGTAGGAGAACTCAGGTCTATTCACACACTCATGCAAATGGTGATAGCAAGCTTAAGAAATGGAAGTGAAAGCAAAAGAGCCTGCCAAGGAAAGAAGAATGACAATATAAGTGAAGGGGAAGCTAAAGACTTTGAGCCGAATAAAGGTCAGGGAGTGAGGCTGTAGCTAGAGACAGAGAACCCACAGCAGACATCTTAAAGGCGGCTGCAATAGCAGCCATTTTTAAACAGTCCTTAACGGGACCATAGCAATCGTTCAGACAGCTTCAGTGGAGCGGCTAATTTCGACAGGAACTAACCTTTGTCAAAACATCAAAGAAAGCCTTGGGTTAGTTTTAAAGGCAGAAGGGAAGGGAAGTGGTGTCTGAGCCTTCAGTTCTGAAAATTCTGAGGCTTATTTGCGGTCAACTTCTCTGCTAAAGAGAGTCTTTGTCCCCTTATCTTGGACAAAGCATATGATCTTCTAAGCATCAGAGGGGTAGCCGTGTTAGTCTGGATCTGTAAAAGCAGCAAAGAATCCTGTGGCATCTTATAGACTAACAGACGTTTTGGAGCATGAGCTTTCGTGGGTGAATACCCACTTCGCCAGATGCAACATCTGGCGAAGTGGGTATTCACCCACGAAAGCTCATGCTCCAAAACGTCTGTTAGTCTATAAGGTGCCACAGGATTCTGAACTTCTAAGCAATGGTTCTGGTTTTTGGTGCAGTATTATCTTAATTTTTAAAAGTTAAGTAACAGTAATGCTAACCCATAGCATTCAGAGTCAAGCCCCCCCCCCCAAACTGTGAGATTTATCTTAAAATAATGAGATTTAAAATACTGCTAATAAATATTGGATTCAACTCTCTTTGCCTTCTAGTTTTTGAATCTTTAGGGTGCACTTGGGTATATTCTCAACCTTTTCTCTACACCCATGAGGGCTAGAAACATACCCTTAAAATCAGGAAAGCGCAAATTCTCATGATTCTAGGAACTGGGGCTTCAAGTAAAACACCAATCATTATGAGACTCGTGATGAAACTGAGTTGCCAACGCTGAAATAATTTATGGACATCGACGTCAGTGCTCTCCATTGGAATCTAGCAATAATTGTAGAGAATGCCCTGTACAGAAAGAAGTGGGTGTCCCAAATCAGGGTATCTTCATGAAATGCTGTTGAATCTTTTCATACGCAAAAATAATCAGTCATGAACTATTTTTTTAAGATTAAGGAACAGCAAGAGAGAACAAAAGTTCAAGAGCATGTACAGTAACTCCTCGCTTAATGTTGTACTTATGTTCCTGAAAAATGTGACTTTAAGCGAAACGATGTTAAGCGAATCCAATTTCTCCATAAGAATTAATATAAATAGGGGGGAGAGGGTAGGTCCCAGGGAAATTTTTTTCACCAGACACAAATACATATAGTATTTTGTGTGTGTGTGTGTGTGTGTGTGTGTGTGTGTGTGTGTGTGTGTGTGTGTGTATAAATAAAAGATGTTGCTAAATCTTCAAAGTTTGGATGTGTTTGGATCAAGAGTTTGGTTTGGGTCTATCTCTAGTTAAGTGGATTCCAAAAAGTGTATAACCACAAATGATGAAAAAAGCAAATAAACAGAAAATTCAGCAAGGATTAAATATTTGAGATCAATGTATTCATAAATGATCTGGAAAAAGGGGTAAACAGTGAGGTGGCAAAATTTGCAGACGATTCAAAATTACTCAAGATGCTTAAGTCCAGAGACACTCTAAAGAATTACATAGCAATCTCTCAAAACTGGGTGACTGGGCAACAAAATGGCAGATGTAAATCAATGTTGATAAATGCAAAAAAGTAATGCACATGGGAAAACGTAATCCCAATTATACACACAAAATGATGGGTTCTAAATTAACTCAAGAAAGAGATATTGGAGTCACTGTGGATAGTTCTCTGAAAATATCTGCTCAATGTGCAGCAGCATCAAAAAATCTAACACAATGTTAGGAACCATTAGGAAAGGGATAGATAATAAAACAGAAAATATCATAATGCCACTTTTTAAATCAATGGTTCAGCCACACTTTGAATACTGTGTGCAGTTCTGGTCGCCCCATCTCCGAAAAAGATACATTAAGATTAGAAAAGGAACAGAGAAATGCAACACAAATAAGGGTATGAAACATTTTCTGTATGAGAGGAGATTAATAAAAGTGGGAGTTTTCAGCTTGGAAAAGAGACAGTGAAGAGAGGATATGATTGAAGTCTAAAATTTTGAATGGTGTGGAGAAAGTGAATAAGGAAGTGTTATTTACCCTTCACATAACATAAGAACTAAGGGTCTCCCAATTAAATTAATAGGCAGCAAGTTTAAAACAAACAAAAGGAAGTACTTCTTCACACAAAGCGTAGTCAACCTGTGGAACTTGTTGCAGGGGATGTTTGACGGCCAAAACTATAAAAGGGTTCCAAAAAGAACTAGTAAGTGCATGGAGGATAGGTCCATCAATGGCTAATGGCCAAGATGGTCAGGGATGCAACTCTGTGTTCCTAGCCTCTAATTGCCAAAAGCTGGGAGTGGACAACGGGATGGATCACTTGATTGCCTGTTCTGTTCATTTCCTGTGAAGCATCTGGCACTGGCCACTGTTGGAAGGCAGGATACTTGGCTAGATGGACCATTGATTGGTCTGACCCAGTATGGCTGTTCTCTGAACTAAAATTCTAAGCAATTAGGCTTCCTTTTACTCAGTTATGTTCCTCTAGGGCTTCTTACTAATGTGCAAGGGAGTCTAAGTTGACATAGACCATTGAGCTGGAAGCCAGTGAAAGCCACTGAGCCTCAAATGAAGGTGTAAGTTAGAAATGGGCAAGGGCTACTTTAATGTTCTTGTTTCCTGGCTTTTTATTGCCACCCCTCACTTCTGGCTTCTCAGGGTCTGAATTACGCCACTCCCATAACACACAGATACCCTGAGCTGTACAGTTACCTTAATGGATCCATCAGAGGCAAGGGGTAAGGACGATACCCCTTACCTCTCTCTCCTGACACATGTGCTACACCCAGGGTTAGGAGTTCAGTGCTTGAGGGGGCCACTGCAGGATCTGGGGTAAAAAATCTGGGAATTTGTCCTGCTTTGAGCAGGGGGTTGGACTAGATGATCCCCTGTGATCCCTTCCAACTCTGATATTCTGTGATTCTATGTGTGTGTGCTGCTGTCCCATTGACCTCTGCACTTCCCAGCTTGTGTAGTAGCAGGACGTCCGGGAGCTCTGCCTTCTCAGGCTGCCCTTGTAATTCATCCTCTTTCCCTAGGTGATGAGGTGGACCAGTGCATGTGAATACTGCCTCAGGCATATTAATTTGCAGTGGGTTCATGAGGCCAACCCTGGAGGAACCCCAACCCCTCCTCCTCTCTGCCCCTGAGTTGAAATTGCACAGGAGCTCTGCAGAGGGCCTTCCTTGTGTTTTGAGGAAAGGACACGAGGTAGGATTCCTCATCTGTCCATTTCAGGTACAGGTTCTCCTTTATACACAGACACAGAGGGGAACATGAGGCCCTGTGTCTGATCATTTTAGTCCCCGTCTTGCTCCCATGACATTAATGGCAAGATTCCCGTTGACACTAAAGGGGCAGGATCAGATTGTGATAGTTTTACGTGCATTTATTTTGAGCATATTTGTTTTAATTGTAAAAATGAATTGCTTGAGAGACCTTTCATGTGACTTAAGTAGTATACCTGCTCTCTGCCTGGTGTATTTCTTCCATGTAACATATATATCAGTCACACATTTCATTGACCTCATTGTTCGTCATTACATGCTCTTTTCTGTAAAAAGAGGTACCTCAAGCAGCGATGACGATGGAGGTCTATGTTGAGGCAACCTTTAATTTAAAAAAATGTGAGCTCCGAATCTGACAAAATTCATGGGTCACAGAGCACTAGAAATACATAAAATACCTGAGACAGAATCCATAGGTACCACAAGCCTGGGAGGTGGGAGAAGTGAAGCAGCAACAGCGTGCTCAGGGAGAAGGCGAAGCGGGGGTGAGCTGGGGTGGGCAGCTGCCGCACAGCTCCCCGGGCCGGGAGTTGGGGGGGGAGCTGCCATGGCGGGGGGGGGCCCTCAGGGCAGAGGGGGGGAGCTGCCTCGGGGGGCGGGGGGGCACAAGGCGGGTATGGCAGGGAGCCACCGCAGGGCTCGGGGGAGGGCGCAATGTGGAAGTTTCGCCTAGGGCGCGAAACATCCTTGCACCGGCCCTGGGGCTCTGGAATACAGACTACATTCTGTTCCATTGTCTTTACAATTGGGAACACTGGATACATCACATAGGAGTAATAGGACCTTCTGCTTCTAGGGCCAGATTCTGCAAAGCAATCCTATTGACTGCTGTGGAGTTACAGTATGTGCCGAGCATACCAGAGATGTGAGCCTGGTTTCCACAGCTTGTTATTCACTTTTATGTCACAGTAGCGAAGACTAGAATCTGAGGAAATAATTGATGTGATGCTTCTGTTGTATGTTTAGGAATGGGTAATTGGTTTTATAGCTTTTTATGAAGTCTCGTTTATAATAGAGCCAACTGCTTTATCAGCTACCACTTTGTCTTGAGTCCTTTCTTAATGATGCTAACTTTTCCTCATGACCCCTGCCTTGGTCAGCTCTCAGCAGACACACTCCTGTGTCACAGATCCTTCTCCAGTGCCATTTTCCTCAAAATCCAGCGTTGTCCCTATCTATCCAAGAAGATAAAGCTAAGTCTCAGAAACAATAATTCCTTATATATTTTCTCACTTGGGCTTATTATTATTCATTCCCCATCTCTGGAGAACTTCAGCCTTTGAACTTAATCTTTCATAAACATATGTGGAGCTCTGAATTTCAACTTTCCTATATATCCAGTATTCACTACATGCCACACAGTGCATCTAGCAGGTGCTCTGTGCAAGCTCCCCATACACAATACCACCAATGCACCTCACTCCTTACAATATATCTCTTAACTGACTTTTTAAATCTTTGAGCGGAGGCAAATAGTTCATCAAGATGTGCGGTAATCTTTGAGGTGTTCATGAATAGACAGTAAACTCAGACTGCAGACCTCGTTTCACTTGTGTGAAACCTAACCTAGATTTTAAACTCCTGCCTCTAGGTCCCTTGTGTTCCACTTACAGCTCCCATATGTTCCACCTACTTTTCTACTATTTTTAATGTGGTACATTCATCTTGTCCAAACAGCTTCAGAGAACTATTGAGATACGGGGTCCTTTTCTACTACAGAATGTTAGGAAAAGCTCCAGCTATTAATGTGATGGAAGAGGTACTAGAAACTACAGCAAATAACAGAAACCCATATAAGAGCTCTGCAGTGTTTTTACTCCAAGTTTATGCAACTGGGAGATGCAGAGAATGTTTTTTTCATGGTCACTGTTTCAGGCATTCAGTTATCTTCTTTCAGATGTTGTGGCCCCATTTCCCCATGTTTCTGCTTCACCTCCTTCTGACTTTTAGTATCACCCTCCATGAAAGAATATTCAGTTATCTCTAGGCCTATTACACCTACTATTTCCAGGTAGTGGTACCAAATATTGAGTGGTAAGAATTTTGGAGTGATTTGGGTGGAAAATACTTACTCTTATAAATTTTATAAATATATATTGAATATATGTCACCATGATTATCCTCCTAATATATCTAACCATTCTTCAGCTTGCTGGGGGTATTTTAAATGAATTTAATGCTGAATTGATATTTTTGGAGACCCAAGTCCTCTATTTAGGTGAGTAAAGGCAATGCTCACAATACACAATACTTTCTGGGTGGACGATCTCTAAAGGTGTGAAAGAAGTTCAGTCTCCATGCCCATGTTATTCTGTCCTTACTCAAGTTGCCTATGATGGTGGTAGCTGTGGTTTTATGTGACCGGGGTTTATCTGTCTTCTAGGAACTGGCCTCAGACTACTCAATCATCCCTCTGTCCACCCGCTTCCCAGGCTTGTGGCGCCAATCAGCTTAAGCGCTGCAAGCCTGGGAGGCGGGAGAAGTGAAGCAGTGACAACCAGCTCAGGGAAGAGGCGGAGCAGGGGTGAGCTGGGGCAGGGAGTTCCCCTGCGTGTGGTGCCCCTCCCCTTTACTTGCTTCAGGCAGCCCTCCCCGCGCCACCCTGCCCCAGCTCCCTCCGCCTAAATTCCCGCAGCGACCAGGGCGGCCAAAGATCCGGCCACCCTGGTCTCCGCCGAAGAAAATGCTGCCCCCCAAATCCTAGTGCCCGAGGCTACTGCTTAGGTCGCCTAATAGATTGCACTGGCCCTGCAGAGCTCCAAACTTCAGTTGCTTTATTTTTGTGCTTTGTGTAGGAATGAAGGGGATGATGTAGAGGTAGCTAAAGCCACCTTTGTACTCCCGAATGTCTCATGGGAGCCAAGGGTCTGACTGGTCCCAGTTGGAAGTCAGAACAACCTCACGAGAGCCCTAAGTCTTGCTCCAGCTGTTCGTAGCTCTGTAATTTCCACGGGCAGCCAATAGCCAAAGCACAATGTGTTCCAGTCATGCCTGTGACATGTTTGTCCCCCCCCCGCCCCCAGGCTTGCAGGCGTGCTTCCTCCTTGTGGGGTCTGTAGGGAGAAGAGGGAGGAGGTGGCATAGATCAATTCCACTGGCTTTATAATGAGCCAGACTTTGTTCCCAATGTACTCTAGAAAAACCTCATTAGAGCTTCAGTGAAGTTCATGTGGAGTTAAACTTGTGACCCTGAGAGCAGAATCCGTTCCACTGAATTTACAAATTGAACAATTTTTCACTTCTCTTGTTGCCACGGAGAGAAACATAGCAGACCAGAAGCTGAAATGCTACCTGTGCCAGAACTGCAGTTAGAGCCCAAAATTCCTGTTCAGCCGCTTTGAAAAGAGTTTTTATTGTGGGATTTATCTTGTTTGGAATTGAGATTTTCTTTAAAGGCCTTATGGTGTTGAACTTCAAAACATGAAGCCTCTGATATCCATCAAAGACGTGTCAGATAATATAGCTCATACCTTACCAGGGTACCTTTGTTTCCGACTTCCGGTATATCATCTGATGCTTTGTCCAGTCAAGCTGTAAATATCTATTACAATGTTACATTTTCTTAAAGTCCTTTCTTGACTACTCATTTCCACATCCACAAATAATTGAATACCCCTTTCCTCCACGCATAAGGCCCCTTCCCTACATCCTCAAAAAAGCCACCATATATAGATGCACACGTTGTAAGTGTCTGTCTGTAGCATCTGTGTCTAGGTCTTAATTCTGCAAAGTCCTTGAGCACAGTGCACATCAAGTTTATTGTGTTCTAGTACGGGAGCGTGTGTGTGGGCTTAAGTAAGGTTAAGCACTAGGTGTAGTCCTCTGCACTGAGCAAGCCCTTAGTGTTCCAGCTCCCTTGATTACAGAATAAAAAGGAGGTAGTGTGTATGTGCAGGATACTTGTGTCTTAGGAGGCATGAATTTAAGCACAAAGCTGCTATGTGAATGTTATGCCCTCCTCTCTTTTGGTTTTATTTCGATAGGTCTAACTTGATGGCTCTGCAGCAGGGATCTCATTAAAGTTGGATTAGATTCCCATGCACACTCTGTACAGCTTTTCACCCTGCTCTTGTGTACACAGTATCTCATACCTCTGCTATGTAACATAGCTTCTTCGATGCACATGTAAAATGCATAGTGACGTGAGGCTTATTATATGGGCAGAAAGGAGTGAACACACTGGAATAAGGAATGTTCCTGGGGGCAGGGACTAAGTTTGCCAAGCTCCCAGCAAAGTGGTGCCAGGATCTTGACGAGGGTTTGGGGCAGTACCACAAAATAAATAGTATTATCGAAAATATTATCCAAGGGCATGACTTCTGGCATGTTGTTTTGGAAACTGAAATTTCTATTTTTCTGAAAGGGGAAAAATGGGGTAGGAATACGCTACAGTGCCCTGAATGTGGAGAAATGGACATTTCTCCGTATTTGTATATTTCTCTATATAGCTGATCAGAAATCAAATGTATTTCAGGGTATTGCACTAACTACTCATAACCTGTCAAGGACAATTTTGAAACATGCTTGCAAAGGTGACTCACAGCCGCTTTTCTAAGCAGTTTGTTCTATAATAGATACAATGGTGCTGCTACAGATTGCTATCTCAGTATTATTTATTTATGGAAGAGCACAGCCTCTAACTAAACACAAACCACAATTACTGATGTCATTCAGGCCAAAAATAATACAGCATAAATATTTTTAATATTAAAAATTCTTGTCACAAATTATATCTGGGGGCTGAGGGCTAGTATACACGGAGAGTTATTCTTGATTAATTCCAGGTGGGGACACTTCTGAAATAAAAGAATCCACACATCGAATACATCAGGAATAGATAATCTGGTTCAAATTCACAGTGTACCTTATTCCAGATTAATTTTCATGTGTCGACAACCCCTGCAATGAGAGAAGAGATGAAGTTAGCGACTTTTTTTTTCATGCTTTCTAGGTCTTGTTATAGCTTCCGGTAACTAGCGGCCTTTTGTGTGGGATGAATGAATTTACATGTATGAATAGGCACAGCACAGCAGCATTCCAATGACTGGAAATAATGCAGTTGCAACCTATAAGGTTTCCCAGATGCCTCTTCAGAAGTTCAATTGTTCTCACACAGGTATGTGGTTACAGAGCCATGAGTGATGCTAGTAAGGGTTAGTCTACACTACAAAGGTTTTTTGCCTGTATAGATGTATGAGCAAAGCCCCTTAATGGAGATGCCAGCAAAAGGAGTTCTTTTGCTGGTACTGCACTGTTAAACCACTTCCCTAAACAATATAAACCACAGTGGGAAAAGGGCTCTTTTTGCCGATATAAATTGTGTCTCCATGGGAAGGTGAGCTAGCGTAGTTATGCTGGCTAAGGATGTGCTTTTTCACACTCTGAACAGATGGAGTCTTAGGCCAAGTCTACATGACAAAGCTACAACAGTCAGCTATCCCACTTTGTCTGTATTCTGGGAGTTATCAGCAGTGCAACGTGAGCACTTCTGAATATAGAAGGCTCAGCGCAGGAGTAAACAAAGACTGAGACAGAATATTTCAGCCAAAATAAAGATTGATGAAATTGAGACAACTAACTTGCTAACAAACAATTTACATTACAGTTAATGATGGTTGCCAATTTATGCATTTGAATATTTTAGAAATATTAAGTACAGCTGGTCAATATATTTTATACTTTTGATGGAAAAGCATTTGCCTTCTTTTGCAAAACCTATGAGCTATTATCGACCAGCTCTTTGTAAATATCTAACGAATATACATTTTTCTAAGAGGTGGATCAAAGAGGTGAACCTCTTTTCTAAGAGGTGCACTCTGTCAGAGATTGATGACTTGCCAGTTAATACCTAACATTCCTATAGTTTTCACTGTGCCATTTTGCATGAGCTTTTACACTGCAAGAATTTCTGCATTTCTTCATTTCCCAACATATAATGACAGAAAATCTCATCCATCCCAGAAAACTGAAAGTGACCTAAAACATGCTCTGTCTGTGTTTTAGATGGACAAGTCATTGTAAGCCTGTGATGGGTTGAACCCCTGTTCTGGGGTGCCACCTGATGTGCTCTCTTGCTCAGCCAGCCAGGATTGCTTTGCTGAATTAGGCTCTCTGGCCTCTTGCAGCACACAGACATTGGTATGGCCGCACCCCACTGCAGTCACAGACTGAAATCAGCTCTGTGTGCAAGGACTCCCCCAGCACTCACATGCACACCCTTCATGGAAGATAAACCCAAAACAATACTGTCTTGCACTGTATAGAAAGATCTGCACAACGCAAGCTCATAAAAATCTGCTCTCTTCCTCAATGTGAAGAGAGATATGCACGATGTCTTACCCCTCACCCCCAGTTAGAAATTGCATAAACTGGGTTTTATTATAAACGAGAGTTTATTAACTACAAAAGGTGAATTTTAAGTGGTTAAAGGGATAACAAACAAAACAAAGCAGATTACCCTAGTAAATAAACAAAAGCCCAGACTGAGTTTAACACACTAGATAGGTAGGATACAAATTAACAAATTCTCACCCTGAGTGATAAACAGACTGGCAGATTCCTAAGGCACAAGTTTTCTTAGCTTTCCCAGGTTTTCTTACACAGACTAAAGGTCTGAGCCTGGGACCATAACTTCTCACAGTTCAGTCTTTGATCCTCAGATGTTTTCAAGCGTTGTTGTTGTTGTAGGGAAAGTGAGGACCCTTCATGTTATTGTTGTCCCTATTTTATATCTCCCCCTCCCACACACACACATTTGTTGGAAAGCCTTTTTTGCTGTGACCTGGGTCAAACAATTCCCATTGTGTAGTGCTGTCTCTGATAGTTTTCTACTGTACACAGTTCCTGGGATAATCCTTATGCTTGTAGCATTTCTTCAATAAGCTACTAACATTGTTTGGCCTCATCCAACATAGCACATTTGAAATACAGAGACTTGGTAAATATTCCCAGCTTCAGATACAAAAATGCTACATGCATACAAATTGGATAAACACATTCAGTAAATCAATACCTTTCCAATGATTCCTTACAAGATCCATCTTGCATGAAGTATATTTTAATCATACCATATTCATATCATAACCATATTTCCATAAAGAGTATGGGGTGTAATATCACAAAGCCCATACACTGACTTTTCCTGTAAAAGTAAAATATGCTTCCAAATTAAATTTTTATTAAAGGCCAATTATTTACTGGGTATAGATGAAGAATGTACAAGTCCATCCAATTTTCAATTTCTTTATTCTTTGTGTTTGCATACTCCCTCCTTATCACCCTCTCAAAGCTCTTTGAAACACGTTCCTTCTGGAGAATAGCTGTCTAAACCACCATGCACCTAGAATTCACAACAATACTCACCTCTGCTGTTAAGCCATAGATTTCACTTTCTTTCGTTAATGCTGACCTAGGAGTGCAAGCGTATGGATCGTCTCTAGGTAACAAACTTTTCCTCAGAGGATAATGTTCCAGTCTAGTAGCTCTTACTAAGATTAGTCTCATCTAGACTTCAACTTGACTACTCATGTCATTATCTTAATGAGAGCTGGGGCACTTAACTCCTTTCAGAAAGAGTTTAGGATACTGTAGCAGCAGGATCTCAGGGGGTGAGCCTGGGAAGTGGTAAGCACCCATACTACCCATTAGCCCGTGCAAGTAGCAATTGCTCATTTAGAGCAGAGTAACTCTTCAACGCTAGCCATGAGACTTGATGTCATGATACTCGGTCCTGCTCTCGCTGTATTCAGTAGCAGAAATACCATTGACTTAGGGTGACCAGATGTCCTGATTTTATAGGGACAGTCCGGATTTTTGGGTCTTTTTTGAATATAGGTTCCTATTCCCCCCTCCCACCCCCGTCCCAATTTTTCACACTTGCTGTCTGGTCACCCTAGATTGACTTCAGTGCAGGCACAACCTGGGGTGTGACAACAGGTACAGTTCCTGATCCTGCAAGATTCTGAGTGTAAAATGGAGCTCAGCCCCCCACAGATTTGAACTCTTGGCAAAAGCAACTCCAGTAAAAATTCAGTGCACAAGCTTTGCGTGCGGTAGACTATGACTGTTAATGAGCGGAGTTGGACTATGTTTCATGCTCGGTCGCTGGATTGAGAGTTAGGAAATGTGGCTTCTGTTACCACCTAGCCACTGAGCTGTAGTGTGACCTTGGGCAAGTCACTTCACCTTACTGTGCAGCAGTCTCCCATCCGTAAAATGGAAATAATGACATTTGTAAAGTGCTTGGCACTCTGTGGATGGAAAGAGCTATGATAGCCAAGTGGGAATAGTAGCATGGATTTTAAGTGGTATTACGTACATACATATTTCCAATCAGATATGAATGTTAGTTTCCTTCTGAAAAAGCTCTTAAATCTCTCTCCCAAGCTCCCTAAAACAATAATAGCTGATGACTTTGCTGCACACCCACTTCTCTTTGTATTTTACGTTCTTGGCTGAACTAGTTTTTCTCTTTTTTTTGCACACACAAGGTTTGAGTCAGTTTGATGCAGAAGTTTTTTCTTTGCTGGGTGGAGATTATCCGCAGTGGATATATGGTGTAGAAATGAATTTACACGTTGCTTTTGCAGCAAGCAGCAGAGTATATTATCCCCCCCTCCGCAAAATTGCTTTGTATCCTTAAAAAACCAAAACCAAAACAAAAAATACCGACTCTCATTTTGTTTGGTGGAAAAAGGGAAGAGTTGCTCGCTGCTCTAGTATTTAACATTTATTCTCCGATTTTAAGTTTCTTGCACTTCAGAACTACTCTGATTTACATCAGCTGAGGATCTGGCCCATGATACTTCTCAGTTTTAATACAAGTGAAGGATACTATAAAATATGTAAAGGATTACTGCAACAAAACAAGGTGGAGAAACTGTGAATAATAGAAAAGGGCACAAAAAAAGTTAACCCGTTCCTCATGTTTAAAATATCCAGATTTAAGAGATTTCTTAACTCTACCAGAATATGAAATGGGGGCGCATTTAAAAAATGTCATGTATGGATACTTACTGTCTAAAGAATCTTTTTTTTTTAATACTGCTTTTATTAGCACTTCATTGCTTTCCCCCTAGCATTTAAAGCAGAGGTAGCTAAAGGGATCTATAACAATTAGGTTCAAGGAGTGCTTGGCAATGGTAATCGGAGAGCTTGCTGGTGATGTGGTACTGGCTTTCCTCATTTTTCTCCTGCTGAATTTCAGTAGAATACAGCTCCAAATACAAGTGGTACTTTCCTAATGTTAAATTTCCATGTAGTTGATTGCTGTAGTTGCTGTACAGGTGGGGAGATGGCTTGCATGACAATTTCCATGTGAAGGTGTGGTTCACAAATGCTTAATAACGCTTGCTTGAGGGCAGTGTTTCCCAAACTTGGGATGCCACTTGTGTAGGGAAAGCCCCTGGCAGGCTGGGCTGGTTTGTTTACCTGCCCTGTCCGCAGGTCCGGCCGATCACGGCTCCCACTGGCCGTGGTTTGCTGCTTCAGGCCAATGGGAGCTGCTAGAAGCAGCAGCCAGTACGTCCTTTGGCCCGCGTCACTTCCAGCAGCTCCTATTGGCCTGGAACAGTGAACCATGGCCAGTGGGAGCCGCGATCGGCTGGTCCTGCGGACGCGGCAGGTAAACAAACCATCTCGGCCTGCCAGGGGCTTTCACTAACCAAGCGGCATCCCAAGTTTGGGAAACACTGCTCTAGGGGCTTTCAGTTCTCCAATTTATTTGCAACTACCGTATCATCAGATATGAGTAAGTAAGAATGACATTGAGGAGTTCTGTTTATTAATCTATCTGCTGTGTGATTAAACCACTCTTCTCTCGTATGCATTATCCACTTTCCTCCTTTTCTTCCTCATTTGAAAGCTGGACAGTTTTGGGGGGTTGATGTGAGGCAGGGCTACTCAGATGAGTTAGGATTCAAGGATTGTACCAGTATTTAGGGGGGTACATCTGAGTATTTCTGTGCAGCATGGGGCCGTTAGTGTTAAGCTTTGCTTGTTCAGAAGTTCCACAGCTTTTTGTCCAAGAAATGTTGGGCTCAGTAACTTGGTAACTTCATAAAAAAAATGTCTTGTTGTCATGTGGGGTCTGATTTGTCAAGCCTTAACTGACAGAAGTGATCCTTACTTACATATTGAGACCCATGGACGTCTATAGTCATTGGGTAACAATACATGTTTTCAGACATGTGAGTGAAAAGTGCTGTGATAAGTTATTTATTTGTTAAGTATCACGGGCTTTTGAGTACACACAAATTCCCCTATAGCTCGTATATTTAACTCTTTTAAAACCTCTCTTTTATTCTTGAGATGTCATTATGGGACCAATGATACGTTCCTTGTTCACCCAAGCCTCAATTCTATGGGAGATCTGGAGATAATGAAGGGATAACACCTGATCCTGAAATAAGTTATTTTGGTGTAAACTAACAGAAGCACCTCTGAAGTCATTAGAACTTCACCAGTATAAATAAGAGGAGAATCAAGCCCAAGAGAATTAGTACAAAAAACTGGGTATTGCAGCTATAACACATGATGTGCTAAAACATTTTTACTGATCTTGCTTGGATAAAAACTTCAGGCCTTACTGGGAGGGCATGTTATAAATGTATAGACCCTGATATTAAACCTGGCTTCTAACAGTAATGCACTATTCATGCCCATAATTGTGTTCAAGAAATACCCAACTACCTTACTTTGGGTGCTAAAGAAGCCATTAAAACCTGGTTCAGCTGCCAGGACACCACATTTAAAAACTGAGAGGTAGATTTTCAAAGGCACGAAGAAAAGTTAGGTATCCAACTCCTATTGAAACTGTGCCCTGGAAAATCTTCTCCTTAGGCCCTAGTACGCATTAAGGTGATGCAGTTAAGTGTGTCCATGTAAATCAACCTTAAAAACTAGTGAAGCAAAACTGAGTTTTGATTTAATGTTTATTGTAGTCCACAGCAGGGGAATAATGCAATAATTAGCTCAATTTGATTCAGATTGATTTCCATATTTACCTGAACATCTCAAGATAAGCAGTGAGGTGCAACAGGATGCATGTGGGAATAGTGCCTACTAGAATGATTAGAAAACAATAGAGTCAAGGAGCTCAGTCTATTTAGGAACTGTAAGTCTTCACATAGAGAAAAACATTGGATAATGGGTCTGTCAATCTAGCAGAGAAAGGGGTAACATGATCCAAGCTAGCCAAATTCAGAGTAGAAATAAGGGGCACATTTTTAACAGTGAGGGTAATTGACAGTTGGAACAATATACCAAGGGACATGGTGATTCTCCATCACTGACAATTGTTAAATCCAGATCGGATGTTTTTCTAAAAGATCTGCTGTAGGAATGATTTGGGGAAAGTTCTATGGGCTGTGTTATACAGGAGGTCAGACTAGATGGTCATAGTGGTCGCTTCTGGCCTTGGAATCTATGAATCCCTGTCAGAAAAGAATGCTGGGGAGGAACAGACAGACAGTGTCAGGAATGAGGCCCTTTTCCTCTAATCTCAGTAGCAATGGTGATTCTCACTGTATTTCAGCAGAAGAGTGAACATAGCCCAGCTGATGGGAAAAGAAGGTGAAACAGAAAAATGCCTCCCGTCCTCCAATACGCCCTTCATGTATCCAGGACCTGACCAGAATCAAGCCTATAATTAGAAATTGGTTCCCATTACTTTATAAAGGTGGATAATTATAAAGCTCTACAATTTACTTACACCAGGGCTCAATCCTACTTGCCTGTACCCAAGGAAAAAAAATAAAGGGCCAGATCATTGGCTGGTGTAAATTGGTATCAAACTTCAATGGAGTATTGCTGATTTACACCAGCTGACGAGCTGGCCCAAAATATATGCTGCACAATTCAATAAAAGTGACATTTTCCTTGGCTGCTCCTCCTCCCATCTGTGTGACATATCCATCTCTTTGGGGATTTTTTCACTGCTGCGTCAATGTATTTTGCATTAGAGGCACAAATAGTGCTTTCTTTTGAAAAGTATGACTGTCTTGCAGTAAGTGGATCAGTTTTGTTCTCTCTGTTTGCAGTTACGCATGAGGCAGCTCTTGAAAAACTCTCAACGCCCACCTCAAGAATGTGAAATTTTAAAGCGGATATATTTGGAAAAAACGAAAAGGGAACTAATTTAACATCAATTGGCCAATTAACTTCCATGGGAACAGAACTCAGCCTAAGTTCCCTTGACATAAAAGAGAGCAGGATCAGAAATGTTATTAAATCTAATAGTTCTCATTCACAACATGGTAGGCATTCCTTTTGTTTGATCAGCTACACAATGGGCCTGATCCTGATACTATTACCAGAGGAGGGCATAACCTGTTACTGAATCAATTCAATGGGATTATTGATAAAAATAATTACTTACATAAATATGGGAAGGAAGACTGAGCCCTTGTGTAGGTCAATCATAAAGCTTTATAATTAACTTCCATTATATTCCACATTCTTTTTTAGAATATTTGGATTTTTTATTAGGTAAATGCAATTCTGCAATTTTGCCACAAACAGTATTTCCAAGCAAATATTAGACCTTGCTCAGTAATATAATCACATCTGGGCAGATGCTTATCAGTTGAACAAAAAAGAGAAGGGAAAGACAGTTCCTGTGTCCATCAAGCAGGGAGTGTCTTGGCCTTTCACTTTCATTTATAATGAAGTTACAAGAATCACAATCATAGCTGAAAATGGGGATTCTGCAAAAATTACTGACATGGAGATTGCAAAGAATTAAAAGAGAACTGTATCAAATTGCCTTTCTGGACCTAAAATGGGTCAAATAGATTAAGAAGCTGCATCCTTTAACATGTTAATTCAAGGGAAAAAAACTAAAACATGAAGCTTTAAAGGTGACTTGCAAAGGAAAAACATTGTTTTGCCTTCTCTTGCTGCATTGTGATGTATAAACAAGGCATGGAAGTTTAATACTTTTTTGGGTGCTTTTTTTTTCTTTTAAATCTTTGAGACTACAGGGGTCCTTTCTGTCCCTGTCCAGCTGGGTGCGTGGTGTGGCAGATAGACCAGATAATCCAACATTTATGCAGTCTCCCCCATACAACCAATAAAATGGTTGCATGCAAATTAGCTGTGGAATAAAGGTATTGATTGGTTGAATTACCTCTGATATCAGAATGGTCTAATACTCTTGGCATGGTATAGGTTACTGTAGCTGTATACCACATGGATGTAATTTGTAAAGTCAAAATGACTGAGAACTTGAAAATTGGATAGTGACAGGCTGTGAATTCCCATGACAATTATCCCAGTGATAAGTTTTCAGCCACACTTGTAGCTGCCTCCATCGTTTCACACTGACTCTACAGACTATTTAGGTCTCAGAGTAACACAGTCACATTACTGGAATCTTATTATTCTACTGCAATAAAAATAATCTATATAAGTCTGAACAAAGATCACCTAGGCACTTTATAGTTAAGGAACAAAGAGTATAGTCCTTCTCCCAGAGAGCTCACCATTTATATGTTAGATGGGATGGTGGACAAAGCAAATAAGTGGGTGGGAGGCTGAGATTTCAATAAAACAAACAGAGTTTAGTAGAAAAGCGGAAACTGCAGCTTGTAATTGTATTGTGAAACACAGTATCTTCATTCTAGCTACCAAATCTCTGCTGCGTGACTCTGTACCTTTCATCCAGTGAGATTTCAGTCCACCCTTTGTTGCTGACATTGCACCTGAATATTTTGTTGTCTGAACACATATACTAAGGAAAGTAGAATCTTGATGTCACCTCCCAAACAGGCACTTGGATTGTTTGATTCTAGCATGCACAACCTTTAAATCACCCATTTCCTGCTCATGGTAGAGCAGTGCCAAACTTTCATTATGAAGTCTGAAGCCATATGATGCTCGCCTAGTTTTGTGTGGGTTTTTGCAGACACCACTTAAACTGATTAAAATTTTTGCTACCATTCACAAAACTCTTGAGCAAGCAGGAGACCCTTTTTCAGGCAAAAACTTGGGTCCATTTATGGTTTTGCAAAACATGGGAGATGTCAGAAACAAGTTTCTGAGAATACATCCCTTGAAGTTTGGGAAAGTTTGGATCCGGATCTGAATGTAAACTCTGATGCTCCAGCATCTCTCAAACCATTTGAAGCCTGTGATTTTACACTGGTATGACTGAGTTTTGCTTGGAGTTTTTGGGTTTGTTCCAATCAAAAATTCAAAGTGAGACTCGTGGGGATGTGAAGCCATGCAAATAAGAACTAAAGAAAAGTACTATACAAACCTCTTCTAGATACACCCTGTAAGCTATGCCTTCGGGAGTGGGGGTGGCAGTGGTAGTCTTTTTACATAAAGAGAGCTATCTTCGTGTAAATTCTAGTGGTTAGAAGGCACAAGTAGTTTCTCTATGTAGCTAGTTGAGGTGAACCCTGGGTGTTGAGTAATGGCTTGACCATGACTAGTTATACTGAGGTAAAAACTCCTTGTATCTTGTCTCCACTAGGATATTATATTGAATTAACTATTTCAATGCAAAAAGGATGTCTCTTTTTGCAATGAAGACATAGCTTCTGTTTTGTACAGATCTCTCTCTCTGTCCAGGCATGAACTTCATCAGATAACTTTTTTCTACTGATCTTCCAGAATTTCCCAAGCTTATTTTTTGTGGCCCACAAAATTCTGAAAATTAAAGATAACTTTTAAAGATTATAGTGCTGTACCAGTGCAGAGGAACAACCAAATGAGGGAATTTCTAACTGAATTAGCAGTTTGAATGAGATGTTGGATAATGTGCTTGAATACCATGCAAGGAGTTAGTACAGAAATATTTTATGCAGGTGGATTGCTTTTGTGTTATTCGTTCTTGCCTTCTCCCACTCAAGTTTATATTGCAATGGTAAATGTTTCTGGAACAACTGGGAAATTAGTAATAATCTTGCCATTGGCTCCAGTTAACTGCAGTGGATTTTGGATTGGGCCCTCATTGGCCAGCAAGTCTAATTTGTTCCCAATCTGAAGTCCTGCTCTGAAAACAAAAAAGATATAAGAAAGATCCTTTGGTTAAAAAAAACAAACAGTAGAATATATGAATCTTAGAAGTGTGTGTCTCTCTCAAGTAATGGGGATGAAATGTACTACTAAGAAGCTCCACTCAAATGGTCCCAGAAGCTGTCCTATGAAAGAGCAGCTATCACCATTTTTTCTCAATTAACTAGTGTGTTTATTCCTGGGATCTCTGGACAAAAAGCTCCATGTCTTATCAAGATTATAAATAGGTGTAAGGCAATGGACAGGGCCCGCAAATCAGTAATTCCCATTGACAAAATCTTTCTGTTACAGATAGGACTGCGATATTATATAATGTTGATTTATAGTGACAATTAAGAATATGTTACTGAAGCCTGTTTTCATTGTAAAGTCCCCTTGGATTTAAATCTTTCAGCCTCTGTATCCCAAAAGACTTTGATCTCAGAGGAAGGATTTAGTTATTATAAATGTAGCAAAGGATGAAAACTGCTGGAAGACTCCAGAGCAGCAAATAAATGAGTTTTTAACCAGGATCCTGTGTAAATCAAAGGATTTACACTGCTTACAGAACTGAGGCCATTTAATCTTTTTTCTTTTTAAGTTTATAGCCACTATTACTTACTGTTTAAGTTGAGGTATGATGGTCTATCCCTCTCAATTGCTTTCTTTAGGAAAACAAAGCTTTGTTCCCTTCGCCAGGAGTTACTTCCTCCAAGTGTGTAATCAGAGAACAGATTGGCCAGCTGAGGGGATCAGCCGTGGGGCAAGAATTAATGTAAGGGCAGTGCTTGAAGTGAATAACTTTCGGGGGGAAGGGGATTAAGCCCTGGTGGAAGGGGGGAGTGTAAATGTATCATCACCATAGGATTTTAAGAGGAAAAAACGATGCCATTTGGTACAGTCCAAAGGCAAAAAATCTGCTCGTCAGAAGTATCTTTGAGGCAGGACTAGAAGTCATGCCTGGAAGGAATGTTTTAGTGCTGTACTACTCAGAGAGAGGAGCAAACGCTGCCACAGGCAAGGACAATCACTTTCTGTTCAACCACTGGTTAAGAGAGAACCTTGGACTCTTAATGACAGTCTGTGATATACAGCCTGACTGCAAGAGACATGAGCCTGGGTTCATTGATGTGAAATTGACCCAGAACTGTTTACTTCACTGGAAAAGATTCCAGACATCCAAGTCTGTAGTATCTCTAGTATCATTGTCGGGTATTTCTGACAAGTGATGCATGTGTATGTAAGTGCCTACATTATGGTTGTCCCAGTATGAATGGGTGGAAAGGGAGCAGGGAGCACTGTCTGCACACACATAGGGTAGCTGGAGTTTGGTTGGCTGCTGGGAAACAAGGGATGCTGGCAGTGCTGATGGTCCCGTAGGGTTCATGTCTGAGTGGCTGTGAGCCTGACTGTCGACAAGCCAGCTGTTCTTCATAGGGTGTGCTAGCTGTAGCTGGTGTAGCAAGTCTTGCATCCATTCCCCCTGAGATGTGAGACCTTAAGAATGATTTCAGGAACCATTCTTCCTCCCTCTCCCCAGCATAGATCAGCTTCATGAGAGGCAAAACAGAATCTACAGGGCCCAGTTCTACCCTCTGATAACTCCAGGAACTCATTGTCCTCTGCCTTACGGGGGTGTCTGTGGGGCTTAACTCATTAACAGTTGTTTGGCAGGGGGGATAATTTTTTTCATAAACAGCAGACAATGAAAAATACAAAAAGGTAAATAACTGACAGTTTGCATATGTTTCCAAATATTACATGCTTCACAGGGCTCCTATGAAATTATGCAATTTTGTAACTGCACGAGCAGACAATACGACATAGCCATAACATGTTAGGGTGGGGCCGTGGGGGTAGCAGTCATGAAACAGGAGAGGACATACATGAATAGGGAAGGACAAGACCTTGAGAAGAGGAAAAAAAGGAGAGGTTATTAAATCATTGGCCCTTACTCAATTATTCCAGCCTCGTCTATGATAGTTTGCATGGATTGATGGTCCCAAGATCACTGTGTCAGATGAAAACAAAATATTTTGACTGTCTCTTTGAAAGAGATCTGGCTATAGTGCTATTTATAGCAAATAAGTCCCATTGATTTCTTTTTGCAAACAATGATCACAAGCTATTCTGACTTCCTACTGTTACTTAATATTTATTGTAAGGTACTGTTCAAAGTAACTTGTTGAAGATGATGCAGACACAGGGTACAATCCTGCTCACATTATTCATATACACACAGTCCCATTGACTTCAAGGCAAACTGAATGCTATTTGTACATGTAAACTCAGGCCTCAAGACAGAGAATAACTATGAAAAATAAGATTACAGGTGGCCTGAGTGAGATGAGTGAGTGGTTTCATCCAGTTCTTAGTAGTCAGATACAGTCAGCCTTGAAAACCAGTTGTCACCAGTTGGCCTTCTTGTTTGTGATCTGAGCAGAGAGGACTATAACTGAATGTGCATGGAGACATTTTCTCTTTTACCAGCTATCCCTGTAGATCAGTGTTGGGGTCCCTTAGCAGGGCAATTTGGCACCTTTCACAAGCACAGCATTAATGGTGAATAAACCTGTGTATTCAATTGACAGAGTGTAGTTAAATGATTGTTGCTACTGCATGTGAGACTGTAATGGGAGTAATTAATCACGTTTCTTCCTTGGAAAAGCTCTAATCTGATCAAGTGTTTATAAAGCATCCCTTTTCAGGCTGCTCAGCTGAGAAAATATAGCCCCAATTTACCTAGATAGATAACCTACTAAAAAGAAAATTGCAGAGAGACGTAAGTGCATACTTTGTGGCATACAAAACAATGGCAATAATAGTGTTTTACTGGATAGAATGTCTGAAATAATAAATACAAGGCATTAAAAGGTGTCTTTGTTTTGGAAACAATATTAAGAAGTGCCTGTTTCATTAACCCCTACCTGTTTCCTTTTCAGGATTACTGCTAGATGCACCAGACCTTTTGAGATGGTGCCTTTTCACTCTCGGCACTGCTTTGCTGCTTGCCGGTTGGGAATGGGTGCTATCTGAGGAGAAAATCCTTATTAGCGCCCTTCAGTTATATTAACAGGGTGGTGATTTAATAATCACAAATGACTGAGAGAACTTGGCATAGGGAAATAAATAGCCTAATAGAAGAGTAAATAAACAAGATATTAGCATATCCTTTGTGGAAAATCGGGTCAGCTTCTGAAGTCAGTGTGTCAGCCTTTTGCTTGTAGTCATTAAAGTGAACTATTATTCGGAAGTAGCAGTTTTAGAAGTCTAGTGTTTATCCTCACAGATTTATCTTGCTGAAGACATTAACCTCTGACATGCAAGAGTACAACCACCATGTATTAAGCACAGGGACAATGAGGGAAAAACATATTGAATCCTGTGATGCCTTTCATTTACTAGAAGACTAAAAATGGCCATGTGCCTATGGTACAATTATAAAGGGCCTATGCATTAGAGAAGAGCTTATGAATGTAAAAGACTCATGCTCTCATGAAGAAATTATATTAGAGCAGTTTACAGGGCAGATTATATTAGAGCAGTTTATATTAGAGCAGTTTACAGGGTATTATGCTCTTCCTGGAAGAGCAGTGCTTGCTCCTCCCTCCCCATATCATTAGTTCCTCCTATTGTGATTTTGTGATTAAAATATAACCATGCAAATCATTATTGCTACCACTGCTATATAATCGCAGCAAATCTTATACAGGATATAACTCATGGCCAGTAAGGGTTAAACAGCTTGCAGTCTGAATGACCCAAGGCCCATGTTTAAAGTCATGTTGGAAAGGTATGCAAATGGTAATGAGGGTCATTGTGTGGCTAGATAGGCTAGAACTTTGAAATGCAAACCTATATTGTTAGAAGTGATACTAATTGTGTGTATCTTTGATGCTAGCATGTAAATAGACAGTTCCTGTCTGTCACTATAACTATTAATTCAGAGATCAAAAGGGAATATTAACATTTAGATGAATCTTGGGTAAAATAATGTCATTGTCTATATATCGTCTTGAAATTTGTAATAGACTGCTAATGGATAAATTGCCCTATGCTAATTTGTGTAACAAATTACTGGTGGTGTTTAGAAAGCAAATGTTTACATCAAAAGCCTATTGTTTAACCAGGACACTGTGGTCAAGTGGATGCTAGAACACTGTGTAAAAAGACCCTTGAGTCCTGATCCTGTTCATCTCAGATCTGCTTAAGCTTCATCAGGGGAAGTTTGAGTCGCAAGACTCAGGTCTCAGTTATGTTGGTACACCTTGAATATGATATTTGGACACTGGACTATAACCTATGAACTATTTCTGAAAGAACTGTTTGCAGCTAAAAAGCTCACCATCTCTGCTATGAATCTGAATCTTAAGAATTGAATTCATGTCTGTATGTATATTGAACTTTTAACCATACACTTTTGTTTTTAATACATTTTAGCTTAGTTAATAAGAATTGGCTGTAGAGTGTATTTGAGTAAGATCTGGAATATTCAATAACCTGGGAGATAATGTGTCCGATCCTTTGGGATTGGTAGAACCTTTTCTTTTATATGATAAAATAAGATTTTCAGAAGTCATTATATTTGACATTGGTATTTGGATGGAGGCTTGAGGCTGGATCACTTTGAGGGAACTGTGGTATCTGGACTTCTGAGTAACCAGTAAGGTAATAAAGAAGCTGTTTTATGCTGGCTTGGTAAATCTAAATATTGGCATATCCACCAGCTTTATGGGGATTGTTTGCCCCATTCTTTGCAGTTCACCCTAATTGAGTGACCACAGCTGGCCCCCACTGGGACCCTGGTCACACTATGGTATGATTATAAAGGGCCTATGCATTAGAGAAGAGCTTACGAATGTAAAAGACTCATGCTTTGATGAAGAAATGTGAATTATATTAGAGCAGCTTACAGGGTATTGTGCTCTTCCTGGAAGAGCAATGCTTGCTCCTTCCTCCCCCTCCATATCAATAGTTCCCTCTACTCATTATATTTCTGATAATATTGGGAAAATTATTCTCATGTTCTTCTCACCCACTTTCCCCAACTTGGGGGCCTTGATTAGTTACAGCTGTCTGATAGTGCTGGAGAAGTTGAACCTTTGATGCCATGTTGCTGGGGAAATCAATGAACATCTGTGATGAGGTGTACCTACTCCACATCAGTCCTGAAAGGGCTTTCCAGGCTGAGGAAGCCCCGCCCCTCAGACCTTGCTGGGCATGCTTAGCCTAGAGGCAGAGTGTAGAAGGAAGCAGCCCAGCTCAGTCTAGGCAGGCTGCTGAAGGGAGAGTTCACAGAGTGCCACCCCCTGTCCCCCAGGGAGCGGCTGCAGGCCCCAAACCTAGAAGCAAGGCACACAGAGACCAGATGGACTCCAGACTGCCTGACGAGCCCCAGGTGTGATGTTTGCACTCTATATCATTTTATGAAAATATGCTAATATGTGTGAATATAATATAACGAGAATATGCTTCATGCAAAAGGTCTCTTGTAAGGTATCATTACAAAGCTTGTAATCTACTGACTGTGTTCATCCTATTTGTATGAATGTATCATTCTTGTATCTGAAATTAGAAATATGAAATATAACTCTGAGGGCCTATTGTAATTATGCAAAGTGGAGGTCATTAATGGTGGTTTGGAATCTTGATGACTCCCATCAACCAGGACAATTGTCTGTAGATGGCTCTGTTTTACTTGTAAGTCTTCCTGTATACATATGTGCTGGCAAGTGGGTAATGAAGTCTTACAGTGAGATGTGATCATGTTACCTGAACTGGAATCCATCTTTAACCTGGTGCTTTTCCATTAGAAGGGGAGAGGGTGAGGACCTAGAGAGACAAGAGTCCCGCCTTGTGCCAAAGCTATATAAGTGGCTGGAACAGAACAAAGGGGGCTGCAATCATGAGGACTCCCCTAGCTACCACCTGAGCTGGAAGAAGGGCTGTACGAGGTGAAAGGATTGTGCCCAGACTAGGAAGGCATCCAGTCTGTGATAGAAGCTTATTGAAATATCTCTGAGGGTGAGATTTTATCTGTATTCAGTTTTCTTACTGGATTAGGCATAGGCTTGTGTCTTTTATTTTATTTTGCTTGATAATTCATTTGTTCTGTCTTACTACTTGGAGCCACTTAAATCCTACTTTTTGTATTTAATAAAATCACTTTTTACTTATTAATTAACCCAGAGTATGTATTAATGGGGGGAAGCTGTGCATACCTCTTTGATGAAGTGGGCTGTAGCCCATGAAAGCTTATGCTCAAATAAATGTGTTAGTCTCTAAGGTGCCACAAGTATTCCTGTTCTTTTTGCGGATACAGACTAACACAGCTGATACTCTGAAACCTCGCTATCAGTGTTTATAGAGGGTGAACAATTTGTGAGTTTACTGTGTATAAGCTTTATTCAGGGTAAAATGGATTCATTTGGGGGTTTGGACTTCATGGGGAGTTGGGCTTCTGAGTGTTGACTGAAAGCAGCTTAAGAAGTGTTCCTGTCTTTAAGTCTGCAGCTTTGGGGCACGTGGTTCCAACCCTAGGTCTGTGTTGGAGCAGACGGGTGTGTCTGGCTCAATAAGACAGGGTGCTGGAGTCCTGAGCTGGAAGGGAAAGCAGAGGCAGAAGTAGTCTTGGCACATCAGTTGGCAGCCCTAAGGGGGTTTCTGTGATCCAACCCATCACACCGGGAAGATACCGCGCCAGCGGAAGCTAGGCCACTGGGGACCTGGGGGAAACGTGGAGCTTCACCGAGGGAGAAAGGGGAGGCAGCAGCCCAGGAGACTTAGAAAGAGGGAATTGGTCAGTGTGTTTCAGGTGGATCCCCACTGACTCAGTGGTAAGCACCACTACTATGGCCCTGGGCTGGGACTCTGAGGAGCAGGGAGGGCCTGAGTCCCCCTCCCCTGGGCGCCACACTCCCCTAAGTGGTGCCCCACTCCCCTAATGGACCAGTAGGCCACACAATCCCACAGAGGTGGGCTGCCCTATTGACTTACTGGTCACTGGGCCATGCAGCCCTGAGCAAAAGGGCTGCTTACAGAATCTCTGGCTACTGGGCTGCACTGCCCTGAGCGGAAGGGCTGCTTACAGTCTCTCTGGCCACTGGGCCACACTGCCCTGTTTGTAGTCAGGGTCACTAAAATAGGACCTGAGAAACTGCTGTTTAGTTTTTTCCCCTTCTTTCCATGAGGGGTGAGGGGGTGTACCTACCCCACGACAGCATCCAAATCTGGTGTGGAAATACAGGGATACCAGGTGCATAGCTCTACCCATGTGCTGAACCCCAGTTTTGGAGGGTGGGGAAGATCTACTACAGGGCCCTAGCTTAGGGGAGGGTGAAGTGTTCCATACAGGGAATGGAATCAAGGCTCAATATGGGCACAGATTACCTCCTTATTTGCATCTTGTTGATTTTTCCACACAACCAAACTCTCTGAAACCAAACTGCAGGTGTCAAAGGGACTGCAAGTAACATTCAGGTTCCTGACTTTATGAACACACAATATGGTCCTGTCCTGAATCTTGTATCATCATTTATACTGTGCACAGTGAGTGTACACTGCTAGAACTTCATGCTCTTTTGCACTTATCTTACAGAGGTATAAATGATGATACAAGATGCAGGGCTGAGGAGAAGTGGGCTCCATGAATCAGTACCAATGTGAACAATATCCGACTACAGGGAAAAGAGTGAAACTGACTATAACTGACTGGAGAAATGTAAGTAAGAGAGCCCAAGCCGGGCCAGTGTAGGGATTGCTGTTCAATGCCATCTGAAAGCCAGATCCTCAGCTGCTGTAAATTGAGCTGCAGTAATGCGAGGCTGATTTACATCAGCTGAGGATCTGGCCTGAAATGAAACTGTATTTTAAAACATCCTTGTTTTAAAAGAGAAATGTGATTACATGGTCTATTAAATGAATAAATCTACTCTTAGGAAGTTTATTCATGTTTCACAAGGATTTCTTTTTAAAGGTTAGTTTAGATTTTGCTTTGCAACTAAAAAAGTCCATGATAGTAAGTTGCCGAAATGTTCCCTTTGGCGTTGTGTATCCATTCTGCAAAAAACTTGTCTATGCTGTTAGGGCGTTTTTCTGAATGAACATGTCAAACATGGAATCTCTGCAATACCAGGAACATGATCCAAAGACCATCAAAGTCAGAGTCTTTCCATTGACTCCAATGGGCTGTGCCTCAGGCCCTTTGTCTCAGAAATATCCAGTGAGCACAGTTGGCGAACTCTGGATACTAGTGGCTCTTCAGAAAGCTGTAGGCGAGACTGATAATTACTGTTAAATGGGTCAGTTATTTTTTCCCGTGATCTCTCTAATTAGTCTCCATTCTCTCCATAATTCACCAGTCACTTTCTTAGCCCAGTTTTTTTCTACAAGTTCAAAGCTGGTTTTCTTCCAACCAGCACTATTCCTAGTATTGCTTCCTATTTTCCCTTTCCAAAATACTGCGTTTCCCCAGGGCCCTGCTTGGTTTATGTGACATGTATAATGGAGAAACAGTCAAAGGATGAAACATCCCCCCCTGTAAACTCCGCTAACATCCAGAGAAAAATGTGTGTGTTAAGTGTTAACTGAAAGTGAATCAGTGATATCTGTCTCTTAATTAAAGTGGACGGTTGGAGTCTGTTATAGCCACAAGAATTTATTATAAGAGAAGCAGCCTGAAGGAGTAACATCAACACACTCATTAGGAACCATAGAAAGGTGTTAATTAGGGAATGTGTGATCCTACCATCAGACCAATTTGGGGAAAAAGAGTGAATAATATAGAGATGAGCTGCCAGTAATAGAATATATATCATAATTATAGTGCACATTCCACTGGCATTAATGGCAGTGGGGTAGCAGGATGGGATGCTGGTTAATTCACATTAATGTCAAGTCAGGCAGTTAAAATGTTAAAAAGTAAATGAGGAAGTCTGTTTGACTCTGAGCAGGCAATTAACATTCACTTTCTTTCCAAAACTTCTCCATTAACAGCCTTGAAAAAACCACTTCTGTTTGACAGGAGAAGACACATCTGAACTGTCCAATAATATAAGTAGCAAACTAACTAGCAGGGCTTCAGATAGTATTGTTGGCGTAGCTGTGACATAACTGCATATGACACTCTGTAGCAGGTACATTATGCTAAGCAAGCAAATACAATCGCTGACCTGAAGTGTTTATAAACTGAAGTCACAAACAGTTAAGTAGCAGTTCGGTGTGTGCATGTCCTCAGAGTCAGGAGTGGTTTCAAAAGAGACTTGAAGGGGATGATACTTGGTGTAGAAGAGTTGTGATCCTCACATGAGATTAGATGGATAGAGTTTAAAGATGGAAGAGATTTAAGCAGGAGTTTCCACTAGCTAAATTAAAGGTATAGAATTTTCCTTGTCTTCATTGAAGCAAATCCTATTCTTGTTGCTTTGGTAGGCGAAGAGCTTATTAATGTTCGGGATGTGCAAAGATAAAAAGCCAAACTCTGCTCTAGGTGGCTTAAAATTTTTTAATTGGAGTCTATGACGCCTTAAAACAATTACTTTTTAAGAGGAGGCAAACAAACCCAGAGCATGTAGTACTGTACCCCATACCCGTGAGCATTCCTTCCAATTTGGGGCCCTCTATGGACAGCTAGTTTTGAGCCGTACTAATGCTGTCCTTTGCTTCCACACTCAGTTGCTTGTTTGTGGAATTGCTGCTGAAAAATCAAGTGAGGATGTGCTTTATTCCATCTCTAGCACCTACCTCATCCACAGAAGATAAAAGCCTACTATTGGAGCCCACTTAATGGAGTTGCTCCTTTTGTTCATGCAGTAGTGTTCTGTGCTTTAGTGCTTAAGGTCCAAGATTCAAACCCTGCTGACTACCCACTTGGAGGGTCATTACACATTACACATTCTCAGCTTCAGAATGATTATATAATCAAGGGAGTTGCCTGGATAGTTGCAATCCAAGACAGTGTCAATGTCCAAGTCGAAGATGTAAGTCACTTGCTTGCAGTAAATCTTGCAGGACATATTTTTTTTCTGGGCTGCATGGTGGTGGAGCTCTTCCTTCTCCACCTCACAGCCATGTGCTTCAGTAAGTTATGCTGGGTTCAGTAGAGAGGATGACACTGAGTGATTTCCATATCTGTGGGGCTGGGTGGCTTTGTGCAGCGCGGGTTTCCCAAGTGGCATCTCAGACTGGTATAATTTCCTGGGGTCTAATGAAATTTCCAAAGTGTGCTGGGATAGAAAATTGTTTCATGAGAGCCTTTAACGCAGCATTAAAAGGGCCTGCGGGAGGGTTGGCGTTCTGCTAGAGACACTGATGATAAATGATGCCGACACACAGCAGCAAAGGAGAGCTGTCCTGTAGATGTGTGTCTGCACACAGGGCTTACAATATTTAGATACAACAATATCTGTGCAGTCTTGTGTCTGAGCTTTCCAGCTTATTGTGCTTCTCTCTAAATTAAAAAGGTACTGGTAGGAAAAAGAGAGCCTAGATTTTCTCCCAGTCACGTCTGTCTGTTTTACATTGGTGTAAATCCATTGTCCTCAACTGAATTATTCCTGATTTATACCAATTGCGATGTGGGAAGAATTGGGCCTTGAGTGATCAGAGGAGACAAGTGGCTTGATTCCAATTCACCTTTCATCTACTCCAGTGTAGATCAGAAGTTGCTCCATTAATCTCAGTGTGAAACTAGTACAAGGGAGAGGAGAATCAGAACTCCCTGGGATCTATACCCAGAGCTGCCTCTAACTTGCAGTGGCTCGGATTCTGCCACTCCTTTTCACATTGAGTAGTACCTCATTCTGCAAGGGCTCCTATTGATTTCTATAGGAGTATTTGAAGGAGTAAGATTCTACTCAAGGTGAGTTAGGGCAGCAGAAAGTTGACCTAAGTGAACGTGGACAAGTCCATGTAACTGCTTGAACCTCAGGCTCCTCAGCTATAAAATTAGGTTAATGCCTACCTCAGTGGTGTGCCATGAGTTGAAATTAATGTTTAAGATAGACGGGCCATATAGTGTAGATGAACAATAGTAGCAAAGCTCCCAGAATCAGATGGTTTTGAAAGAAGATACTTTGGAGAATTCTGCGACATACCCCAAAAGTCCAGGTCTATAGAAAATGTATTATCATTCATGGCTGAATGCCAATGCTATTACCTGGTAACTAGGGATGGGTTTGAATCAAACTGCTGAAGCTTTGTTTGTTCAAAATCTAACCCAGGTTGAATCTTAGTTTTCCAAATAGCCCATCTTTCTAACTGCCCTCCTCCCACCCAAAAAAGGATTCTCAAAATTCGGGTTCTACCGATGCTTAATCATATAGTTGGAGCATGCTTTTCCAAGGACCTATTATGTAACCTTGGGCAAATCTCCATGCATCTTTCTCCTCCTACCCTTTGTGTTGTCTATGTAATTATAAGCTTTTTGGGGCAGAGACTCTCTTACCTTGTACCTGTATGGTGACTACCACAACTGAATCCTGAGCCTGCTTCGAGCCCGTAGATGTTACTGGAATACCAATAGTAAGTAATACTGGGCCTGATTCTGCTCTCATTCAGTAAATTAGGATTTACTCTATTGAAGTCAAGGATGTCAAAAAGGTGTTACTAAGAAAGCAGATGTCCATTAGAACTGGTCAAAAGTGGTAGAGAAAATAATTTGCAAAAATTATATGTAAATGTGTCATTAGCTAAACCAACTCTAATGCAATCTCAGGCACAAAGGACTTGATTCAGATCCTGTGTTCTCCACTGTTACACCAATGTTGCTTGTTCAGCTTTGGTGGAATTTGTGCTGATTTACGTCAGTGTGATCAAAATCAGAATCTCACTGTGAATTTTTCTGTATATATTTTTCCATACAATATCTTTTCATACTACAGCTAGTTGGTTCTAGCTAAACATATATTTATACATCTAACCCATATCTAGCAGCAACAAATTCATAATGCTGAGAGAACAGAGTGCTGGGTTAGCTGCCAGGGAGTAGTCTCTTCTGCATTATTTTATGAATCAATACCATTCCCCTCACGTCTCCGCCTGGTGTGCTATATCTATGAAATCTGTGTCAAATGTCAGGACAAGATTTTCCGGGGTTGATGCTGATGAGAAGAGGCAAAAAGATCTGTTACAAACGTACAGGGATGTGGGTAATTCAGGCTCAAAATGTTAGTATTTCATCAAGAACCAGCCCAAACAAAAACAGGGTTTTACTAACAAATATCAGTAAATGTTTCCATTATTTACATTTTCATTGACAACTGTTCTTTGTTTAAATCTAAGCATTCCCTCCCTCAAACGTCACAGCCTTGCAGATGAACTTGAAAGTGAAACTGTCTGGAAACAGAAAGGAAATTGACAATTGTACGTTAGTTCTCCACATTCAAGATATATAGAGCAAACAAATCTGCACTGATAGAGAAAAGTAAAGAGTTTGAAGAAATCATTCAGTTTTAATGCCGTCCTCTCCATCGCTAAGGCCCATAACTGAGAGGATCATCTTTGACTTGTTTCTGTCTTGTCCCCAGGACATACAGAAAATGCTCAAAACTTCCCGCTTCTTCCAATTCAACACTTTTAAAAACTACCCTCTTCATTCAGGCCCTAGTTATTGTCTGTTTTGATTGTTCTTTGGTCTCTCTGTCACCTATATTGCCCCCCTTCAGGCCACACAAAACGATGCTGTCAGCCTAATCATCCTTACCAGTCACTCTGGCCATGACACTTCCCACATACAGTTTTTGCTGCTCTCTGCTGGCTTCTCTTCTACTACAGCAAGCTAAGCTGCTTGTTATGAGCGTCAAGGGCTTTCACAACCCTGTCCCTCCTTACTCATCTGCTGTTGTCCCTTTTATACCCCTGCTCCCATCCCCTCTAGTCCCCCAACTATGCCAGCCCCCTTTCTGCCCATTTCTCCCAAGGCCCTCTTTCCTTCATCAGCCATACTACTACCCCTTATGCATGGAATGTCCTCCCTCATCTGGTCTGAAAGGTACCCTTTTCTCTTTCACATCCACCCACAATGCCCACCTCTACTGCGACACCTCCAATGCTTTGCCCACTAATAATGGCTAAGGAGTGGCTGGTTGTGCTTATAAAGGAATAATTTTGTATTTATCCCACAGCCTTGGTCTGTTGCCTGTCTTCTGAGGCTGAGTTTTCTCGGACGTTGGCTGTATCTTCCTGGGTATATAAACAGTGGCTACTGTGTTGTGGACAGTGGAAATAAATCTTAACTTTTATGTGTAATTCCACCCATTCTCCCCAGCAGTAATGTATGTAGGTTGGAAAGGCATCCTGCTGTACCATTAATTCTTGCCATTTAACTGTGTCCAAAGAAGGCTCTGTTCTCCAAATGAAAAAACTATGGCCATTACTCGGTCTTTCTTAATTCCTGTCCCTCAGCAAAAATTAAGCTGCTCTTTTATAATTGAACAAGTGTTTTTTCGCTTGCTAAACATGCTACTTTGTATTAAGATTTAGTCCTGCTTTGTCTGCTTCTGAAAGGGAAAACAACGCTGGCGTAATGTAATGGAAGAATGGAGTTATCTGCCTCCAGAGATAATTACTTTGAAGATAATTACGTCTGAAAAAGGTGCCATTGAAACCTTGCAACTTATTTTTCATAGGGGTGTGTGTGTGAGAGAGAGAGACTTCCAAGCACAGCTTTGCTCTGCTTTTGCTTGCACCACACAGATAATGAGAACATAGAGTTTGACAGACTGGATCAGACCCTTTGTCTGTCTAGTTCTGTACCCTGTCTTCAACAGTCACCAGCACCAGACACTTCAGGAAAGGGGGCAAGAAACCCTCCAGTAGGCAGCTGTGCAACAATCTGCCCCCAGAGAAAGTTTCTTCCTTTCACCCAATACTTAGAGGTTGACATATGCCAATATACAACTTTTGAGTTAAACTATGCCTTGTTAGATCAAATATTAGTTTTCATCTCTATGAACCAGATTCCTGAGATCTGCTGCACTGGTGTAATTCTTTTAACTCTATTGATTTCAGCAGACTAACTCCAGTGTTATACTAGCACACGTGAGATCAGAATCTGGACCAAATTTTTCCAAAGAGAACATGAACATATGTTCCATGATAGGTTTTTTTTAAACCTCACTGCTCTTCTCCTTTGCAGAAGCACATTCTGAGCTGGTTTTTCTTTAATGCTCTTCAGTTCCACAGCTTATATACTGTTAGCCTCACTGCCAAATGAAGTACTTCAGTCAAGCAAGTGCTATTCTTAATCAGACCAAGCATCCCAGGGTAATTCAGCTATTTCCGTTTGGACAATGAGAAGCCATTAGCAGGTTCACACCATTTTGCCCGTATTTAATTACACCCCAGGGAGAGGATTGAGCTAACAGGCTTGCTGAATTCTAAGGTGACCCAGTAAAGACTCCAGGCATGAAGGCTTCTTTTTAATATTTCATGCCAAGTCCTAGCAGCAGTCTGCAGTAGAACAGGTTTCAGTTTCACTCAGTGCACATGTACAATGACTTCTATTCATTGCCACAGAAATATCCGTTTCAGAGACTAGCATACAAAACCATCAAATGTGTATTAGTTCTTTGAGGTCCAGCGACTCTTCCTAAAGCAGGTAACACAGTCAGATTTGGATATGATGGTGGGAGGTTTGCCTTTATTCCCCAAAATGGATTCTGTGGCACTGTTTGTGCACAGGGCAGTTAACGAAGCTCAGGGTAGTAATGAAGGGAAATCCACTGCACTGTGAAGAAATATCCTTTGGTTTGGGGTTCCCTATGTCTTGGTGGGTGGGGAGGTTTCCATAGTACTGTTAGTACAGCCTCTGGTATGGTTTAGGCAATGCTGTCCAACAGGCAGTGTGACATTTATTGCTCCAGTACAACATGGTACATGCTGACAGAACTCTGTAGGTGGCAGTAATAACTCAAAGCCCTAGGAAAAAAATGTCTTCCTTCTATTGCAGCCTTGGCTGGGGCATACCACTGGTTCCTCCCTTCCTTTCTTTTGAACAGAAAACCATCCACTACTCCCCTAGCATCCCTCACATATACCCATCCAGCTCCAAGTGTGGACACATTGCGTATTCTACACCTCCTCCCCATAGCTGGCCCAATGATAGACAAGGAGGCAGGAGAGGTGATCAGGTTGATTTAGGACAAAGCAGAAGACTGAGGCCTCGAACGTGAACATTAACATTTCTCAGTGCAAATATCATGATTCTAACAGTTGTTTCTATCTCTGTGGGTCTGCTCTCACACAGAGCTATTTTATCGTTTGTCCATGTTAAATCTGTGGCTTTCTTTCTGCATTTTAACAGAGCTATCATAGTCCCAAGGTAGTGAGTGTGCAAAGCAGGAGTGAGGCAGGGAGAATTTTATTAGAGATGAGCTTTGCTGAATGGCTGTATAGTAACCTGAATATTAAAAAAAAACAGGATCACATCATGCCATTGATTCAGTCCATTGATTTAATCTAGGAGTTCTGCAGTGGTGCAAGTATGGCAGTATGGTCCGGAGTGCCATACCAGTCAGCTATTTATAGCCAGTACACCGTACCAGAAAGACACAGGTGGAGCAGAACGCTAGCAGTTCCTTCGGTGCCCAAGCCCTTCCATGCAGCTGCATCTAGTGTCTCCTGTCTGGGGTCTGTAGGCAGCCCGACCAGAGGACAGGGCTGGGGGCAGCAGAGCTGTGCTGGAGGAGCTGTCAGCATGGGGCTGCCCGATGTTCTGCTACTTTTACCACTGAATTTGATTCTGGTGCTACCTGAATGGCTTCAGTGGAATTATGCAATGGCTGAATTCCCAGCTGCTTATTTTTGTCTGGCAGAGCTATGATTCTATATGCTTTCTTCAGTTATGTATACATTGACTTGCTGGAGTCTTCGCAGGAGAAGAGAGTGCAAAGGAGCAGTTAGAAAAAAGAGCTTTGTGTCTCTTGGGTTTACTTCCGGGTGCCGATCAGAGGACAATCAGGCTATATAAGGCTGTGTGCAATATAAACATGTTATTGGCATTTAACAGATAAACAAGGAGAACCAAATGAGCCACAACAATAAATAATATTATGAGCAGTTCACTGGGAATTGGTTGCTTTTTAATTATACTTTATTATTTTCAAATAATGTAACTGACATTGACACTGAGTATAAATCATCGCAAGTAAAAAGCAATCGGGAAAATAAAAGAATAACGTAGGAATGGCAACGTATAAATAACAATATCTCACAGCGCTGTTGGCCTACTACTGTATCCTACAGATCCATTAATCTCTGATTTGGCATTTCAAGTGCCATTAATTGGTCTTGGAATTTTAAGTCTAGACCATTACAGTAATGGCTTATATCTGTAAAGAGAGAGAAAATGGAACATAAGGCCCTGACCTTGCACAGGCTGATGCTTAGCTTTATGTATGTGAGTAGTCCCACTGAACTCCCATGCATAAAGTTACATACATGGTGTGTTTGCTGGATTGGGGCTGAACTAGGCTGACCAGATGTCTCCATTTTATAGGGACAGTCCCGATATTTGGGACTTTTTCTTATATAGACTCCTATTACCCCCAACCCCTGTCCTTATTTTTCACACTTCCTGTCTGGTCACCCTAGGCTGAACTGCCCCGGGACACCTACTGTAAAGCATGCATCCTGGTCTGTTCAGTTAAATTCAGTTGTTATCCCACACTGCTTTGCATTTGAGTAGATCATCTGCAGTTGACATATGAGGTGATCATTCACAACAACTTGTGCCATACTATTTCTGGATGCCAGTCACACTTTTGGTACCAGTTTTGTGCGCTCAATCTCTTCAATACGAGTGCTGTGCAGTAGCTAAGGATCAGATAGGAACAATGGAATCACCATCAGATCAGTGTTCCCTCTCCCCTAATGTCCTAGTACGATAAACTCTGCTTGAATTACATTTCATTGTTGCTGTTGCCATATGAGACCCATCCTCTTAGACTTATCATTTTGGGTTATTTAAAAAGCCCATACTCTGATCTGAGTATCATACTCCACTGATCTGCCCCTATATTGCCTAACTTGTCTGGGCAAAACTTTTCCTCTTTTAAAAGAAGAAACAAAAGAAGGAGCAAGCATAGTTCTTGGGACAGTGCACCAGACTGGGAGTCCAGAACCCAAGCTCTGCTCCTGACTCTCTCCCCCTCACATCCACATTTTCAGAAGTGACCACTGAATTTGTGTCTATTTTTGGGTACCCAACTTGACTCAATATTCAAAGGTGCTAAGTATCTATAGCCCCTATTCACTTGAAATGGAATTGTGGATGCTCAGCACTTCTGCAGATCAGAGCCAAGGTGTCTCGAAATAGTTATCCCCTCAAATGGAAGCACTAATAATCAATGGCCACTTCTGCAAAGGTAGTCTTTTTATCCTGTCACTTACCTATAAAACAGGGATAAGTCTTAATGCACTTCTGTAAAGCTCTTAATGGCTTCAGATGAAAAGTAGTGTATAAACGCAAAATGGTATTTACAACAGAATGGGACAAATTTAGCCCTAGTGAATGTGGCCCAAACTATGTAGATAATGGGTACAATCCTGTTCCTGTTGAATTCAATTGTAAACTGCCCAGTAATTTTAGTGGGAACAGGTTCAAATTCTACACCACTGTTTTTTCTAGTGGTCTTGGATTTAAAGCTGATATTGTATTTTGGAGTATTCACTAAGCCATGGAATCATAAAATCATATAAATGTAGGGCTGGAAGGCACCTTGAGAGACCATCTAGTTCAGTGACTCTCAACTTTTCCAGTTTACTGTACCCCTTATTTGTTTTGCATACCCCGCAGTTTCACCTCACTTAAAAACGACTTGCTTATAAAATCAGAAGTAAAAATACAAAAGTGTCACAGCCCACTATTACTGAAAAATTGCTTACTTTCTCATGTTTACTACAGCTCTCCGAGAAGAGTAAGGTAAGTGAACTGGAGAGAGTCTCCTGCTGACGCAGCATGATGTAGACACCGGGGTAAATCGACCTAAGTTGCTTCGACTCCAGCTACGTTATTCATGTAGCTGGAGTAGCATAACTTCAGTTGACTTACCCTTAGTGAAGACAAGCAGTAAGTGTAGTACTTTGAATTTTTTTTATTGAATATCATTTTGTTGATTTCAGACACTTTCTCCAATTTATCAAGATTGTTTGAATTCTAATCTTGTCCTTCAAAATGCTGGCAAACTTTCCCAGCTTGGTGTCACCGGCAAATTTTATGAGTATATTCTGCATCCCAGCATCTGAATCCTTTTCCTTTTCTCCATTTCGCTTTTAAAACTAGTACTGTGAAATAGCAGGTAATGAGATTTCTTGGGGGTGCTTTGATATCTCGTTTCCTGGCACCCTGTGTTTTGCAGATTGAGTTCTTGGCACGAGCAGCACTATTTTTTTTTGTTTTGTTTTATCAGCATTTTTAAGAAGCAAGCAGTGACTGTCATTGTCAAGGGCTTCAACAATCCACACAGTTCCAGGTACCTCACTATAGTGTGTTCATTGGAATAAGCTCATAAAGCATTCAATAAAAAGTGATAACACTGTCTTCAGAAATTAAGAATGCCTGGTGTTCCTCCAGTTACGCAATGCAGCAAAGAAAAAAAACGTAATGAAGGAGAAGGAGCAACTAGAACCGTAATCACAATTTTAAAAAATTACACATTTATAATTTAGGAAGCTTGTTATTGTCAATAGCAGCTTAGGCGACTCAGAATTTTCAAGCGTAATTAACATATTCACCTGATAAGCTTTGTACTTTGTTTTTCTCTCCTTCCCCTCCCCTCCCCCTTTATTTTCTCAGCCTGTTTTCCAAATACCATCTTGTCAAAACATTAGCTTGTAAATTAGCACTTGCGGATGGGCAATTTTTAATAGAACTCGAGCTTATTCTGGTCCCACTGATGATCCTTTGACATGAAGTATCTATTAAATCTCTAGGAGTGGAACTTTAATATAAGGGAGTAAACCTTTTAATCTTTATGGGAAAACAAATGAGGAATGAAACTAAAATGCAACTGTAAAGGTTGAAATAAGGCGGAAAGAGGAGTGACTCTAGCAGTGCCTGAGTGCTCCTTTTCCTTCTGATGATAGAATTAATCAGATGCCACCATCTCTGAAAAGCCTTGTTTTTTTTTTTCCTCTGCAGGGGCTAATCCAAAGGTCATTGAGGTTGAGGTACTACTACTATTGAGTTCAGTGGCCTTTGGATCAAGCCCTACATGGGTTCAAAGAAAAAGTCCTCTCTTGAAGTTATATGAGACTGAAGAGGTAATGGCACTTTAATATCCCTGTTAGCAACACATATCCTTTCTTTGTCCCTACATATATGGAGATCAGTAGCTTTGACCCTCCAGGTTATATAACAATGAAGTAAAGAGGAACAATAGGTAAACCTGGTAGAAGCCCTCCTCAAGAGACACACAGGCTGATGTAGACAGCATAGGAAAGGAATGCTAATATAGAAATTATCAGTGGAACTGGTAGTGCTTCATATTAAGGTTGCTTGGCACTTTCCACATAAGATCCTGTTTTCAGTTACTACTAATCTGGTCTGTTTGTTTAAATTTCAGCCAAAACAATTCAGCCCTTTCCGAAAATGAAGTGAAAGGAAAATACAGTTTTGTAATGTTAAAAAATTCTGGGGGCCTTTGCTTTGAAACTCTAGCACGCCCATGTTTTGGGGCAGAGGAATGCCTTTTGCTGTTCCTGTGAAAAATCTGCCCAAGTTATAAAACTTTGAAAAATCGCAGTTTGCACATGCTCACTAAAGACTTAGATTTTAGCAATTAAAGGCTCCAAAGATTCCGTGTGCACTGAGTATGATCCATCTTCTCACAGCTCTTACGTTTGACTGGACTGCACATACACCATTCCCACGGAATGTATACTGTCAGGGAAATCAGTTGACTGCCAGCCAGTGTGTTTGGGGAAGAATCTGAGGATGAGGATAGTGTGGCAAACTCAGGACACTTAGCTACCAAGCGTGGGGTAGTAATTAGTCCCAGAAGGCTTAACCATGGAGGAGTAAGGTTCAGCTGGAACAGGGGTTACCAGGAGGTAATTAGTTTCAGCTGGCCCCAATGGCTGGAGACCTTTTTAAACCCTCCCTGGCAGGGAAGCAGGGGGGAAGGAGAGAAGTAGAGTAGCTGCCAGCGAGTAGAGGCAGCTGAACTCTAAACACTTTTCTTGCAAGGCAGGTTGCACTCTCCCCAGAAGGAGAGGAAAACAGAACAAGGGCCTGACTGAGAAGGGATCAGCCAGACCCTGCGCGACTGTGAAGGGCTTTTGCTTTGCCCAAGCCTGTGTCTCCAAGGCTGAGGAGAACTGAGCTAGGAGAGGAGAGACAAGTACTTTGCCACAATAGATAAATCTCACAAAGAGCATAGGTGTGGGGGTGATATCTGGGCTCGCTGGGCAAAGAGATTGGGACAAGGAGTTAGGGGATGTGGAGACCAAGAGTCAATGAGAAGGCTGGGGAGGGAGACTGGGACTGAGACCCAGTGGGGATGGGGAACATGGGTGGAGGGGAGAGAGAGAGAGAGATCTGAGGGAGTGGACAGGGGAAATGAGACTAGTAGGGAGCTTGTCATAAACAGATAGCTAAGGGTTAATGTCTCTTTCACCTGGAAAGGAGTAACCTGAAACACCTGACCAGAGGACCAATCAGGAAACAAGACTTTTTCAAACCTAGGTGGAGGGAAGTTTGTGTCTGAGTTCTTTGTTCTTTGTCTTGTGTCTGTCCCTCTCAGCTATGGGAAGGATTTTTCTGTCTCCTGCTTTCTAATCTTCTGTTTCCAAGTTGTGAATACAAAGATCAAAAAACAATAGGGGTTATTGTGTTTTTTTCTTTTGTATTTAAATGTGTGTAGTTGCTGGAGTGTTTTGAATTGTATTCTTTTTGAATAAGGCTGTTTATTCATATGTCTTTTAAGCAATTGACCCTGTATTTGTCACCTTAATACAGAGAGACCATTTTTATATATTTTTCTTTCTTTTTACATAAAGCTTTCTTTTTAAGACCTGTTGGAGTTTTTCTTTAGTGGGAAACTCCAGGGAATTGCATCTGTAGCTCACCAGGGAGTTGGTGGGAGGAAGAAGTCAGGGGGAAATCTCTTTGTGTTAGATTTACAAAGCCTGACTTTGCATACCCTCTGGTTGAAGAGGGAAGTACTTGTATTTCCAGGACTGGAAACTGGGAAGGTGGAGTCCCTCTGTTTAGATTCACGGAGATTGCTCTGTGTATCTCTCCAGGAACCCAGGGAGGGAACAACTGGAAGGGAGAAGGGGGGGGAAATGGTTTATTCCCCTTTGTTGTGAGACTCAAGGAATTTGGGTCTTGGGGTCCCCAGGGAAGGTTTTTGGGTGGTGGCAGCTTTACCAGGTCCAAGCTGGTAACTAAGCTTGGAGGTTTTCATGCTAACACCCATATTTTCGACGCTAAGGTCCAAATCTGGGAATATGTTATGACATGGTGGCAGTGGTGGGAAAGATAGAATCCAGAAGCCAGTAGAAATATTATTTTCTTTTTCTCTGCTAGGGCTTTTAAGCAGAGAGAAACCGTTTGGTTTTAATAGAAACCAGAGAGAATTTTTTTTCTCTGCTGTCTCTGGCAGTTGTGGCTTGCATATTAAGCAAGGAACCATTAAGGAACTATTAAGGGTCTTTTGTGACAATAGCACTCCCATTGAGAGTCAGTATCCAGCAATACACATGCAAATACAGTGTGTTTTTCTGGTTTACTTTACATTTAAAAGATTAGCTAGAGGACGAAAGGGAAAAAGGCATTGTTGCTAGGCTGACCCTAGGAGGCAACAGAGAAGCTGCAGTTCAGACAATAAACACCAGAGGGCGCCTCAGCACAAGAAAGCAGAAAACATGAGTTCCAAGGAAAGCCTAAGGCAGGAGCGAGCACGGCAACAAGCCATAGACAAAGAAAAATCCTTCCCATAGCCGAGAGGGACAGACACAAGACAAAGAACTCAGACACAAACTTCCCTCCACCCAGATTTGAAAAAGTCTTGTTTCCTGATTGGTCCTCTGGTCAGGTGTTTCAGGTTACTCCTTTCCAGGTGAAAGAGACATTAACCCTTAGCTATCTGTTTATGACAGAGCTGGATAGCAGTGGGACTTGGAACAGCTGGAAAGGAGACAGGACAAGGAGTAGGGGGTTGAGAACAGCTGGACAAAGACTGGGATTGGGAGTTGGGGAGACTTGGAGTGGGGAGTCCAGAAAGATAAGACTAGGCCTTGAAGGAAAGGACACTGGGACTGGAATCAGAAGCCTGGGGATTGGAGACTAATTGACTAGCTGAGGAAAGTGGATCTGGGAGACAGGATGGAGACGAAGGAGAGAGAGAACTGAGACAAGGACTCATTGCACGGGCAACCTCAATTCTGGCATTTCCTAACTTCTGAAAGCTTGACTTTGTCCCCTTAATGTTCCTTTACGGTAGTTCTTTTGTGAGTAATATAGGGGAAGATTTTCACAGGCCCAAATGGGAGTTAGGAGCCCAAAATCCCATTAATTTCCAGTGGGTGCTAAGCACCTAACTGCCCTTTGAAAATCTTGCCCATCATCTTTTCACAAATGGAAGCTGGTGCCTGATTCAAAGCCCACTAAAGTCATGAGAGTTTTCCATTTACTTCAGTGGGTTTTAGATCAGGCCCCTACCGAGCTTCAGATAAATGGATGTACAGAATAGTTCTAGTGCTCCATAGCAAATTATTAAAATGAAGCTGTCAGTCAATAGTCTTACAGCCAGACTCCTGTATTTCATGAGCTGGGGGAGATAGATCACCCAGACTGTCTGAAAGCACAGTCAGCTGAATCAGCCTGTTCTATTACATAGTTATGGTGAGTCTGTCGATCAATATTGTGTGCATTTTTAATACCTTCATATTGAAGTTTCTCGTCTCTCTGCATTAATGCTGCTAATAGTTTTGCTTTTTGCTGCAATCAGTCTAATCATAATGTCCTTTTCCTCCCCACTCCCTGCTCTAAGGGTTAATGAGTCCTTCACCTCTGAAAAGCAAACCTGGGCTGCTTGTTGTTTACTTTTTAAAGGAAAAGATGGAAATCTGGGGCCAGGGGAAGGGAGGAATGTGAAGCAGGAGGGAGAGCTTGGACTGGATCCATTCTGATAATTCCCCACAATAATAAACCTTCAAGAATCCTTTTAAACATTGAAGACTGTGTCCATCTAATGAGCAGCATCAAACCAATAGGAGCTCATTATTTTACTGTCATGAAAATGCAGTTAATGATTATATCCTTTTTTTTTCCTGCCTTCCTTAGATCCATGTGTGCTTGGCTTCTACTCTCAACTATTCCCCCTTGCTTTCTTTCCCTGCTGCATTATACTGTCATTGTTGGTCATTTTGGCAACAGTGTCACAACTGAGTTCAGCTTCTTAGCTCTGCACATTCTCTCACAACAATCTACTAAGAAAACACATTCCCATTGTGAGAAGATCTGAGCCTACGTGCAAGGGGCCAGATTCACTGGTGTTGGTGCAGTGAGGTATAAATAACATTTCCCTGAACTAGAGAAAAAAGAGAGTTCTTACCTCATGTTAGCTAACACATGGTAACGAGTACAAGGGAAAATCCTAGTGAAGACAAGGCAGTTTGTAGTATTAACATGTGTTAACAGGTCAAGGTATGCCCTAAGCAGGGGCAGCTCTTTGTATTTTGTCACCTCAAGCACGGCAGTCAAGCGGCTTTCGATGGCGCGCCTGCAGGAGGTCTGCCGGTGCCGCCAAAGGCTCCTTGACTGCCGCTCCCACAGCTGAAGGCTTCAAGGGCAAATTTGTGTAGCTTGCATGGCCTAGCTGACTCAGCTGAATTCCTCAAAGATACAGAAACTCATAAATACATCTCGTGGTACTGGATCCCTCTTGACCTTTGCTTCCACAAGACCTGGTTCAATGCACATTGAAGTCACTGGAAAGGATCCCACTAATTTCAATGGACTTTGGACCATCCAATAGCAAATATAACCTCACATAATTGATTTATGGTATATATAGTTAGATGTGAGCTATGTTTTATACAGGATTTCAGCTGAAACCTGATTGGTTTATGCTGAATACATTGTATCGACTAATTACTTGGATGTCTTAATTCTACAGAGAACTGTGCAGGCCTCACCCTTCCACATCCATACACAGGCCCGTTGGCTTCAGTGGGGTTCCATGCAGACACAGAGGCCTGCCAGACTGGTTTTCTTTGCAGGACTGGGACAATAATTTGCATGACGGATTAAAATTACTATCCTTTAAACAACGTACAAAAGCTACAGCAAAACAAACTGCATGGCTGCTCGTTAAATAGGTGAATTTACAAGTAAACTGCTAATATTATCTCAAGAAGATATAACTGAGGCAGAGCTACCATAGGATTTTCATGAAGTGTATAACATACCACACCTACATCAATGGCAATCTAGTTTTTCATATGAATACAACCTTCAAAGGGGAATTAATGATCATTTACCACTCGCTGACGAGTACTGTCCTTTTTCCTTCAAAACCTGATTTACAGTGAATGTTTTATTTGGGAGCTGTCAGCAGAGATTAGAGGTTGCACTGAGGGCAGATTAGTAACAAGACTCCCCTCTTTTACAGAACTGGTGTAATACAGCAACTATTATGTCGGCCTAGAAATACATTCCAATTAATTAATACATATTCTTTTTACCAGTTGTCAAACTAGATATATGGTGACTTCTGCTAGTAGTAGATGGCAATTGAAATGCATGATCAGATATTTAGAGTCCAGCTTTAAAAATGCATTGAGCTTTTTCATCCACGCTAACTCTAATACTGTAGCAAGATAGGGAGGACAGAAAAATGGGATGGGCTAGTAGAAGGAAGCAAAGTCCAGTGGTTAGGGTGTTAGTCTGGGATGTGAGACCTGGCCTCAATTCCACTCTCTACCAGGAGCTTCCTGTGTGATCTAGGTCACTCAATTTAAAAATTGTAAAAACGCTTAAGTGACTTAGCAGCAGGACCAGCTCTAGGCACCAGCAAAGCAAGCACCTGCTTGAGATGGCACAATTAATTCCAGGGGCGGCATTCTGGCCATTCTTTTTGGGTTTTGTTTTTTGTTTTGCTTGGGCAGTTGTGCTCTGAGCTCTGAGGTGGCAAATTTTTTGCTTGGGGCAGCAAAAAACCTAGAACCCTGCTTAGCAGCCCAAGTCCCATTTTCAAAAGGGACAAACACTTATGGCTTATCTACACTGAAAAGTTAGGTCGACCCAGCTATGCTGCTCATGGGTGTGAAAAGTCCATACCTCTGAGCAGTGTAGTTAAGCTGACCTAACCCCCAGTGTAGACCACACTAGGTCAATGGAAGAGTTCTTCTGTTGACCTAGCTACTACCTCTCAGAGAGGTATGGTGATGGGAGAACCCCTCTGTCACTATAGTGAGTGTCTGTACTGAAGCCCTGCAGCAGTGCCACTGTAGCATTTTTAAGCATAGATATAGCTTAGGAACCTGATGCTTACTGGCTTTCAGTGAGAATTAGGCTTCTGAGTGCCTTAGTTATTTTTGAAAATGGGAGCTAGGCTAGAGTTGAACAAAACTCAGATTTTCTGTTCCATGCGAAATTCTGACACTTCAACATTTGTTTTCATCCCAAAGTGAAGCGAAAAGTTGAAATTTCAAATTTTTTCCTGGGATGGAAATTCCAAAAAAAAAATAAAAATTGATTTGGAAATTTCAAAACTAGATTCCTGAAGTAAAAAAGGAGTCACTTCAGTTTATTGAACTGACATGAAACACTTAATTTTGAGACAGTTCGATTTTACACAGCACTTTCCCAAAATGATGTGTTGCCTCCTGGGAGTTGTAGTTCAGGAGCCTGCCCCCATTAGTCCCTATAGGCGACCGACTATGTCACCCATGATGCATCCAGTCACGTAACTCCCATGATGCACCACACATCTCAATCAGAGAGAAATCTGTATTATGAGAAAATTCCTGAGAAGCTGCTATTTAGGAGCATTTAAAAGTTTTAATTTGGGTCAAATTTTCCAAGGTATTTAAACACCTAAAGATATACCTACGCACCTAGTTCCCATTTGATTTCAATGAGAGTTAGGCACCTTTTCAAAATCCCCATAGGTGCCTACCTACATTTTTAGTCACTAAATATGTGTCCCTCATCTGTTAAATGGGAACGATAGTATTTTTCTGCATCGCAAGGGTGTTTTGAATATAAATACGTTAAAGCTTGTGGGGTACTCAGGTGCTATGTTATTGGAAGCCGTGTAAGTACCTAAGATAGGAGATACCATCTCAGAAAAATCTAAGAGTAAAATCATTCCTTTATATATTATCAAGTGTCATTTGGAAACACCTTCTTTCAGATACTATGTTAACCTGTACTGAAATAGCTGGCAAGACACCTGACAGTCACATGACTACCAAATAAATGCACTTCTTAATTATGGCTTTGTTAAAATGACAAGGAAATATTTACAATATGTTCATCACCCCTTAAAATACAGAAGCGTAAAACTTGTTTTTGTGAATAGCTCTCCAGATTTGATGGAGACACAAAAATGGTTTTATGGGGGGGTGGGAGGGATGGAATTATTTGCTAAGCTGAGGATGAAATTCACTTCCTGTCACTATAGTTATTGATTTTTCTTTTTTTAACAGAAATATTCTGTGGGATGAAAAAGCATCACTGATAACACAGTCTTGACATGAAAGATACTTTAGTTAAAATAGTTTGGTTAAAAAATAAGTCTTTGAACATCTCAGAGTTTCAGCTTTTCTTTGACAACAATGGTGCTAGAAGTAAGAAAATATCCTCAGATGATAGGAACAAGGCTTAAGCAATCAGGCAAACACAGAGTTTGTTCAAGTAAATTTTGAACCAGCCTACCTATATATGGATTTCAAATTTTCTCAAAGTCTTGATGTGACTAAGAGATGCAAAATTTTGGGCCTGACCATTCATGATGGAAAGACTCAGCTTGATTTAAATGGGCTTTGGATAAGGGCCATTGTGGGCATTTCCTTTTCTGGCTCTTGTGGTGCAAGCATTCCATAAGATAAGATTAAGCTATATCCATGCTCTCAAAAAGTCAGTAATGCAATAGGGAGTAAGGAGGTGTTTGTATGAACACTTCTTGCTTCCTGTTAGTTTTTCTAAACTTAGAGACTACAACTCCCAGCATGCAATACTGGATCTAGCAACATGACATTTCCCCCCATCTTAAGAACAAATCCAGTTTCACAACAATAATAATGCAATACTTTGCTACTATATTAAACACCAATTAAGTAATTAGAAAATAAATAACCATTTCTTCTTTGTTATTGTTTATGTAACTACAGTTAGAATTCTAGTTATAATTGAAAACTATTAATAATATGTAAGTCTCTAGTCCAGGCCTGCACAACTCGTAAAATGGCGAGGGCCACATTACTCCAAAGAAAACAGCTGCGGGCCGAAACCTCCTAGCCCCGCAGAAACACCCTGCCCCAGGGCCACCCAGCCATGCGGAAACAAACCCTCCTTCCCCAGCACCGCCCCACCAAAACAGCTGTGGGCCAAAAAGGAAGTTTGGGGGTGGGGAGGTGATACTTTATTTTAAATCAACCAAGGGCTCCCAGCTGAAGAAGTGGCTGGGAGTCCTCAGGGGCAAATTAAAGGGCCTGGGGCTCCGGCTGCTGGGGGAACCCAGCAGGGCTGGCTCTAGGTTTTTTGCTGCCCCAAGAAAAAAAAAATTTGGCTGCCCCCTATCCCAGCCCTGGGCTCCCCCCTGTACCTCACTGCTGCCCCAGTCCTGGGCTCTCCCCCCACCCACACCCCCTGTTGCCCCAGCACTGGGCTTCCCCCTTTCCTCCCCACCAGTGCCCTCCCCCCACCTCGTTGCTGCCCCAGCCCTGGGCTCCCCCCCAACAGTGCCCCCCCACACCATCTGCCGCCCAGCCCTGGGTCACTGGTAACGCTCCCAGGGTGGGTCATTCAGCAGGAATTTTGGATGTGCACAAAACACAGACAGGATTGGTTCCCATATGGTTACAGAGCTGCAGTAAAGTGGAACAATTTTCAGCTTGTGTGATTGGAGGATATCTGGATGCATATTATAAGACTGTCCTCCATAAATGAGGAAAAGTTGAGGTGCCTTTATTATTCTTGTTCCACTCTTTCTATGGGGAATTTGCCAATGCAATATCACTATCTTCCTTTTAAACAAACAAAAAGGCAATGGCTGTTGAAAATAACAATTCCAGTCCTAATAAGCATTTCTTGCTCAATTTTATCCTACTTTTTTACAGCAAGTTACAGTGGATCAGTATATTTGATTTGAGAGAAATGACGTAACAGCTGCCCAAACTGAGCTTGAGGACTCCTGAATTTTGAGGTGTTCAAATCTGGAAGGCAGGTGCTGGGGGGTGGGGGCTGTGGGCTCCACGGGGGAACATGGCAGCAATGTGTCTGGAGCTGCACGGAGCCAAACATGCTGGTCTGAGTGGCACGGTAAGGGGACTGGGGGTTGGAGAAGGGGTAGGGGGTTCCAGGGGGCAGTCAAGGGACAGGGAGCAGGGGGGGTTGAATGGGGCGAAGGTTTGGGGGGGCAGTCACGGGACAGGCAGCAGTTGGATAGGCATGGGAGTCTCAGGGGTTTATCAGGGGACAGGTAGAGGGTGGGGTCCTGGGGGGAAGTTGGGGGGTTCTCAGGAGGGGGCAGTTGGGGACAAGGAGAAGAGAGGCTTAGATAGGGGCTGGGGTCCCAAGGGGCAGTTAGGGGCAGGGGTCTCGGGAGGGGGCAATCGGGGGACAAGGAGCAGCGGCATTTAGATAGGAGGTAGGGTCCTGGGAGACAGTTAGGGGCAGGGGTCTGGGGAGGGGGCAATCAGCGGCTGCAAGCCGGGATTCAGAGGGCTCTGGGCTGCCGGTCGCTGCGGGGAGCCCTGAGCCCTTTAAATTCCAGCTGCGGCCCTGCCGCTGGAGCCGCCACTGGGATTCAAAGGGCTCTGGGGTGCCCGAAGCCGTGGGGAGCCCTTAGCTCTTTAAATCCCAGCCGCAGCTGGGATTCTCTGTGGGCAGCCCAGAGCCCTTTGATTCCCGGCCGTGGCTGGGATTTAAAGGTGTCTAGGCTCCCCGCGGTTGCGGGCAACCCAGAGCCCTTTGATTGCCCACCCCAGCTGAGATTTAAAGGACTCTGGGCTCCCCGCTGCTGCCGGCAGCCCAGAGCCCTTTGATTCCCGGCCGCGACTGAGATTTAAAGGGCTCTGGGTTCCCCGCCACTGCAGGCAGCCCAGAGCCCTTTGATTCCCTGCCACGGCTGAGATTTAAAGGGCTCTGGGCTCCCCGCGGCTGCCGACAGCCCAGAGCCCTTTGACTCCTGGCTGCGGCTGAGATTTAAAGGGCTCTGCCCACCGTGGCTGAGATTCAAAGGACTCTGGGCTGCCCGCAGAGCGCCATGTGTGAGGAATTTAGAATCCCTTCGTGGACTGCACAGTGAGGCTCTGCGGGCCGCATGTTGTGCAGGCCTGCTCTAGTCCATATAGGTGTTTATCTGGCTTTGAAAGCATGTCTGTCAGGCCCAATGTCCTACTGGTTATCCTATAGTATCAGTGGCAAAGTGAAATATTCAGGACCAGTTAGAAGATCTGAAACATCTCTGCTTCACTCTTGGTAAGCAGGCACAAGATGAACAGCATTCCATACCTGACCGTCTGACAGCTTGTAAGTGTATAGTCCTTTTTTTGCAACAATTTTCAGTGGTGATGTGAACCTGTGTTCTCCTTTTCATAAGATTCCAGGTTATCGTACTCTTACAAATGAACTGCATTCAAATTTTGGTCCCTTTGCACCACAAGGTTTATCTGTATAGGTCTTACATTTTTGCCATTTACGTTGAACTGTTTGTCTTACGTCTGGCTGTACAGATTTATCAGATGTAGGTCTTTGTAATCCAGCAGTGTTTAATTTAGTGTACATCTCTCTGCCATGCAATAATTCAGCAGGTGAGCTTTATGTTGTGGCATGGGGTATAGCCCTGTAGATTTGTGAGAAATCTGTGGGAAAGGTAGTCCCTGCTTTTCTTTCCAACCTAGCTGTCTGGAGACTGTCTGTCTTTCAAACTCATATTGAATCATTCAGATTTCCCCATTACTCTCAGGTTAATACATGGGTGATCTTCTATATCTAACGCTCTTCTCTGCAAAAAAAAGTTTCAAATTCCAGTGAGAGAAATTACAGCCTGTGACAGGTTGGGGACTCGCCATCTGGTGCCTCCCGCTGGTAACTCTGGGAATTAGCTCTGTCTAGTGAAGCGCCCCCTCCTGGTGGTGTCCCATCTGTCGGTCCGCCCTTGGTTGGCGTCTCTGGACCCACATTGCTCCCTGCTCGGCGGCGTCCTCTTCAAGGCCACTGCCCTCCGGCAGTGCCCCTTAGTCCATCTGCACCCCCTTCCGGGGGTTGGTGATCAGCAGTCCTACACCCCAGCCATGTCCAGCCACACCCTCTGAGTCTAGTCCCTCTTGTCAGGGATCTGGTGTAGTCTATAATGGGCCGCTCCCTACGGCCGATGGCTGGGTGTACTGCAAGGGGGGGACCCGGGCCTGCCCTCTACTCTGGGTCCCAGCCCAGGGACCCTTTGGCGGCAGCCTCACTGTCCTCCTTCTCTCCCCTCGTCTGTCTGTTTCCCTGGGCCGTTTCCCCTATGGCCCTTTGCACCCGCTAGGCCCTTCCCTTCAGGGCCTGCAGCCTGGCAGGCTAGAGGCTAGAGCTCCCTAGCCTCCCTGAGCCTGGCCAGCACTGCGCTGTCCACGGTGCTAATCTCCCACCCTTGGAGACTGACCTTCTCCCTCCCGAAGGCCTGGGACAGACTGAGTGCTCCCTTCCCGGGCAGCTTTCTTATAGGGCTGAGCGTGGCCCTGATTGGCTCACTATAAGCCCTTCTTTAATTGGCTCCCTGTCTGTGCAGGCACCCTGGCCTGCCGCAGCCCACACTCTCATAGGAGTGGGGCAGTCCGCCCCACTACACAGCCCATTGTCCAGTACCAGTTCTTCTGGGTTCCCTTCCTGCTGAAGACTGTTGACAAGAACTTGATCACTGTATCAAATGTGCTCTGGGACATGAATGCCCCTTCTGGACATTTACTGAAGTAGTTGCACAGAGTGATAGCGTAGCAACAGTCACTCAGCACATTGTCAAATGTACCTATAATATCAATGACAAGCTTCTTCCCATGCTGCATCTGAAAGAGGAACAGTCTGTTATGGTGGCATGGATCACCACCATCTTGTCATGTAACTGGCAAGCAATTCATGGGTTTTTTTAACTGCTTCAACTTGAGCATCTATTCCCAGCCACCAATACAGGTCCTCTAGATGCTATTTCATTCTGATTCCAGGCTGATTCTTTAGAATCACGGACGACATTCTCTGGAAAGTGTTGGGGGCTGATGCTTGTCCATATGGTACACATTTAAAGCAGAATAATCCATCATGCATAATAAATACTGTGAGATCTCTGCTGTCCTTTGTAGCATAAGTTGGTGACATGCACTCCATAGATCAAGAGTAGGAAACATCTTTGTGCAGTGGAGTTCCACAAACATTTCTTCTATATGTGGAAGTAGATGACTGTCAATCACAACAGCTATATTGAGCTCCTTTTTGTCCACACAAAGACAAATGCCAGTCGTCTTTTGTCACCACTGTGCAATCTCTTCAATAATATAATTCTGTACCAGCTATTTTTAAATCTTGTGATATCGCCTCCCTGACTGAGAATGCTAGATGGCACAACTTCTGTCGTATGGGCGTCGCATTAGGTCGAAGTCTAATTTTGTGAACAAATACAAATGCACAGCCAAGGGGCTCCTTTTTTGCATCCTCGTTAAGCAGGGAGACTGGAGTTTGTGGGTAGTGGTGTCAGGTGGAGTAGAAGAAATGCTCCCGTTGACTAACTGCATATTTAGTGAGGCAAACAAATCTCTGCTTAGGATGGAGTACCCCTGTGCACAATATAGAATTCTACACCAGAAGTCACAGTTACAGGTAAGCAACTAAGCACAACAATGCAGGTCATCAAGTAGTGCACTAGGCATAAGCTTGGCTCAGTAAGTGTCATGCATCCAAAGTATTGCAAGTAAAGCAATTCAGGTAGTATAGAAGCTGCAGAGACATTGTCCGACATTCATTCCACTGCCTGGGGATTCATACCCCTGAGTGACGTAAGTTGCATCGATTTAAGCGGTAGTGTAGATGAGCCCACAGTAACGTCAGGCACAGTAATTGCATATACTTGTTGCTATGTCTGGTATTTTGGCAGTGATTGCACCAAAATGACTTTGCAGGACATGTTGTGTAGATCCACAGCAGTAACATACTTTTCCTCAAGTGTTTTAAAGTCACTGCGCCTGTAACTTCTCCTTTGCATTGCCCTTGTAATGTTTCGACTGCTTTGTTGTAGTAAACATCTGTAAGGATTGCATGGCTTGGATTACACTTGCTGTACCTGCACTTGTTGTTTTTGCGTCCACCATAACTGACTCGATGTGATTAGCAATGGTTAGGCATTCTGTAATGTCAGGTCCAATTCAATTCAAGTATTTTCTTCACAAGCTGATCTTGAATAATTTCATCTGCCATGTTGCCAAAATTACGCGGACAATCAATTCCTTTATAGCAGCAATATACGGATACCCCTAGCTTCTGTTCATGCTGGTGAAATGTTTAGTATTCAGCTGCCACATATACTTTAGCTGCACACACAAACCACTGTAACGTAGTGAGTGCATGATCATATTTATCATTTATCTGCTCCAAGGCAGTGAATAAGCAGAACATGTTTTCTTGGTTTGGAAATAAGGACATAGTTCTCAAATACTCGAATCCAGCATTAAAAGCAGTTGGAGGCACAACCGGGCTTTGAAGAAGGGTGCAGGTGCATTCAGGGCAGGAGTGCCCTCCTCATCACATTGCGGAATAGTAGAGGCCGAGATCAACAGAGCAAAATCTAAGAGTTTTTTTTTAATTAAAACAACAATCGATGCAGCTCCACAAACAGCTGCAGTACAGGGGCCTTTGACTCAGCTGTGACATCCATCTACTTACACTTTTCCACCTGCTTCCTTTTAGTTTTTCTAAACTCAGACTACAACTCCCAGATGCAATACTGGATCTAGCAATGTCACAGTATACCCAAGCCCTTAAAAAAGGCGTTCTGAAAAATGTCTGTGGACATAACCATAGAAAGAGAGGGACATGCCTGAAGAAGCAGAGGGATGTTATTCCGAGACCTTGGCAGCACAGAGAGTTGACTACACTACCTTAGTAAGAGATGTAAAGCAGCAGGGCTTCAGAATAAAAACGGGTATTGAAGCCAAGGACTGACCAATTTGGAAATTTTGTAGTGTCTGCAGACACTGGGAGGGGGTGATTGATAGTTTCCTGTGTGTTTACTGCTCAGTGAGTACCAATGGACTGGATGTGATCCAAACTGCCCTTGTGAGCTTCACATCGCTGTAGCATTAGGGTTGATACCATCTAGAGGATTACTACAGAAGTTAAAATAATCACATGTCCCTAGTATCACATCTAATCCAACATACTGGGCCAAATTCATCAGGGTGTAGGCCCAAAGAAACCAGTAGAATTATAGCAAGGATGAATTTTATCCACTGAGTAGCAGAGGGTGATGGTGCATGCACACATTCAAGCAGTAAATTAATGAAGTGTAGAGGGAAGGAGAAGGGTATAGATGGTCTCTGAAGAGAGAGAGAAAATGCCTTTAAAAGAGAAAGTCAGATTGCCATTGAGAGATCCAGTCCTGGCAGGTCAGTTAGCTAAATGGACTGTAACGCAGGGCATGTTTCTGTGCTTTCAGCCAGATCACCCCTTTTTATGAGGGAGCCCACAGCAGGGAGCTAAAGAGAAGGAAACAAATGTTGCAAAATTTCCCCCCGAACATTCTGCTAGGAGGACTGTGTTTACTTCACCTCAGCAAAGGCCAAAAAGCTGGCACCCGAAATGCCAAAGGTGGCTTACCTCACCTCCCTGTAGGGGCCACAGTTAAAGTATGTTCCCATGATGATCCGCCCATTATTGAATTCTTAGTTTCATGTAACATTAGAACTGTGGAACTCTAAAATACTTTAGAACAGTGGTCCCCAACCTTTTTGTGGCCAGTAGCACATTCATGTTTTCAGAAGAGTGTGGCGGGCGCCAACAATTTTTCAAGGCTTATTTTGTATTTGTACATTAAATAATACAAAAAAATCATATTTAATATAGCATAATATATGAATCCAGAGAGAAGAGAGAACTCGGAGAGAAGCCGCGAGGACAGAGAACACCGGCGTCCGCAGCCCCGGAGTTTTCTGTCTCCGACAGGCGTGGGGCTGCAGCTTCTCTCCGGCTTAAGCTGCGGCCCCATGCCTGCTGGGGACAGAGAACACCACGCTCGCAGCCTGAGTTATATGTCCCCGTAGGTGCGGGGCCACGGCTACTTTCCCCTGCTGGGCACTAGGCGGGCACACATAAATGTACTGGTGGGCACCACGTTGGGGACCACTGCTTTAGAACTTTCCACATCCCTCACCATCTGTTGCTGGTTATTCTTTTGCTCAGGAGAATAACAACAATTATTTCCTAGAAATGCTCAGGAGAATAACAACAATTATTTCCTAGAAATGCAGCCTATTGAGAATCCCAAAACATACTTTCTTCAGAATATTTGTAAAAACTATTTTGAATGATGACAAACACTCATCCACATGAACAACACAAACCAAACATTGCTAGTTGCTATAGAAGGCTATTCTGTTTCAGGAGTATGACTTAAACACTTCGGCCTCCATTTTCAGAAATGGCTCATGATTTGGGGATCCTCAATTTTTGGGTACCCAATTTAAGTCACTTTGAAAGGGCCTGATTTTGGAGGGAGAATTGTTCAACACTTTCTGAAAATAAAGCCTCTTCAAGGTGTCTCAAGTTAGGCACCTAAAATCACTGAAGTTACTTTGGAAAATTTGGACGGACACACACATAAATATGCATGCTTTTGTTCTTTTATCAGCAAATCATGTAGAAATTGTTAAAACAAAACAAAACCAATACACCTGGATGCTCCTACCACAAAGTATGACACACTGAGGTTACACCAACTATCTTAGAATAGTACAAAATCTGAAAGCACAAATGAGAGTACTATCCCCAAAGCATCACATACTCAATACATATTTTAGCAACCCTCAATGTTGACAAGTAATGTCATTTTGGCATCATATTAAAACTAGTTTTTCCTATTTAATGGGAAATGCACATTGCATGACTAAGAAGGCAATGAAAATATTCACTGCTTACCTTGTTCTAAAGGTGCTGTCTCACTTCCTCCTTGAGAAGTTTACTGATTTAATAAGCAATGATGATGGTGTCCCAAACACCAGCATATGGTTACTGTTTCCACCTTGGCAAAATAAATGTCTGAGCATTCCTATCTGACAGTACGGGCATTGCAGTAATATAGGTTTATTGATACATGGAAATTTGCATAGTGTTATCCATCATTATTTAGAGTGCTGGTTATTAATTTGTCCCTGTTACTGACCTGAAGTAAATAGCAACTGTGGCCCTGTCAGATAATTTATGATATGCAACCTTGTTACATGTAAGATGAGGTTTGATTAGATCATCTGAAGATTTACATGGAATGTAATATACATATTCTTCCCTTTTTGGTTAAGGTTTCTGAGGAAGGTACTTTTTGGTAAGGTTACTCTTGTGGCAAAAATCACTTGAGTATCTACTGGGGGGCCCTGGTTTCCTTTCAGGGCCGGCTCCAAGCACCAGCATTCCAAGCAGGTACGTGGGGCGGCAATCTGCAAGGGGTGGCAGTCTGTGTGTTTTTGTCCCCAAGCAGCACGCCGAATTGCCACCACGGATGGCGGGGGCAGTCCGTGTGCCGTTAGGGCGGCACGTGCATTTCTGTGGTGGCGGCAATTCGGCGGCAGCTTCTATGTTCAGCTGTCTGTGGCGGCAGTTCAGCGCGCTGCTTAGCACGGCGAGAACAGTAGAGCCGGCCCTATTTCCTTTAATTGTTTGTTTATGTGGTTGAAAATTTCATTTGCCTTTTCTGCCTCTACACAATTAAATGTTCCAGAATGTAGATGTGCAAAATAACCACCACAGAAGAGGTGCTGAACATTCCTTCTGGCAGATTCTACCATGAATGCAGATGGTTATAGCCTCCAGTAGCACAAAAGTCCAAGCAGTCTCCCAAGGGAGTGTGTGTTATAGTAAGCCAGTCCAAGAGTTCACAAAAGCATGAGTTACTGTGGCAAGAGCTACATCATCTAATGAGGTGCAGATGGAAAAGGCGTTTCTAGCTACCAAGACAAACTGGAAATCCAGGAACAATGGAGGCGCTGGAAGCATCTCCTAGGTTGTGGACTTCCTTGCCAAAATGGAGTCATATTCCTCAGCAAGATGGGCAAATATCTCATCCCATCTGAGGTTTCTCCTTTCATACCAGTATCACAGTCTCATTGTTTGGAATTTTCAGCCAACTCACAATCATCCAAGCTGGGAACTCCGCATCTATTCATTCTAGAAAACTTAAAGTCCCGTTCGTGCTGCTGGAGCAGCTCAAAAGAAAGTTAACTTAGGCTGAGAAATGGGCCTTTGTTTATTTTTTCCGTATCTTTTCAAAATTACTAGGATAGAGTCCAGGTTACTCTCAATTTTCCTGTGACACAGAGCCACTTAGTGATAATCTTTTGCATATGTGACTGGATTTAGGGATGTCTCATCTTTACATTACCGAATTCTTCATTTTACAACCTGGCTCTATGGTATAGTTTACTTCTGTGTATCTGTAGATGATTTGTCATTACAATAAGGCAATTTCAGTGGGTAGATTTACTATGTAATAATAGGACTTTAGAGCAATTGCAAAAAATGCCTACTTGCATTATATGTCATGCCATATTCTGTAGGTAACCCAATAAACTTTACATATAAAACTAATGTTGGGAGAATTGTTCAAGACAATCTCTTCTCCACAGATCCCAGCTGGGGAGATGAGACAAAATCTACTAATGAAATATGGTATTTTATGTGGAAGGCAGAGGAGCTGATCCAACTTAAGCATTGAGGAGAAAAAAAATAGACCACAAAGTTAAATATTGGCAAGGGCTAGAGAGGCTGGGAATGGTTGAGGAAACACCTAGCACATGAGAACAGCAAGAAATGCCTCTAACAATGAACAATATATATCAAGTAAGAGAGAGCACGAAACTATAAGCTTCCCTTCTCCATAACTCACCAGTGGGCAGAACTTAGCTATTTGAAAACTGTAACTTTAAGAATGAAGTTGACCTCTGCACAAGGCCTAGGCGTAACTTAAATCCTAGTTAAATCTTGAAACCTCTATATAGGGTTTAACTGGAATTCAGGTCCATAGACCTTGTGGTGGGCTGCCACACCCAGGCCTTTTCACTCTCCATGGATAGATTGTCTATTTGACAATAGTACAGCTGCAACTTGATAGTGAAAGTATAGGGCCAGCTTTTGGCCGTATTGATGATGTCGTCATTCTTTGGGTGATAGTAGTGTCTAAAAGCCCCGTCCAAGATTTGAGTCCTCTTGTGTTAGGCATTGTATGAGCACCAAGGAACAGACAGAGCTTACAATCTAAAATGACAAGGCCAACACAGGGTGGGAGAAAGATTAAAGACCCAGAGATTAAATGACTTGCCTAAAGTCAAATAGGAGTCTCTGACAAGTATCTCTTTCTTCTGTATTTGTACAGGGCCTAGCATAATGGGATCCTGATCCCCGACTGCGTCTCCTAAATTTTCCAGTGCAGCAAGTAGTTAAAATAAATAAAAAATAAATCAAGTTGGGAATTGAACCCAGGTCCCCGGGCCAGTCCTTTACCTCTTCCTCTCCAATGGCAAACCTTTTCCCCGAGTTCAGTGTGTGACTAAGATTTGACTCACTGGATATACTCGTGTGACTTATTTTCTTTACTGTTTTGTTACAAAGAATTACATTGAACTATGAAAAAAAAATCACATCTTTCTATGTTAGCAAGCCTGTCAAATTATTAACACTCCCAGCAGACTCCAGAACTGTCAGTCTTTATTATTAAATTCAGAATCTTTATTACATAAATTATCCAAACCTTTACTACACTGCATTGACACAACATCAGTAGTAAATGATCAAGCCTTTTGCATTTGAAGTGAAAGTCAGGGGACAGCTGTATGTGTTCCAAAAGGAAAGACGTTGCTCTGGGCGTAGTGTTTTCTCCCAGGTCTCCAGAAGCTGAGATCTTGCTCTTCATGTTTATTACCATGCAAGTAATATGCGAGTGGTGAGCAAATTATTCTCATCCTAATGTTCAGTCACTAATGGTCAGTAACTGTCACCTCGTTTAGCTGTTGTTGGTTGCGCATCGTTTTCTTCCTTTTATGGATTCTGATAGATTTTCATGCTAAGTAGGTTAATCCTTTCTCCCAGCTAAAAATCATAAAGTTAGGTGCAAGAATCCCCAAAGCAAGAAAAATTACCGAGAAAAAAATTACAAAAGTGTAAATCAAGAAAGCAATATTGAACTTTAGAAGACAGCATACAATAATATGACACTTTATTCACTGCTGCCTGCGGTTTATATATGCTACTGTCACTTTTATACTGTTCACCACCACTAGTAATTTTCTCTCAATCTAATTTTTATTTCCCAAGGGTTTGCCAAGGTTAAAAGTGCTAGGAAACAAATGACTAGTCACTTGCCAAAGGACAAAAAATTAACTTAACCATTGTTGGTAGCCAGCTCTGATCAGAACTATTTATATGTAAATAGGTGCAAAACCCTGATGGCATGCAGTATGATTATTAGCAGCTCATTGCAGATGCTAGTCATAAAATTAAAGGCCACTAGAAAAAGCAATGTGTTTTCTCTTTTAAAGAAAACATGTTTGATTTCTGCTATTTCAATACCTTGTTGTTTTTAGCCTTCCTCTGCATTACTGCCAGAACTGTCCAAGGCCAAACTAGATGGGTTCCTTAGGCGTCCCACCTCCTTTTATTGTAAATTGTTCTCCCCTCCACAGTCATCATAACCACAAGTTCCAGACAGGATTACTGTGGTGCTACAGATTTAAAATGGGCTATCCCACTCTTCCACTGGCTTCTGGAATTTGTGTACAGTAGCCCACTCTCACATGGCAGAGCTTTTCCACTTTTTGGAAGTAGGGCCAGGCAATTCATAATCCACCTTTTAGGTATATCTGCAAAAAATCACAGTGCTCCTATCTCAGAGAGCTGGAAGGGACCCTGAAAGATCCTCAAGTCCAGACCCCTACCTTCATTAGCAGGGCCAAGTACTGATTTTGCCCCAGATCTCTAAATGGCCCTCTCAAGGATTGAGCTCACAACCCTGGGTTTAGCAGGCCAATGCTCAAACCACTGAACTGTCCCTTCCCCTTCATATGTGTCACTCCCTTTACTAACTACGGCCAGTGGGGTCAATTTCATATATACAGCATGAACCACTTGCTTTCCTATTGCATCTGATGGAGCTAACATTGTAGCATCAATGCATTAGAGATTATGGGGTGCTGTGTCCTGCCAGTGGGAGTAGGTCCTCTGTATTTTTGCTTTTTGGAAGGGAAGGTGAAAGGTAGTTAGAGGTCTGGCAGTTAATGGCTCCTACTGGGTGATTCCGAAAGACTTGGCTGCAGGGAGCAGTTACCTAAGAATACCAAGGATCTGAGGAGGGAGCCATCCAGCCCATGAAGGAGCAGACATTTGGGACAATACTCTTTCATGAATATAATGCTGGGAGGGTTGCAGGAGCTGGGAGGAAGCGGTAACTATGGCAGTAGCTTGAGAGTGGATGTTGGTAGATGCTTTAGCCATGTTCCTCCTGTATGTGACACACACCCCTATGCTGGGAGGGGAAGGGGTACTAGCTGCATAGCCTGTTTAGGGTAACTTTATCACCCCTTGTGCTGAGTACTATGAACTCAGAGCATGATTGCCCTGCTCACATATATAAATAGCAATGAAGCCATGGTAGCACAGGTAGTAGCAGCAGAGGCATAGGTTTCAGGTGTATTTGTACTTAGTACTTGTCATGGGTAAGACTCTGCAGCTGCTACCTGTGCTACCAAAGCTACGCTGGTATTTACGCTCATGCTTGCTCAAGGAGAGCCCCGTGAGTATGTATATGTGAGCCAGGGAACCACAGCCCTAGCTCATAGTGTAGATGTAGCCATTGTACTACGCTGGCAGACCACAGGGATCGTAGCCAGTGGTTAAAGGAAAATTGAAACAGGCAGGGAGATGTCACTGTATCAGCCATGGATGGGGGCTGTGGGGAGTACTGTTTACAGAAGCCATTGAGAAAAGGGGGAACTCTCCCTCTGATTTTAATAGCAGAGGATGAGCTGTGCTCAAGGTGACCAGATGTTCCGATTTCATAGAGACAGTTTTGATATTCGGGGCTTTTTTTCTTATATAGGCACCTATTACCCCCAGTCTTGTCCCAACTTTCACACTTTCTATCTGGTCATCCTAGCTATGCTCACCCCATCATCTCTTAACCCCTTACTTTAACCCACACCCATAGCATACTGCAGGATTTGACCCCAGTGCTAGTAACATTGACTCCAGGCTTCTAAGTGCCTAAATCCCTTTGGAAAATGAGATTAGGCTTCTAAATCAGTTAGGTGTTGCAATGCTGAGTGCCTGAATATCTTGAAAAATCTGGGCCTATACCTGCTAGTAATAGGACTGGGTCAATATCTTGTACACACTAACCAGACACACACACCAGGAGAAAAATAGCTTTAATAATAATATCAGGGGTTCTTTGTTGAAACATTGTCGAATCACATTTTTATATAACAGCTTTACACCTGTGCTGAAACTAAGCTTGTATTTATCCTGTTTGCTTTGAATTACTGTATGTTTGATCCAAGCAGGGAATTGTAAATTTTCCGCATTGCTGCTCTTTACCAGGAGTAAGAGAACTGCAATTTACCATGTGTGTTGTTCGCTGCAAAGTAATTTTCAGGGATTATTATTATTATTTTGACATGAACTGAAACAAGAATGCAAGACTGGGCATGGGAGAGACGCCGCATTGAATGTGTCTAGTTGTATTGATGTGCGGACTGTCACGGTGCTGTAATAAAAGTTAAGGGAAAAGTTAAGGCTTGGCTTGATTTAGTACATTTTGTAAAAGCAGCACCATTCAGGCTTGCATGGCTTCTAGTTTAAACAATTACTAGAAGAAGGATTATAATGTGCAATTCTGTAATTACTGTCTTGGGTAGATACAGACACTAAATAATGATGAGCTCTTTTTGTTAATTAAGACCGGAGGCCAATTTTTCCAAATGGTATTAAATAAACAGCTAATTTAGATGCCCAGATGGATGCCCAGCATCAGATATTTGGGGCACCCAGTCACTTCAAACTGCATGTACAAATAGCATTTGTGTAAGTAAATTGAGCAATTTATATGCCTAAATACTTGAGTGACCATTTACATATGCAAAGCAGGATTATGGGTGTAAAAAAACCCACAACCCAACGCTGGAAGTACATAAAGGCCATATTCTGGCTCCCCTATGGGGAGAAAGAAACCATAGGGAGCCCTGTTACTTGCTGTGCAGGTGCAGAGCAAGTATCTAGGGGCTAAATTTTCAAAGGTATTTAGGTACCTAAAGATGCAGATAGGCACCCAATGGGATTTTTGAAAGTGACTATGCCTCTAACTCCCATTACATTTGGCATTTTTTAAAAGACCCATTAGGTACCTACCTGCATCTTTAGGTACCTACCTGCATCTTTAGGCTCCTAAATACCTTTAAAAATCTGGCCCAAGAATTTTAGCCCTGAATGAAGGACCAATAATGCTGAAGGGACTCTGGCTAAGACCCTGCTTCTGGTCCACACCATCTGAGATTTTATATCCCTTCTAAAAAATGTCCTGAGCTTTAACTCTGATAAAGCATGCTCATTCATAGAAGCCTTCTACATCCCTCTATCCCTAAACAATTCCTGTGTTGTGTATTTCCAAAGAGTCTCTTGTTTCTTGTTTTAAAAAAATGGTACTTGGGAATATAAGATGCGTAGTGGAGCATTGAGAAGAGAGGAAGGGAACCACTAGGGTTAGTCATCTTTTCAAGTACTTTAAAATGGTAATGAGTGGATGCAGGGGATAACCGAACAAGATAAATCAGAGCACAGAACTATATAAAATGTCAAAATCTACATCAGTGTTCAGGAAAAAAATAAGTCTCACATGAAATCTAGTTTTTTTGAATATATAATAAATTGGATGCAACCTCCTATCGGTGAATTGGACATTCTGTTATATGGTATTTGCAAGATAATTTTCCTTGGATTTTCAATGAAAATTTGGGGTTTAACCTATTATCACAATGTCAGTCATTAATACTTTGTCATTAGTTACTGAGAAATTTGTATACATGTTTCTGGAAACTTTTTAGAATATGATTAATTTTTCAAGAACAAACTCAATGTGTAGAACTCATCAGTTTCCAAAAATTAACAGATTTACAGTGACTATAGGGTTTCTCCAGATGGCTACCAAATCTACTATGTATTTAATTATCCTGTTTGTCTTTTGGCCAAATGCTAAAATTTCAAGATTATAACTTACCTAAATACATCAAGATAATATGCTTATTCAGTGGACCTTTCTGATCACACTGTAGCATACATTTTAAAACTATGTATTTTCTCTCTAGGTCCAGGATGCAAATGTATATTTGCTAAATTGTTTTGCTAAGGAGATTTGAAAACTATTATGTTATATTTGATTCAGGCTAGCTATCTACCTTATTGTTTAATTCCCTTGCTGCTTTGCCTCTTTGACGTCAAGGTCATAAAACTATCTGATTATTGTACCATAATAAAAAAAGCATACAAAATAATAGAAAAATAGCTATTTACAACACCAGCAGATTAGAATTGTCTATTTCAGGAAATTCCCAAAATAAATCACAGCCATTCCATTTTAAATAGAAACTACAACAATAAAATGATCATTTTTTATCATTAAAAAGGGCTATAAAATGTGTCTCTTTGATGAAAACTCTTGCATTGTTTTGTTCATTTGAATGAGAAGAGATAGTTTGCAGGCAGCCCCCATGGGCGAATTCATGCAGAAATTGTTTAAACAGTGTATCAGTATAATTTAATTATGACTAAGCATACCCGCAAATAAACAAACTAGACAGAGAAAGAGTAGTACAAGAATCTGCGTTCAGCTCAATGAATCTGTTTTGTTAAACGCTATTAATCTAAATCACATGGAGGTTTGTCTAAGTTAACAGAAATACTGTACTCAGCGCAGGTTGTGAATATGGGCCCTGATCTGAGAGGTGCTGATCTCTCTGGATCCTTATTGACTTCAATGGCAGTTGAGAACTCTCTGCACTCTGCAGGACTGGACCCATCCTGCCCCACTGCCATAGATAGATTAATTCATTCCGGGAATGTCACTCTGAAGCCTACAAGTCTGAGTCAGTGTGAAGTGATGGAAGCAGCCAGAAGCTCTTTTTGTTTAGATGGCACCAGATTGCATCATCACTGGGTTTCAGGATCTATGATGGTCCAGTTTTTAAGTTCTCAGCCATTTTGACTTTACAAATTATACCCATGTGGTGTACAGCTACAGTAAGGAGCACATTTATGCCATGCCAAGAGTCCTCGACCATTGTGATGTCAGAGGTAACTCAACCAGTCACCACCTTGACTTTCCAGCTAATTTACAGGCAGCAATTCCTTTGTATGAGTGTGACTGCACAGATAAGTGAACTACTTGGCCCAGTTGCCACCTGCACAAATGGATACAGTCTCCTAGCACAACTCTCCCTTAGACACAAGTCAAGACAACCACCCACACACCACAACCAGCACACTTAGTAATCCCAAATGTAGTCTCTCGCCACACCATACATCCCTCATTTGCCACCCATATAAATCCACACAACTCTCCAGCACAACACAATCCCCATGAAAATCATTGTAACCAGCCACACAATAACCTCAAACATCACTCTGGAGCCTACAGTGTCTCAAGTCAGTGAAAAGTGATGGAAACAGCTACAAGCATGGTTGAGGGCTCTTTTGGTTTAGACTTATCACCAGGCTGAGTCATCACTGGGATTCGGTCTGTTGCTATCCAGTTTTTAAATTCTCAGCCATTTTCAGCCTTTTTAAAAATGTGACTTTACAATTTACACTTGTGCAACAGCATGGGTTTTCCACTACTAATATATGATATAGGGCTATCAAATGATTTTAAAAAATCGCAATTAATCGTAAGATTAAAAAAGCAGTAATAAATCAGTTTTAATTGCACTGTTAATAATAGAACAACAATTTAATTTTATTTATAGATATTTTTATAGCTGTAACACCGACAGACCCCAGTTGTCAACAGGTGCGATTAAACCTGGGATTTCTGGAGCTAAGTATATAAGCTTCTACCACATGAGCTAAAAGCCAGCTGGGGTTTCAGGGATACCAGATGGGACAGAACCTCACACTCAGAAGGTGTATGGGTTACATAGCTACAGATAACCATCTTTTTATCCAGAGAACCATCCAGAAGTTTTTTAAAAAATAAACTTTCCGTTCAAAAGATCTGAGCTTTTGCTGCTTTGCACCATTAACTTTTTCTGATATTTAATCACTCAGGATCATGAGAACACAGTAGAACTGTGCCAGTGTTTGCCAAGCAATGGAATACAGTAAGTGAAGAGGTTCAAACAGAGAGGTGTGCAATTAATGCTTGGATCTGTAGGAATGCCTGAGCTCTTGTTCAGGTGTTCAGGCTTTTCTCATGTAGTGACCTGCCTGGGATAGCAGATCCTGAACTGGCCTTGGAAATGCCTGGTTGCATTTGAGCTCAAGGCTTAAGCAGGCTGATTAGATGTAGAGCAGTTAGATGTAGAGCCTGCTTAAGCCTTGGGCTCAAATGCAACCAGGCATTTCCAAGGCCAATTCAGGATCTGCTACCCCAGACAGGTCACTACATGAGAAAAGCCCGAACACCTGAACAAGAGCTCAGGCATTCCTACAAATACTCTGGATTTAAGTTGGTGACTAGAGCTGGGTGAAATTTTTCATGCAAGTGGTATTTTTGTTTTGTCAGAAAAATGTAGATTCAGGTCAACTGAAAAGGTCTGGGTTAAAAAAAAAAGTTGGAAATGTCAAAAATGGTTTGCTTTAGCATTTCCAAAACAAAATATTTTGACTGTTTTTGTTTCAGAAGGACATCGTTTTGGAATTTCCCAACATTTTATTAAATTTAAAGCATTTTACCCACCCACCCCCAAAAACCATAAAAAGTTAATTTGACCCCAAACCTTTTTTCTCTTGTTTTCTTTATTGAGTTGTAGTTCAATCTAAAACATTTTTTCCCACTATCTTTCGGACTGGCCAGTGAACTAAAAAGTTAGTTATTCAGCCAGTTCTAATGGTGACAGCTTGAGCACAGCCATTGCCTTCCACTTCCGCTGTTGCCAGGACGTGTTGCCATTTGTTGTTTTAAGTTACAGCAACTTGGACAATAATCTGCTGATTCTGCCCATCCTCCTATCTTCTGTCATTCACAAGAAGCTAGGAAATGTGTGTTTTGCCCTCTGTATTAATTATTATTGATTGTATTCCAGCAGCACCTAGGTGCTCTGCACGCGCACACAGTGCCCTGAAGAGCCCACCATCTGAATACAGATGACAGGCAAAGGGTGGAGGGAAGGAAATACTGTTATCTGTATTATAGATATGGGAATTGAGGTTTAGAGAGATTAAATTATTTGCTCACAGTCACATAGGGAATCTGTGGCAGTACAGAGAATTGAATCCAGGCCTTCTTAGTAAACCCTGTCCAGTGCCTTAATCCCAAAATCATCCTTCCTCTCATACCAAGGTGTGGGGAGCCAAGTGGAGGATTAAATGTGATTCAAAGAATGGAGTCAAATATTATGTTGAAATTCTCTGTTCTTTAGCTATTTTTTAAATGTAACTATGGCTATACTAACCATCAATCCATGGTAACTTGACTTCTATGAAGCAAGTTCTCCACAGGCCGTTACAGCTTTCGGCTTACAGGCACATCAAAAATACTTGCAATATCATAACACTATTAGCATTGCCAATCTAAACACATCTTTCAGTGGTATCACAGCTGGCTACTTACAGTAGATGACATTTCCGTTAAAACATAGACCAGCCTGCACACTAATACTTGAAACAGGCTGTGTATACACAGTGTGCATTGATTTCACGTAAAGCTTCTCTCAGTTCAGCATACCCGGAGGTTCAAATTGAAACACAGTGAATATGGTGATAAAACAGTTGCTGTCTTATTCTGTTACAAATCCTGAATTCTGATGGTCTAATCTAGCCCCATGATTGTGAATAAAATAAATGCTGCTCTATAGGCTGCCATATGTTTTTTTCAGGTAATATTAGTGTCTCAATTAATACAGTGATTATAGTTAGCAGTTTGAAAAACAAATTGGAATATGTCTCTTTAAAAGTATTTCTAATTCATTCATCACCATAGTATCTATATGCAAACGGGTCTGAATGTCATACCAGAAAACTCCTTTGGGAAAATAATGGTCCTGAAAAGAATTTTCCTTGGACTCTTCCTTTCAAGAGACAGTTTGGATTCCCAAAATCCATTTAATATTTAAATAAAAATAATACCTTGCTCTTATACAGTATGTCTCAAAGCACTTCCCATTTGGCTAACGTATTTATCCTCAAGGACCTCCAACATGTGGATATCCTTGAGGATAAATACGTTAGCTGACTGGGAAGTGCTTTCAGTGGATGGGTGTGGATGGGGAGGTATAGCAAGATAATGCTTGAAGCGTAAAAGCAATATTTAGATTAAAGTGTCTGGAAGCTGTAGCCACTGTCTTTGTGATCTTTAGCTTTCCAGGTGGCTAGCAACCAGCCTTCAAAACCACCTCAGTGGGAAGGCTATCTCTTCCCTCTTTTTATCACTTACCATCAGTAACCCATAAAACTTCTCTCTCGCGATCTTTTGTTAGATCTTATTTGACTCTTTGAGGCATGGAACCGTTCTAACTCTAATTCTATGTACAGTGTTATATAAATGCTTAATAAAAATTACCCATTGTTTCTCTGTTTATCCATGTTTGCCTGTTAAGCGTGTGCGGTATTTTTTGTGATTGTTATATCATTCATTTCCAGGAATTTGCTAAGAAGACAGAGCTACAGATTCAAGATACCTTTAGATGCTAGTAAGCAGTGAAATTAATAGTTGAAATAGGCTCTTAAAGTGCTTTTGAGGGGACAGCTGGGTTCATAGGATTATACTGCCTAGAGCTCTTTAAATAAAAAGCAAGATATTCTATACCAGGTGTGGTGATTGCCATATTGGTTCTTTTTTATGGTCCCTGGTGTTATACCACACCCATTCAAGATGCTCAGGTTATTCCAGTCTTTTTTTTTTTTTTAATGCAAAAATACTTCAAGCATCAGGGAGTAGATTACTAAAAAGAGAAAGATCATTAGTTGCTGCTTCAACAAGGCTGCAGGAAGACTTGTAAACAATATAATTTGCCAATATGAAAGATGTGTTTGTCTTTAATTCTAGAATTCTACAGACTGTGTCAAGATTAACAGTTCTGCTGGGCAGATTTGCTTCTTTCTGAATTATATGCTTTGATGAGTTTTCTCAGTGCTTCAATGGACCATGAATTAAACATATTTGCAATCAAACAAAAATGTGAATGCTCTTGACATGTTGGCTTAATGACAAATTAAAGTTTGAAACATAGTTAAAATATCCAACACGGCTTGTGGTTTGGGTATTAGGTGCTACAACAGAACATGGATGTTAGGAGCGGGCAAGTCTTCACTATATCAAGCTTGATTTATTCTGTCCAGTCTCCTAGTAGCTGGTGGCGGTATGGCATGGCTGTGCTGGAGGAGAGGCTCCTTCCATTTCTGTCCATATCTAATGATGGTGAGGAGAGTGGTTTAAGGGCCTGATCCAAAATGTATTGCCATTGTGATAAACTCAAGACAGACAGCTGCAAGGGAGAGGTAGGAATCGGTCCCAGAGGGGTAAAAGGCCCTCCTCCTTATCAACTGAGAGGCAACCACAGGTCAATGAGGTTCAGCTGTGAAAGGGTTACCAAGGTAGCAAATTAGAATCAGCTGAGGGGGAGCTACCTGAGGTTAATTAGGATTGGCTGATTCCAACTTGGGGCTGCCTGAGACCTTTTTAAACCCTTCCCTGGGAAGAAGGCAGGTGGGGGGAGAGTGAAGGAGCTCTGCTCCCAGAGCAGCAAAACAGCGAGAATTCCAGGAGGGGAGGCAGTACTCTCTCCCACAAGGGAGTAAGAATACGCTAAACAGGAGGGGTGGAAATATGAGGAGCAGACTTCCCCTGTGTCCCAAGGGGGACCGCATTACCCAAACCTGTCTCACCAGGGCTAAAAGCAGCAGAGGCTGGGGAGACTGAGAAGGTGCCTTGCCACACCATCAATAGACTTCCACAGATTTCAGTGAGCTTTGGCTCATGAATTAAGGCTTTGATCCTGTGCAGTACTGAGCACGGTGACCCCAGTCCAGCAAAGCACTTATGCTCATGTTTAGTTTTCAACACGAGTAGTCCAATTGACTGCTCTTTTCATCTTCTTTTTTCTCCCTCTCCCGAATGTCTCCTCATTTTTTCATTGTTCACATTTGTTCACTTCCCCCTGATCTTTGCCACTTCAGCTTAGCATCTCTTTGTTAATTACACATGATGATCAGGAAACAGTCAGATATGCTTAATGCTAAAGGTTGCAGAGAGATGGTTACAGATACAACATTAGATGAAAAGCATAAAGGTGGGGCAAGACTGAGACTGAAACAGTCTGAAATCGAGAAGTCACTTTATTTCAAAGTATTCTAAAACTAATAAAAGCTCCCTTGAACTGCTTCTATTTCCTCTCCTTTCATTTCATCTCTCATCCCATCAATGCATCTTGACAGTCAGTGTGATGAGCTTTCCTGGCAGAAACACATTTTTTTCTTCCCAAACACAAGAGCTGAAAAGTGGGCTTGCTGGGAGAGAGAAGTCTAAGCTGGTGTGGTGCAATCTTCGCAAACCAGGCCCTATGTGGCTCGAGCTGGGCACTCAAAATTAGTAGCACTTGAAACTGGGGGTGAGGAAGTATTTTAAAAAGCGCTAAAGGGATTTAGAAGCACAAGTCCCATTTAAAAGTTAGTGGAACATGTGCTCCTAAATCCCTTAGGCACTTAAAAATTTCTCATTTGGGCCTTCAGTTCTTTGTGCTTTAGTTTTCCTGTATGTAAAATAAGGACATCTGTCACCAATTTGGGACTGTCCGGTCCCTGGAGGAATGTATTTTCTGAGGACCAGGTAGTGCGCTCTGGGTTTGGCATAGGGGGTCCTTTTTTGTTTCTTTTCCTCCCTCTGATATTTAGGCCCTGAAGGATGAGAGGAGAAGGACTAGCTTCTATGCAGACTTAATTTCACTTTATTCAAATAGAGATGATTTATTCCAGGCCTCTTTCTGCTCTACCAGTGGTGTAAAGGAGGCAGCTGGAGCTTCTCATTCTGGGAATAGCAGGATAAAGCAGGATCCCTGGAGATATATGGGGTGGCAGAATAGCCCTAGGACAGGCTTCTTCACAGTGGCTGATGCAGGAATGTGCTGGGGGGTTGCCCCAAAGAGAGAAGAGGTGTAACTGGAGCATTCTCTGCACCAGCTATTGCCGGCTGGACCCCTGAGAGGACAATTTGCAATCAGAATGTAAATATGAACAGTCTCCATGGCTGCTCTAGTTAACACTGAGAGTTGATCTAACGCCTACCATCTCCTGAACTGAGGAGGTGCAAGGATGGCCCTAAGCTTTGCCTTTTCCTAGACTGTGCCAGACTCAGCTTGACCACAGCCCAGAACTGGGGCCTAGGTCTGTGATAAATGTTTTCCTTGGGACATGCAGGTTATTTGAAGGAACTATCAAATATAAACATTCTTAAAACTTGGGACTGTTACTCTCCCCACCCTCCCACCCCCCTTTGCTGTTTTGCATATTGAAGTTGTTTCAATGTAATCTCCTCAGTGATCTGTGCTTTTGAATCCTATGCTGATGTAGATCAAGAGATTTCAGAGGTACCCTGGCTCTTCTTTCTTAGGAGCCTCAAATCTGTGCACTGCAGGAGCAGCGACAGGATGGTAGCACTAATATTTCCCCTCCTTTGCAAAGTGCTCTGAGATCTCCAGTCAAAGAGCGCTATCTAAAAGCGTTAAGTGTTATTTCGTTGCCTGGTCAGTGACAATTAGAGCAACCAGGTGTGCTCACACTTCTGCACCTGGAGTGGCTCTTCCTAATCTACTTTTATCTGTTTCCATGCTGAATTGCTATAGCTAGGTCACCTTGGAAAACAGGTTAACATTTAAGACTAGCCATCTTTAAGTTGTAAGTGGAGGCTCTCTTAACCTGGCCCTGCCTATTCTCCCTGGTGCAGCTCTGAGACCAGGTGAATACAGGTGGCCTTGCTGATCTGTAGTGAGCCTGAGCACAGCAGAAATGGACGGAATAGAGAACCCAGCCCACACAAAGGTAGTGATGTAGGGGACAGATGGAAAATGCTGCCACTTTTGAACCTTAAAAATGTTTGGAGACAAGAGCTAAGACTTGGCTGAATAATTTCAATTAAATGTGTGTTTAACTCTAATTATTGGTGAAACCTATTCCCAAATATCTCAGATATTCCTTAATTATATTCTTGACAAATATCCTAGAAAAGAGAGATTTGTGCCCCCCACCCTTTCTGCTCAAGTCCCTAGAATGCTGAACTTCAGAGAGGTAGACACAGATTTAGTTAACTTGGAACAAACTTCTCTGTGGCTGTTACTGCTGGATTGAAGAAGTTGCTGAATATGTTATTTTGAATGTCTCACCTTGTCTAACACTGAGGTTTTAAATTGAGCTGGGTTCATGTGTAGTAGAAAACAATGAATGAATCCTATGAATGGTGAATGTAATCTACTTGAACTGAAGCTGGGGAAGAAAATCCATTCTAACCAAATTTCCACAGAGAGCTATATTTTCTCCCACTCTGATCAAAATGGGGGACTTGCTTAAACATTCAATAGCCTCTAAACAAATCTAACTGTCAATCTGTCTTTATGGTAGATATTTTTTTCTTTGGTTTTCAGATAGCAGATTTAACTGTTTACTTGAGGTGACTTTATTTTATTTTAAAAAGCTTACAGATCTTAATTTGAGAGATGAGGAACATAAGGTTTCTAGCTGTATTGTATTCCTAAGGCATTACAGAAACATTCTAGCATGTGAGATTGGTGCTGTTTCAACTTCTGCAGCTATTTTTTATGTTGAATAATTGGACCAGATAACTTGTGTGCTAATTTGCGCTGAATTCCTCCCCATTGATCATCTAGCAGTTTCAAAATGTCTTTCAGTTCTGACAAGAAGTGTGGCTGGCATGTGCAAATATCACTTCCATTTAGCCATGTTGACTCACTAATGCTTCCTGAGGTGTAAAGATACAAAACCTGTAATACTGCTAAAAGGGCCTGAACAATATTTCCAATAACCTAGTTACACAGAAACACTGCAAAGGTGTGGCTACTTGCAGATTCCCAGAAAGCTCTTGATTGGAAAAACCTGCTAAAATTAGAGATGTAAGTGCCCTGGACTCAATTCATCCCTCTGCGGGTTCTAAGGCCACTGCAGGGTCAATATTGTTCCTGCAGAAATAAAATTGATAGCAGCAGTATTTGGAGATGGACTTAGTCTGTGTCAAACACACAAATTCTGCACTTGAGGTGCCAGTTTAATTAAATCCTTTCATTGTGACAAGTTTCTTTGTAATTTAGCCATGTAAAATATTACTATGGTGTATGCTGGGAACTGTACTAGTGGGTTGATGGGCTGGGTTAATTTCAAAGTTTTCTGAGGAAAGCTCCCAGGATATTCCCAGCTCTCTGGGAAATTATTCCTCCTCAGGTTTGTGTTAGTTTCCCATTACAAATTACTCTGTTGATCAATGGTCAGCTAGGAGAGGCTGTTGAGAGAAGCTGATGCAGTTTTTCCTTCAACAGGAGTCATTGGGAAGTAAAGGCCACTTTCTAGGCATTACCCTTGCATCTCTGTACAATATCCCATAGTCTTCTACAAGTCAGGGACAGATAGTGAAGATGGCTTTTATTCCATTTGCAATAGTGCTTGAGAATATGCCATTGAAAAGCGTTTTTTGCACTCACGTTTTGCAGGACAGAAGGGTTATAGGGCATGCCTGGTTCCAAGGGAAGCACTCACATCACATAGGAACTGGTTTGTAGCTTATTTCAAGCGTTTTAATCACAAGAGTGAACTCAATGAGGGTTTTGCATGCTGGCTGGACTGCAGGATTGGGCCCTCTATTGGTTTTGCTGACAGCCAGCTTCATTTCAATCATTATTCTGTATTGTGCACTGTTCTAGAAATTGTTCCAGCAAGAGCGTGAGAACCTGAAGCAGTAAGAATTTAGTATACAGCTTCTCTGTTTTCCCCACTGAGACACCATCCGCTTGAAGATCACTGATGCCTGAAAATGTGCGATATTTACAAGCTCCCACCAAAGATTCTTTCCCCTGAACAAAGATAGCAAAGCACGAGTTTTCTCTCTTTGTTTTTTTACTTCAGTGTAGCCATTTTGACAGTTTCCCCCTCCATAGCCAGTTACTGTATTATGGTAGCCTCAACTGAGATTAGGGCCCAGCTGCTCCGCTATTCTAGATACTGTATGTACATCATAGCAAGGGATTATCCCTCCCCTGAAGTTTTTTAACCATAGTTTGCCCCACAGCAGTAGTTTCATTTGGTGCCATAATGAGTATATCTTGAACACTTGGCAAAATGAGCACAGATGCTCTTATAGAGTATGGTGACTGATTTGAGATTCAAGAGGGTGTGTTTAAATTTGTCAGGTTGCATTCAAACTGCAAGGAGTGTGTGTTCCTTTGGGATTTGCCGTGATACTAAAACGGGTCCATTGTAAGAGCACAGGATTGTACACTGATGATGAGGAAGGTGAAAGTTAGAAATATTGTAGAATTTAATACCGGAGAAACTGAAAAGGTTTCAAAGACATTTAGTACAGTTGATGGAACTCAAAAGAAAATTATAACTTATCTATAGTTTTTAACCATCTATATCATTTTATAGCAGGGATACATTCCCTAGTCTAATATGATCAATATCTTAAAATAACCCATACAAATATTTTCTTTAATAAATTTTACAGGATTTTTGCATAGGGACAAGTAGAATCAAGTTTCAATAATAGGTCTTCTAAAAACGGAAAGAAATTTCATCGGACAACTTGAGTGCAAATGAATTTTTTCCCCCAAAAATGCAGCTAATAACTATCAAACTTCTGTGTAAGAGTTGTGTTATTTATGCCAAGATGATCACTTGGGAAGCCAGGAGAAAATTGACCAGGGGGTTGAATCTATTATCCCAGCCAAGCAGCCACAAAGGGTATGCAAAGCCAACTTCCCCCCCTTCCTAGGGACCTGCATGAAGCATGACTCTGCTATACTGAGAATGGGTTCTCATGCAGTCTCTAATGTATGTCTTAACACCTGTGGTTGTCAACTTTTTTTCATTTGCAAACCCCTAAAAAAATTCAAATGGAGGTGCGAACCTATTTGGAAATCTTAGACATAGTTTACGGATGCCCATGTGCCAGAGGACCACTGCTTTAGATGGATTAAGACTGCAGTGTTATGGTCTGTGTTTCAGTTTATTTACTGACAGCAATGCCTGTTTTTAGTCTTGTCTGGATGAGGAGTTCTGTACTCAATGTACAAGGTCATTCTTTCAAGGTCTCAAAAATAACTAGCCTTTTGCTCAGTGTGTGCTGTTGAATTGGACGTGTTAGCTATGTGACATGAAGAACGAAGTCCCCATGGGGGGCCTTCAGCTCATTCTCTTAGTACCTGTGCTTGTTTTGAGAGAGGCCTTGGTTTGCACTGTCTTTTCTATTCAGTTCATCTCTGTCACCAAATGCCACTGCTGATACAGTTTCTGTGGAGTTGCCTCCTTTCTTCTTTGCACTTTCCTAGCAAAGGCCCCTATTCGCTTTCCTTGTATTAAGTCTACTTTGATCATTTTGAACTCACCACATGTGGTGCTTGGGACTCAGTAAACTGGAGCCTCTTCTAACTTAGGGTCCAATCCTGAAAACCCTTGTATAGTCCTGTAATTCCATTGGCTTCAACATCTGTGCGTGTGTGTGGAGTAAATTCTACTGAATTAAAATACAGATTAGAACATGAATATATTTCACTACTTTATTTCACCAGTCAGTAAGCATGAATTCTGCTTTTTGCATACTTCTTAAACATAAGAGTGGCCATACTGGGTCAGACCAATGGTCCATCTAGCACAGTATCCTGTCTTCTGACAGTGGCCAATGCCGGGTGCTTCAGAGGAAATGCACAGAACAGGCAATCATCAAGTGATCAGTTTCCTGTTGTCCACTCCCAGCTTCTAGTAAACAGAGACTAGGGACTCTCAGAGCATGGTGCTGCCTCCCTGACCATCTTGGCCAATAGCAACTGATGGACCTGTCCTCCATGAACTTGTTTAGGTTTTTGTGTTTTGTTTTTAACCCTGCTATAGTTTTGGCCTGCATGACGTTCCCCTGGCAATGAGTTCTACAGCTGACTGTATGTTGTGTGAAGAGGTACATTCTTTTGTTTTATTTTAAACCTGCTGCCTATTAATTTAATTTGGGTGACCTCTAGTTCTTATGCTGTGTAAAGCAGTAAATAACATTTCCTTACTCACTTTCTCCACACAAGTCAAGATTTTATAGACCTCTATCATATTCCCTTTTAGTCGTCTCTTTTTCCAAGCTGAAGAGTCCCAGTTTTCTTAATCTTTCCTCATGCGGAAGCTATTCCATACCCTGATCACTTTTGTTGCCCTTCTCTGTGCCTTTTCCAATTCTAATACTTTTTTTGAGGTGGAGTGACCAGCCCTGCATGCAGTATTCCAGTTGTGGGCGTACCATAGATTTATACAGAGGCATTAATTTGAGCTCTGTGGTGCTTTTAAAAAAGTTTCCATGCAGTTTGCAGGCATTTCACTTTGGGGACTGCACCTTTTTAATTTGTTTAACTAGCTTCCTCATTTTTGTGTAGTTCCCCTTTCTGAAGTTAAATGCTACTGTGGTGCGCTTCTTTGATGCTTCCCCTTCATGTTAAATGTAAATAAATTATGATCCTGTGGCACCTTATAGACTAACAGACGTTTTGGAGCATGAGCTTTCATGGGTGAATACCCACTTCGTCAGATGCATGCCCACGAAAGCTCATGCTCCAAAACGTCTGTTAGTCTATAAGGTGCCACAGGATTCTTTGCTGCCTTTACAGATCCAGACTAACACGGCTAACCCTCTGATACATAAATTATGATCGTTACTTCCTAGCAGTTCAGCTATATACACCTCTTGGATGAGATCCTGTGCTCCACTTAGGGCTAAAATCAAGAATTGCCTCTCCTCTTGTGGGTTCCAGGACTAGCTGCTCCAAGAAGCAATCATTTAAGGTTTCAAGAAACTTTATCTCTGCATCTTGTCCTGAGGTGCCATGTACCCAGTAAATAGGGGGATACTTGAAATTCCCCATTATTACTGAGTTTTCTATTTTTATAGCCTCTCTAATTTCCCTGATCATGTCATGGTCATGTCACTATCCTGGTCAGGTGGTCGGTAGTGATCTCTACCGCTATATTCTTATTAATCAACCATGAAATTTCTATCCATAGAGATTCTGTGGTACCGTGTGGATCATTTTAAGATTTTTTTTACTGTATTTGACTCTCTCTCTGCTTTCTTTTGCATAAGTACCACTCCCCCACTAGCATGATCTATTTCATCATTCCTATATATTTTTTTACCCTGGTATAAGCATGGCCCATTAATTATCATCATTCCACCAAGTTTCTGTGATGCTTATTATATCAATATCCTCATTTAATACCAGGCATTCAACTTCACCCGCCTTAGTATTTAGACTTCTAGCATTTGTATGCAAGTACTTATAAATTTGTCACTTTTTCGCTGTCTGCCATTATGTGATGTAATTGAATGGGACTTTTTCATTTGATTTTTTTCTTTTCCATCAGACCCTACCTGTACTGTGTCTAATCTGTATGCTTCTCCACACTGTGGGCTTATTTAGTTAATCTTATGCTTCCAAACAGTTTTCTTTTGCTCCTAAACCGCATTTATAGAAAGAATAGCATGTTTTTTAAATCGATATTGATGTGTTCTTCAAAAATGTTCTACTTATATGACTGTCAGTATTTTATACCATTAGCATTAGAACATATGTTAGTTGATACACAGATGTCTGACCTAGAGAATGCTTTGCCCAGCCTTTGAATGTAGGAGCATGCTAACTTGAGTCCTAAACAGGTATCGGTTGATTCAGCATGAAAAATGTCTGTGTATCTACCTATACATATGTGGTGTATGCATGTATAAAGTTCTCTGGATGTCGATTTTGCATCTTTGAGACAGCTATTTGCCAATTCGAGCTAGGTGAGTTACTTGTGGTGAACAATTCATTCATTTTGCTAGTGGAAGGTGTGGGAAGGAATAAATGGAGAGAGGAGGAAAGCCCTAAAAATGAAAAACACTCTGCCCCACCCCAGAATGCATGACTGGGAGGAGTTGGGGAATAACTGATCTCCAGTGTCTTTTAATGTTCTAAACCCCTAGGACTCTGCTAGAAAAATATATGTTAGTTACAGCCTGTCATAACATATTCCCAGATTTGGACCTTAGCGTCCAAAATATGGGTGTTAGCATGAAAACCTCCAAGCTTAGTTACCAGCTTGGACCTGGTAAAGCTGCTACCACCCAAAAAATTAGAGTGTTTTGGGGCACTCTGGTTCCCCCAAAAACCTTCCCTGGGGACCCCAAGACCCAAATCCCTTGAGTCTCACAACAAAGGGAAATAAACCTTTTCTCTTCCCCCCTCCAGGTGTTCCTGGAGAGATGCACAGAAGCAAGCTCCGTGAATCTAAACAGAGGGACTCCACACTCCCCGTTTCCAGTCCTGGAAAACACAAGTACCGAGAGAGAGAGCCAAGCTCCCCCCCACCCTTCACCCAGAGGAAATGCAAAGTCAGGCTAGTAAATCTAACACACACAGATTTCCCCCTGACTTCTTCCTCCCACCAATTCCCTGGTGAGCTACAGACTCAATTCCCTGGAGTTCTCCACTAAAGAAAACTCCAGCAGGTCTTAAAAAGAAAGCTTTATGTAAAAAGAAAGAAAAAATGCATAAAAATGGTCTCTCTGTATTAAGGTGACAAATACAGGGTCAATTGCTTAAAAGAAATATGAATAAACAGCCTTATTCAAAAGAACACAATTCAAAACACTCCAGCAACTATACACATGTAAATACAAAAGAAAAAAACCAATAACCCCTATTGTTTTATGATTTTTGTACTCACAACTTGGAAACAGAAGATTAGAAAGCAGGAGACAGAAAAATCCTTCTCATAGCCGAGAGGGACAGACACAAGAACAAAGGACTCACACACAAACTTCCCTCCACCCAGATTTGAAAAAGTCTTGTTTCCTGATTGGTCCTCTGGTCAGGTGTTTCAGGTTACTCCTTTCCAGGTAAAAGAACATTAACCCTTAGCTATCTGTTTATGACACAGCCCTAGACACACAAAGGGCAGACAAAAGAACTGTGTGTTCCTAAAGAAACACTTGTTCCATTTCTTCCCTTTTTTATAAAAATGTCCGCAGAGTTGCCTGCAATTTTGTGTCAGTCTTGTAAATATCAAAATGTTAATTGAGATATTTTTATATCCATTATAATCATCAGAGTCTAAATTTAAAACAAACTCATGTGAAACTCTTAAAATTCCAACAGTGCCACTGTTATGTTATGTTATGTATAAATGTAATGTCTGATTCAAATGGAAACATCGTATATGGAACTATTTATACTGAAAATAGAACCAATCCAGATTTTCAAAAGCCCCTGTTGCTCTCAAACAAGCATGAATTCTGTTGTGTGTGTTGGACAATGGATGTTGAGAAGGCTAGTAGACATTTGCTTGCACTGAAATTGGTCCTTAGCAGCACATTCTGCTTTATTTCCTTCTGGGCATGTCTGCCAGCTATAATTATCCATCCTCCCTTTTCACTGATTACATGGCTTCTAACGTTTAGCAGCTATTCCAAAGTGGGGTGGGGAAAAGCTTATTCCTGTGTGAAAAGATTTAATTAAACTTCCAGCAAAATAATTAGTGACGGTATCTCAAAAGACTGTTTAAAAATCAATGCGGTACTGAGGACCAAGTAGAGTTAACACTGTCATCAAAGATCAAAGTCATCAAAGAATGTGACTGAAAATCTAATGAAGAAGCGTACTGAAGCAGTTGTGATTTTTGTGCCTCTTGGGTCCCATCTGCAAATTGATTTGACATAGAAAATTTCCTGCAGGAAGCTTAAAAATGGTAAATTTCCATTAATTACATAGCAAAGAATGTTCTTTCTCTAATTTATAATCCATTAGGAAACTTTTTTTTGTGTGGTTGCCTAAGCTGTCAACTCCTGCAGTTTGAGATACAGGCAAGAATGGGCCTCCAGGCTGGGATTTTCAAAGGAGTCTATGGGAGTTAGGCATTCAAATCCCATTGAATTCTCTAGGATTTGGGTACCTAACTCTCGAAGACTTGAAAATCCCAGTCTGGAGGTCCAGTCTCATGTGCCCATTGCATGAGGCAATGGGAGAAGCTATTCACCAATCTCTAGCCTAGCCATTGGTTCACATGTAAAGAAGATGTCTAGATACCTTGTTTAGGAGCTCTTTTATTGCCACTAGCCTTTTTTAAGGGGTTGACCCTTGGGAAAACTAAATCAATGGGAGCTAGATCCAAGGACCCGTATGCAAGAATAAAGGGACACAGACTTATTGCGTAACTGGCCTCTGCATTGTATGGACCATTCCTGGGAACTGTTGAAAATGGACACTAACATCTGCTATTTGAGCAAGTGAGCTCTCTCTCCCCCTCCCCATCCCCATCCCATTCGCTAAACCGTGGAGGTTACTGCACAGGTAACTGCCACAAAGAGAATGGGCTTCAGTTTGAGTGACACATGTTGGAAGTTTCATGTTACCAGTACTAAAGCATCCTTGGAACTTTTTAAACATTATAGATTTAAAAATTCATAAAGATTTATAATTTAAAGTGTTGCAGCAAACACAGGGGTGTTCTTTGTTAGATTTTTCTTGACAGAAAAAGAGAAACTATGATCACAGACCAAAAAATAAATGGTAGCTTAGGTAAAAGTGATTGGTAGTGACTTGATCGCATTTATAATGTACAAGCAGAACATTGTCCAGACCAGTAAAATGTATAAATAAAGAAAAGAAAATACTCTGTGCTTTAATAGAGCCAATGTCACAAAACTGAAAACAATTATGAGCCAGATCAGCTGAGAGAGAGAATTTAATCAGAAAAATATGAAGGATAATTGGGAATAAATTTTTAAAACACCTTGCTAGATGTTTCGTTTGTGGATTTTGGGGCAAGTCTGTAAAGTTTAAAAAACTGACCTGGTTTAGAAGGGACATGAAGGCAGGGGTGTGTGTGAGTGAGAATAAAAATATACATGGAAGAAAGATGAAGTTGATAGTAATTAATATTAATGAGAAATTAGGAAATGTACAAAATTTATGAAGGAAGCCAAAGGCCACAAGAAGAAACCTATGGCCAGCAGAATTACAGACAATAAGAATTAGTGTTTTAAAATATATTAGAACAAAAAATCTTGGTATTGGTTCATTACTAGATGGAAATGGTAGAATTAGCAATTGCAGAAAATGCAGATGAGTTCAATACATATTCTTGTTCTGTATTCAGTGCAGGGGGCAGATGTAGTCCAGGGGTTCTCAAACTTCATTGCCCCATGACCCCCATTCTGACAAAGTTACTACATGACCCGGGGGCAGGGTGTGTGTCAAAGCCCAAGCCCTGCCACCTCAGGTGGGGGGAAGAGAGGACTGCAGCCTGTGCCCTGCCACCCCGAGTGGGGGTGAAGCTCGGGCTTCAGTCCTGGGTCCCAGCAAGTCTAATGCTGGCCCTGATGACCCCCACTTTGGGGTCCTGACCCACAGCTGTGAGAACCACTGATCTAGTCTCATCATATGGTGATAACACTCTTCCCATTCCACTAGTATCACTAGAGGATGTTAAATGGAGGTTACTACACTTAGCCCCTCTTAAATCAGCAAGCTCATAACTTTTAAAAGAACTGGCTCAGGAGCTTGCTGGACTGTTAATTGACTTTTCAATAAGTCTTGGAGCACTGGGGAAGTTTCAGAATACTGGAAAAAAGCTAATGTGCCAGTTTTTAAACAGGGTTAATGGGATTACGTTCAAAGTTAAAGGCCTGTGGGCCTGACATCTATATAGGGCAAGATAATGGAGTGTCTGATCTGGGACCTGATTCATAAATAGTTAAAGGAAAATAATGTAATTGTTGCAAATCAACATGGGTTTATGGAAAATAGATCCTGTCAAACTAACTTGATATCATTTTTGATGAGATTAAAAGTAATAGCTTTGATATAATATACTTAGGTTTCAGTAAGGCATTTGAATGCGAGTGGAAGTAAACATCACAACGCAGACAGCGAAAACTGAGCTTTTAACCCAAACTGGACAGTGGATTTTCTCTTTATTATGCCATCTCATTTAAATGCAAAACCATTGTTTAATATGCCAAACTGCTGTATCCATCTATGTAACATCATTGCTGCGAGGCGCCACTTTGAACAATGCTCAGTAACGTCTGCATGGCCTATCCTCCCAGCAGCATGGCAAGACAGGATGAAATTGAAAATCTGACGTCTTCGTATCACACTTCAAATGTCATTCTCACAACATCAGCGACTGTACAGGAAAAAGCAACAGCTGCTTCATTTCAGATTTGCTCTAGGAATTATTTGGGGGAAGTTCTGTGGCATGTGTTATGCAGGAGGTCCCTTCTGGCCTTGAAATTTGAGAGGGATCAGGGCCAGATTCCTCCTAGTTAGGGAAAAATAATAAACCTATGATCGACCACTTTGTGGAGACTGCAGGTGAAGGGAGTGTCTTGGGCATGCCACCCTTTCCATATAATGCACAATTAGCTGGTTGAACTAGCTGCTCCATGATATACTTAAAAGCCAAGGGCTTAGCACGGTTTTAAAAAGAATTGGACTCTTATATAGCTCACAGTTATCTGAGCTTTAATATGAAATATTCAACACACACGAGTTTGGGAAAGGGTAAAACCCTTCCAACTCCAGGGCATAAGCCAATTGCTAACGATGGGAGGGTTAGAAAGAGACTTTCCATAGGGACAGGTTTCCCCATAACTGCTTATTTCAGGGTTTCTTGACTCTTCCTCCAAATCAGCTGGAGCTGGCCACTTTCAGAGACCGAATACAGCCTTATACAGACTACTTGTCTGATTCACTTGGCAATTATGTTCCTTCTCTGACATGTTTGCTTGATGTTACGGATATTATTTCCTAGTGCCTAGAGGCAGAGCCTCTAATTCTAATTATAGATGCAGGGGAGGGGTTGAGCAGATATGAAATGTTGTTATTGGTCTGAATTTATATATTGACTGATCTTTAGGATCGGATTTTGCAAGGTGTCACCAAGCCAGGTAAACTATTGAGACCTGGGACAGAAGCGAGTTGCTTTGCTAAGAACTGCTGTGTGTTGTGCCTCTTTTAGCTGCCTTGTTCTTGAACTGTAAAGATTTGAATAATTAATCTGGAAAGCTAAGCTAACTCGGTGTGGCATTGAAACCCTGCAGACTGGTAAATAATTAATAAAAAAATCTTTTGTCTGTAACTAGTGTCCTTGTTTGAATTACCCAACATAATCAGAAAGATTAGAGTATCTGAATAGAATATTGTGGGGCTATGATGATGTAACTAACTGTTTTCTATTATTAATAAAACTAATTCCTTTACAGCACCATTAAGAATCTGATCTAAACTATTAAAAAAAAAAAGTCAATTCAGAGCTGAAGCTCCCACATACTAGTTAAATAACATCAAAACCAAACTGTAAGCAATATTGAGAGAGAGCGCCAGCATCGGGTAAGGTCAAGTAAAGTGCAGGCAGCTACTGGAGAATGAAAAGACATTGCAGGTTGTAATGGAAGCTTCCACGCACAGCTCGGCCCATCAGACAGGCCTAGTACTGACCAAAAGGGTGTTGCCAATACTGTTCAATTTGAAATGAGAACAAGCATGGACGTCATCTCGAGGAATGAAAGTTATAGTACATAAGGCTTTTATTATAGAAATCATAGTCCTAACAAAACCAAAAAATGGGCCAAGTTCTCTGCTGCTAATTGGTGCAGCTTCGTTGACTGCAGTGGCGCTTTGCCCATTTACACCAGCCTTATGACAGCTAAAGCCTTTTCAAAATGGAGTCATGCCAGCTAACACAGTGGAAAAGGGTCTGTCTTACTCACCAAAATCTGCTCCATTCTGAGCAAAACAACCTTCTAGACCTGATTCTCGGCTGAGTTACACCAGGCATCCATTTTATTTATTCTTAAACCATGAGCATCTGAAACTATTGTGCAGTCTTAATTTTAGTAGTCACCTTTTGCTCCTTCTTTAATATTTAGGTGGCAAAAAAGTGCTATTCCCCTGAAATGAAATAATCTGTTCTTAAATCAAAGTAATATTTGAATCCTGCTACTCTAGTCCAGGGCCCTTCTTTAGTAGAGAGTATGAGGTGTCACATGGGGCAGTGATAACACCTTGACTCATTTCCACTTAAACTATCTCAGAATATGAACCTTGGTCTCTAAAGGCAAACAGCCAGTGCACTGTATCACTAAGACTTCATAACTGCTTCAATTTGACCCATTTTGCCTAGGCATAAAGGAGCATGGGCTCACTCCCCTCATGGATTCTCATGGTTGTACTCCCCTGGATCTCATTGGGACTGCTCACAGGAGCAAATGTTAAAGGACTGAACTTGAAAATAAGTGCCTGATGTTCTAGAACCCAGCCTAGGCACTGCAGTATTGAAAAACAGGACAAACCGGTAGCAACGAAAACTTGAATTGTTTTTTTGAGGAAAGGGACCTGATCCTGCAAACACTGAGTAGTGTTCTGTAAGTAGTCCTTACCTGCATTGTCCATTGTACTGGGTATGGGCTACTCATGTCAGTAAGGGTTTGCAGGACTGGGTCTTACACAGAAAAAGTAATGTGAAGGGTGTAAGAGCCTTGCATTTTTGTGTGGCTTTTTAAAACAATTATTCTCCAGCGATGTTTGCGTTGCTGTATTCTCAAACCTTTACCCAAACTAGTCTCAATTTTACTACTTGTAACATGAACCCTTATTTTAAATATATAGGAGATCTTCTCATTAGACTCTTTCACATGGTAACCTGCATATTTAGGATAATATTCTTGGGGGCTGATTCTCCTTTGGGTTTTGCTGGTGTAAATCAGCAAAAACTCCATTAAAGTTAATTGAGTTACAGTGGTGTAAATCTAGTTCAAGAGGAAAATCAGACACCTGAGATTTGGCCCATTTCTGAATTAGTATTCAGGAAGAAAATGCTAATCTACTGTAGTTTGACTTCCCAATTATCAAGACATGCACACACAGTGCTATAATAAACTGTCTTCTCACTTAATTACTAAACATTGTACAGCATTATGGTGCAACTGAAGACTTTCCCACTTACAAATCCACAGTGCTGCACAATTAAAAATACACTTTCTATAAATACGACATAGATATTTGGGGAAAGGCAATGCCTTCGGAATGGGATTTCTGACAGTTGATTAGACACAGTGGAGATTTAAGATTTACAGGCTGATGATAATGGTATATGCCTAAATTATGGGGGTGGAGGGACGAGAGGGGATTAAAATATGGATTTTTATTTTCTATCCTTTAATCTGACACTGTTTTTTTTTTTGGTGGGGGGATTCCATCTACATATATTCCCAGTGTACCTTCTGTGCTATCTAGGACTTGTACAACACAGGAAACTTCCCAAGTGTCAGGAGGAGCTTTGGATAAATAAATGGACATCTTTATCATTGGTTCTGAGTAATAATGAATGACCTAGAAGCTAATATCACACCCCAGTGCCATGTTAGTAATGTTTGGAGAATGACACATACTTTAAGTAACAAACCATACCGTCAGCCTATGATTGAACAAATGAGATGGGGACCCAAGCATCTCATGACAAACATCTGTTTGAATAACATAATATTGTCTATGACATGGGACTCAATAATGGAAGATGCTGCATGCCTTCAACTTCCTAAGAAGTCGGGGGGAAGTGATTGCTCTCAGCTTGATGAGTAGGTTCTCTTTTCCTGTACTTTCAAAACTTTTATTCTGCATGAGTGTTGAGCTCAGGCCCCACTGTGGTATTGTATTACTATTCCTGCATCCAAAAGCAGTTCACACTTCGCTGTGCCATAAATGTCTCTTTCAAATCTCAGCAGTAACTCAAGAGAAGGGAGCCAGGTTGCCACTGGGGACTCCTTAGGGCCTGCTCTACACTTAAAACTGACAGTTTGGGGGTAGGGTAGTTATGACACTTCTACGTGAGAGCTTGTGTTGGTATAAATGTAATTATACAGATATAAAAGGGCTTTGCATCTTCTGAGGACGGCAAAACCTCTTCAGGAGCCAGGGAACCAGAATAAACTGTGCTAAGCCTGCCTCGCTTGCAACAGAGCACCTTTGGTGACCATAAAAATCTCTCTCTAGTACAGTGGCTAGTACTCAAAACACAATCTCCATTTCCTTCTATAATAAATATATTTTAATGCATGGCTAGCATATATAGTTAATATATGTAACGCTATGCTTAAGTTTCTCCTAACTATTTGATGTAATGGCTCAAGTAAGATTAACAGGGATTGTTTGTGATGACCATTTTCGGATCAAATCCTGTGAGAATTGGTCTATTATTGCCTTACTTAGGTGTGTGGTTGGGGAATAATTTGGTTAGTTTCTCCAGAGAGCTTGGAAGTTGGCTAAAGCACTATTTGTTTTCCCATTTAAATGCTGTTCCCCAAGTGCTTGCATCTCACACAATTGTTTAATCATAACTGTCATCAAGTGGCTTCAGAAAGGTTTGAAGCTAAATCTCTGGATGGTTTTTCTTTTCTTTCAAGCTGTTGCTATCCATATTGATTTTAGGACCTGTCAATTCAAATTCCTCACCTGGGTGTACTGCATATAATACCTTACCACAGATTAAACATAATCATTTGTTACCTTTTATGCTGTTAAGATTTTACCCATCTGGAAGCATAAGCTTTATTAGTTCAGTTTGTTAGCAATGTTTTAAATTGTGACACAAAACAGAGACAATGTAAAAGTACAGAATCAGTGCTCTAGGCCTTGGAAATGGAATAGACACCAGAGGGGGGGAAACATTTTAGAGAGTGTTATATAGGCAGGGCTAGCTCACTGAAGGTCTAAGTACACTTTCAGGTGAGCAGCTCTTACAAAAACCTACTTCTGACTATGATGTCTACCATTCAAGTCCAGTGGATATACTCTTAAAGTATAGGACCGTAACTGTGGAATGTCCTTTTTTTTTTTTTTTTTTAAGGTGACAGAATAACACAAGGACATATTGAGCCTGTATCTGGAATTTTTGCATAATTTAAATGAATGTGTCATATTATATGTTATGCAAGTCCTCACTTAATGTTGTAGTTATGTTCCTGAAAAATGCAATTTTAACCGAAACGATGTTAAGTGAATCCAATTTCCCCATAAGAATTAATGTAAATGAGGGGGTTAAGTTCCAGAGAATTTTTTTCACCAGACAAGATAGTATATTATATAATATACATACATACACAGTAAAAGTTTTAAACAATTTAATACTGGTAGACAGTGATGATGATTGTGAAGCTTGGTTGAGGTGGAGGAGTCAGAGGGTGGACTATTTCCCAGAGAATGCCTTACTGCTAAATGATGAATTAGCAATTGGCTGAGCACTCAAGGGTTAACACATTGTTAATGTAGCCTCACACTCCACAAGGCAGCGGGAATGGAAGGAGGGGAGACAGCGTTGTAGACAGACACACACCATGTGTGTGAGAGAGATGTGCATTTCCCCTTTAAGTACGCTGACCCTACTCTTAAGTACACTACCTTGTTAATTAGATTAGCTTGCTGAGACCGCAGCTTCTGCCAGCAAGCTCCTTCTGTCCTGAGCCCTGTCATGTGCCCCTCCTGCTCTATGGAAGATGGGGTAAGTGGGGTGCAGGAGCAGAGAGGAAGGGGACACCCTGACATTAGCCCTCTTCTTCCGCCCCTCCCTGCACAGCAAGCAGGAGTCTTGGGGAGCAGCTCCAAGGCAGAGGGCAGGAGCAGCACATGGCAATGGTGGGAGGGATAGCTGAACTGCCAGCAATTGATAGCCTGCTGGGCAGCTGCTGCACAGGGAACTTAGAGGAGTGGGGAGCTGATAGTGGGAGCTAATGGGTGTGTGTGGGGGGGGGCTCTCCTGCTCCTCTCTGGTTTCAAGCCCTGACCAGCTAGGTCCACCAGGCTGCTCTTCGTGCAAGCAGTGGACAAAGCAGGCGGCTGCCAAACGACATTAAAAGGGAGCATTGCACAACTTTAAACGAGCATGTTCCCTAATTGACCAGCAATGTAACAACGAAACAACGTTAACCAGGATGACTTTAAGTGAGGAGTTACTGTATGTTCTGAAGGGTTTTGAAGCTGAAAAAATGCCTATACATGTTAGAGACCTTGTGGGTTAAATTGGAGTTACGGGGGAAAGAGGGTTGAGAAATTCAGAAAGAGAGACAAAATATGACCAGCTGCATGTGTTTTTTTTTTTTCCTTTTTCTTTTTCAAAAAGTGAGCCACAGGGCAAAGAAACCTTGGTAGATATGTTAAAAACGATCATTCAGTGAGCCCAGTTGCCTTTTAAATAGAACTCTTATTAGGATGTAATGATTTTGATGGCTATAAATGAATAGTTTTGCATATCCTTCATTAAGTGTTCCCTGTAAAATTTTATATGAAATGTTTAATCTAAGAGCATATTCTCATAAATATAGTAGGGAAGTGTGATTGAGGTGAAAGTACTGTATGGTGGGTGCACCCAGTTTGAAAAACCATATTCAAAGAGAAGCTATCAATGGTTTTCTGTCAGACTGGGAGAATGATCTAGTGGGGTTCTGCAGGGGTCTGTCCCTGGATCCAGTACCGTTCAATATTTTCATTAATGATTTGGCTGTACGCTTATAGAAATTGTGGATGGTACCATCCCTGGAGGAGTTGCAAGTGCTTTGGAGGACTTGATTAGAATTCAAAAGGACGTGGATAAATTGGAGACTTGGTCTGAAATCAATCACATGAAATTCAATAAAGACAAGTGCAAATTATTAGACTTAAGAAGGAAAAATCAAATGCACAAATATAGAAATGGGAACAACTGGCTAGGCAGCAGTACTGAGAAAAGAATCTGAGAGTTATAGTAGGTCACAAATTTAATGACTCAGCAGTGTGATGCTGTAATGAAAATAGCAAACACAATTCTGGGGTGGATTAACAGAAGTGTCCTATGTAAGACCTGGGAGGTAACTGTCTGCTGTTCTTGGGACTGCTGAGGCCTCAGCTGGGGTACTGTGTCCAGTTCTGAGTGCCCCACTTTAAGAAAGATGTGGGCAAATAGGAGAGAATGCAGAGGAGAGCAACAAAAATGACACAAGGTTTAGCAAACCTGAGCTAGGAGAAAAGATTAAAGAAACTTGGGCATGTGTAGTCTTGAAAGAGAAAAAAGACTGGAAGGGGGACCTGACAATGGAATTCAGATACGGTAAGTGTGTTTATAAAGAGGATGGTCATCACTGGTCTCCATGCCCTCAGAGGGCAGGACAAGAAATAATCAGTTTAATCCGGAGCAAGGGAGATTTGGGCTGGATATTAGGAAAAACTTTCTAACTGTAAGAATAGTCAAGTACTAGAAAAAGTTATCAAGGGAGGCTGTAGAATCCCCATCATTGGAGGCTTTAAAGAATATGCTAGAAAGATGTCTGTCAGGGATGGTCTATGTATACTTGATCTTGCCTCAGCACAGAGGAAAGCACTAATGTCTTTTTGAGGTCCCTTTCAACCTCAATTTCTATTATATATCATCGTGTGAGCTTTCTGGGTTAATTTTGGAAAAAAAATCTTGTAGGACTACAGTAAAATCTCAGAGTTACAAACACCTCATGAATGGCGGTTGTTCGTAACTCTGAACAAAATGTTAAGCTTCTTTCAAAAGCTTACAACTGAACTTGGACTTCATACAGCTTTGAAACTTTACTATGCAGAAGAAAAATGCTACTTTCCCTTTATTTTATAGTAGTTTAACACTGTTGTATTTGCTTTTTGTGTGTGCGTCTGCTGCTTCCAGTTCCAAGTGAGGTGTGTGTGGTTGATTGGTCAGTTCATAATTTTCTGACTCTGAGATTCTACTGTAATAGTTAAAATTACTAGTTTATCAAACATAACATACCTTTAGCAATGTGGCACTGTGTCAGGAAACGCTAAAGATACAAATAGAGCTTGGCTCTAGAAAGTGCTGCACTTTATAGTCTGGGCAATTTCTTCCTTTGCTTCTGGCTCAGATTTTTGTAACACTAAACTATTCCCTTTTTTCCTCCTCCATCAGCCATTTGTTTAGTCAAAGAGGTAAAAATTAGTGTATCAACAAAAGCTTCAGGAGCAGAAGGTGTTTTCCTGTTTCACCGAGTTAATGTCCAAAGCCATGGACATTATGGATGTGGAAAGAGGATCTCTTTCAAAGATAGAGCAATGCCCCATTTTACTCGTGTATCTGTATTTGCACTAAGAGTCTGTCCACAGTTCATTGGAATCTGTGGGGATCTTGCTTTCAAAAGGCTTTAGATCAGACCCTGAAGTTGGAAGTTATGATTGCTGTGTTCATCAATTTATTTTTTTATCAGATTGATGGAGATAAATCAATCTCTCCTCATTCAGAGCTCTTCTTCTCTGATTCCAGGGGAGAATAAGTCAATTCTGGAACCTGATGACCCAGAGTCAAGTTTCTATTGGGAGGAGACGGAACTGGGGCAGAGAGAGGAAGCCAGAAGTTGTGTTAAGTAGCATTGTAAATGTGAGTGGCAATGGGGCAGTCAGAGACTGGGTTGGCAGCTGCACTGGGAGTAGGTTTGGAAGTTTGAATGGATGGAATATTGGAATGACAAGGAAGAACCAAGTATTGGCTGAATTGGAATATAAAATAGGACCAATGAAGTATGGGAGAGATTGCATGGGGTGTGAACCATGGAGAGGGGAGTTGAGAGCAGAGCTGGGTAAAATTTTTCAAATAATTTATTTGCTGAAAAATACTATTTTGGTTGATCCAAAACTGTTCCTGTTCATGAATTTGACATAAATAAGTTTTGGCCCTTCACAAAACAAGAGGCAAATGTCATTCTGGGAATGTCATCTCTTCTACTTCCTTTGACTTCCCACACTTCTACATACCTTTATCATCTTTAGCCCACTGGTTAGGGTACTTATCTGGGATGTGGGAGACCCAGGTTCAAACTGGTGCCATAGAACAGACCAGAAATGGACGTTTTCAATTCACTGAAAATTCTCAAAAATTTCAGATTTGATTCAACCCCCCCAAAATTTTATTATTTTTATTATGAGAGAAATGGAATAGAAGGTGCAGGTGGGAGGAGAGGACTCTATCTGGACAGAGGTTTTGTTTGTTTCGTTGGTTGGTTCAGGGGCTTGGATAAAATTTCCAGTCCATTTCTTAATTTACATGAACTAGTTGCCCCTTCTCTGGCAATAGGCCTTTAGAAATTCACTGTCTGGAGTATGCCATCTCTGTTACATAATGGAATTTATAAGGCAAAAGCCATTCTGGGCACTACTGACGTTTATTTGACATCAGTGGGAACCAGTCAGAAAGCTACGTATGTGCCCAGAGTTCTGAAGCCATTTCAGAATAAATTAAAAAGCATCCTGTAAAACATAAAAGTCCTTGTGGGACCCTGCAGAGAATGCATCATAATGTGGCATAAGTGATCCAAACTAAAATGCAGCACATCATGCAGAATAACTGAAAAATGTAGCTTTCGTAAAACCTCTTCTGAAGGAATATGAAATTGCAAAAGGTGGCCCCAATTCATTTCCAAGTTCCAGAATGGTTTAAACACTATCTAGTAATAACTGTAGCATTCACTTAGTAATAAAAAGACAGAAATTAATGATACTAAACATGGTGGGTCAAAAAAAGCAGTCTTGCTTATAATCGGGGCCGCCCAGAGGATTCAGGGGCCTGGGGTCCTCGGCGGTGGTGGGGCCCCCATTTCGGCGGTAATTCAGCGGTGGGGAGTCCTTCCGCTCTGGGACTGGCTGCCGAATTACTGCCCAAGACCCAGAGCGGAAGAAGCTCTGTGGGCCCGGGCCCCACGAGAGTTTTTCGGGGCCCCCAGAGCGAGTGAAGGACCTCACTCCAGCGGCCCCAAAAACCTCTCGTGGCGACCCTGCGGGGCCAGTTGCCCCACTTTCCCCCCGCCCCCCGGGCGGCCCTGCTTATAATCAAATTCTAGCTGAATTTCAGACAAAGAATCTGGCAGATCACCAGCTAAAATGTTACACGGCAGATGAAACAGGTATTAATATTTGTTTATATTCCTTCTGCTTTTTGCTTTCAAGTCTCTGCATTGCCTCCATTATCCCTGTAAAATACTGTTTGAACTGTTACAAATATTACACTAGTTTCCAGTGTGGAAATATTCTTTTTTAAAAGAACCTGTGCTAAAATGCATAAGAGAACTTTTCATAGAAAGAAAACTACATATCTCTTAGGGCTATTAGAACAGTTATGATACTTTTCAGTGAATCTAGCTTTTATTAAATGTTCTTAAAATCAATCAAGGGGAGTGCATGGGTCAAAATTCTGTCCCAGCACTACTTGGCTGATGCCAACTGATCTGCATCCTCTTGCACTACATTTTACTTTGGCCAGTTCTCATTCTGTTGACATCAATTAACATTTCTGTATCAGGCCTTTACCTTTTTAATATTCCTGGATTTCTCGTGATGTACTTCTGCATATGCAGCTATCATAGAATCATAGAGTTGTAGGACTGGAAAGGACCTCGAGAGGTCTTCTAGTCCAGTCCCCTGCACTCAAGGCAGAACTAAGTATTATCTAGCCCATCACTGACAGGTGTTTGTCTAACCTGCTCGTAAAAATTGCCAATGACAGAGATTCCACAACCTCCCTTGGCAATTTATTCCAGTGCTTACCTACCCTGATAGGAAGCTTTTCCTAGTGTTCAACCTAAACCACCTTTGCTGCAATTTAAGCCCATTGCTGCTTGTCCTATCGTAGGAGGCTAAAGAGAGGTTAAATTTGTCTCCCTCCTTGTAGCAACCTTTTATGTATTTGAAAACTGTTATCGTGCACCCCCTCAGACTTCTCTTCTACAAACTAAACAAACCCAATTTTTTTCAATCTGCCCCCATAGGTCATGTTTTCTATACCTTTAATGATTTGTGTTGCTCTTCTCTGGACTTTCTCCAATTTATCCACATCTTTCCTGAAATGTGGCATCTAGAACTGGACATCATACTACAATTGAGGCCTAATCAGCATGGAGTAGAGTGGAAGAATTACTACTTGTGTCTTGCTCACAACATTCCTCCTAATGCATCCCAGAATGTTTGCTTCTTTTGCAACTGTAATACTGTTGACTCATACTTAGCTTGTGTAATAACCTTAGTCCCAGATTTGGACCTTAGCGTCCAAAATATGGGGGTTAGCATGAAAACCTCCAAGCTTAGTTACCAGCTTGGACCTGGTACCTGCTGCCACCACCCAAAAAATTAGAGTGTTTTGGGGCACTCTGGTCCCCCTGAAAAACCTTTCCTGGGGACCCCAAGACCCAAATCCCTTGAGTCTCACAACAAAGGGAAATAATCCTTTTTCCCTTCCCCCCTCCAGGTGCTCCTGGAGAGATACACAGACACAAGTTCTGTGAATCCAAACAGAGTGAATCTCCCTCTCTGTTCCCAATCCTGGAAACAAAAAGTACTTTCCTATTCCCCCAGAGGGAATGCAACATCAGGCTAGCAATCCAACACACAGATCTCCCCGATTCCTTCCTCCCACCAATTCCCTGGTGAGTACAGACTCAATTTCCCTGAAGTAAAGAAAAACTCCAACAGGTCTTAAAAGAAAGCTTTATATAAAAAGAAAGAAAAATAAGTACAAATGTTCTCTCTGTATTAGATGATACAACACAGGGTCAATTGCTTAAAAGAATATTGAATAAACAGCCTTATTCCAAAAGAATACAAATCAAAGCACTCCAGCACTTATATTCATGCAAATACCAAAGAAAAGAAACCATATAACTTACTATCTGATCTCTTTGTCCTTACACTTGGAAACAGAAGACTAGAAAAAAGAAACTACTTCTCCAAAGCTCAGAGCAAGCAGGCAGCCAGAAAACAAAGACAAAAACACTCAGTTCCCTCCACCCAAAGTTGAAAAAATCCGGTTTCCTGATTGGTCCTCTGGTCAGGTGCTTCAGGTGAAAGAGACATTAACCCTTAGCTATCTGTTTATGACAGCTTGTAACCTCCAGATCCATTCTGCAGAACTCCTTCCTAGGCAGTCATTTCCCATTTTATATGTGTGCAACTGATTGTTTCTTCCTAAGTGGAGTATTTGCATTTGTCCTTATTGAATTAATCCTATTTTCTTCAGACTATTTCTCCAGTTTGTCCAGATCATTTTGAATTTTAATCCTATCCTCCAAAGCACTTGCAACCCCTCCCAATGTGGTATCAGCTGCAAAATTTATAAGTGTACTCCCTATACCATTGTCTAAGTCATTGATGACGATATTGAACAGAACTGGACCCAGAACTGATATCAGTGGTCCAAGGGCAACTACTGTCTGGGAACCAGTTATGCACCCATCTTATAGTAGTTCCATCTAGATTGTATTTCCCTAGTTTCTTTGAGAAGGTCATGTGAGACAGTATCAAAAGCCTTACTAGCATCAAGATATACCACATCTACTGCTTCCCCCATCCACAAGGCTTGTTGCCCTGTCAAAGAAAGCTATGAGATTGGTTTGACATGCTTTGTTCTTGACCAATCCATGCTGACGGTTACATATCACTAAGGCTATGATTTAGTCACAGAGGTCATCGCAGTCATGGATTCCATGACTTTACCAGACTTCCATGACTTCATCAGCTTCCACTGTCAGTGGCTGAAGCTGGGGTTGGAGCTGGGGCTGTGCGCCCCTGCCCCATAGCTTGTGGGGGGGGAGGCTGAAGGTGGGGCTCAGCCTGTCAATCCCACTCCCCATGGGACTCCAGCTGTTATTCCTCCCCACTGTCTAACCCTGCTCCCCTGGTTATTTTTAGTAAAGTCACAGATAGGTCCTGAGCTCCAATGAATTTTTGTTCGTTGCCCATAACCTGTCCGTGACTTTTACTAAAAATAACCATGACAAAATCTTAACCTTACTTATCACTTTATTATCTTCTAAGTGTTTGCAAACTGATGACTTAATTATTTGGGCCATTATCTTTCCAGGTGCTGAAGTTAAGATGACTAGTCTGTAATCTCCTGGGTTGTCCTTATTCCCCTTTTTATAGATTAGCACTATATGGGCCCTTTTCCAGTCCTCCATGACTGTTTGAAGATGATCACTAAAGGCTCAGATATCTCCTCTATCTGCTCCTTGAGTATTCTAGGATATATTTCAGGCTCTGGTGACCTGAAAACATCTAACTAGTCTTTAACTTGTTCTTTTCCTATTGTAGCCTCTGATCCCACTTCATTTTCACTGTCATTCACTATGTTAGATGTCCAATCATGACTAACCTTTTTGGTGAAAACTGAAAGTTATTTAGCACTTCCGGCATTTCCATATATTCTGTTGTCCCTCCCATCCCCCATTACCCTGTCCTTGGTCTTCCTCATGCTTCTAATGTATTTGTAAAATGTTTTCTTGTAAACCTTTGTCTCTAGATAAAGTAATCTTGTTTTGTGCCTTTCTAATTTTTCCCTTCATACTTGTGTTATTTGTTTATATTCATCCTTTGTAATTTGATCTAGTTTTCACATTTGCAGGACTCTTGGGGGGGTGTGGTGTGGTGGGGAGGGGGATGAGTTTCAGATTATTGTAGATCTCCTGGTTAAATCAGGTCTTTTGCCATACTTCCTACATTTCCTACGCAGTGGGATAGTTTGCTCTTCTGCCCTCAATAATGTCTCTCTTTGAAAAACTAGCAATGCTCTTGAACTGTTTTTCCCCCTTAGACTTGCTTCCCATGGGATCTTACCTACCAACTCCCTGAATTTGCTAAATTCTGCCTTCTTGAAATCCATTATCTTTATCATTCCTACCATCATGTTGGTTTGCTATTGAGAATATGGAGAGTACAAAGATTTAAGAGCCCGATCCTGCTCTGATTAAACTCCGGGAGAGCTTTGCCATCAACTTAATGGGTGAAGAACTATGCACTAAGGGCCTGATCAAAAGCTCTCTGACATCACTGGAAAGATTCCCATTAACAGAAATGGTCTTTGGATAAGGATGTAAGGCCCTAATTGAGCAAAGCTCTTAAGCATGTGATATCAGTGGGACTATTAATGTGTTTAGGTTATGCATATATGTGTCCTAGTAGACTGATGCCTACAGTAGTTGTCTCTTAACTTTAATGTGCTGGACTTTTTCCCTTTAACTTGCTTAGTGTTGGGAAGAGGGCAGTGTTTGTAATGTGGGAGGGAGAGGAAGAAGGGTGTTTTTTCTCCCCAAACTTCTCTGCCTCCTCTGTGTAAGAGCCCTGTGTTGTTATGGTGATGGACCCATTAGATGTGGAAGTAAAACTACTTTGCATTTTATTAAACTAAAACTTTAATGCGTGTTGTTCTAAGCTGCATCACGAACCCCAGGGGCTGCGGAGAAGTGAGGAAGAGGGGTTAAGCACCCCAGTGGCGCCGCTTCTAGTTCGCAGCAGCCTTCCGGAGTCCAATGTCCGAGCTAGGAGAGTCCCATCTGGGTCACCAGAAACTGTTACCGAAATATTGGGTTTGCCTAGCTGAGAGCCAATTAACAGCCTGACAGGGATAAGGAAAAATGCTTTATTTTGCAGAAAAAGGAGAGCCTGTAGCTTGGTACAAAAGACTCTGTTTTACACAAATTTCACAAACCTTTTATACACATTTAGACAAAGACCCTTGCGTGTTAATACTTGATTGGTAAGTGTAAAATTTTATGTTCCCCTTATTTAAGTAGAACTAACTGGTTTGGAGCAGGATCTTCTTGCCTTGAGGCAGAGGAAAAGAGAGAGTGCAAAAATGCAAGCTACTGTGTTTATGAGCAGTACTTACTCCCCCCCACCTACTGGCCGCTTGTAATTTATTAAGGGGGGTTAGCCAGCTTTTACAGTCCAGTCTTGCAAACACTATCAGGTGTAGTACGTACTTACTGCTGAGAGTCCCCACTGAAGAGAATGGAACTACTTCTGGTAATAAGCACTCAACCCTGTAGCTCTTTGACAGTATTTGAGTACACCCCTTTCATAAATTCTTGGAATAAAATTAGGAGCAAAAATAACCAAACACACCTTACTTCTCCTCATAATGTCATCTTTCATTTACAGGGATTTTAAAAGTTGCCCACTGGAAGGATTGGTGAGAGCTAGAAAATGGCTTCGTTCCCTTATCTTCAAGCCACATACAAACTGTCATCCAAACACTGCTTCTTGATAAGCTCAGCATGCTTTATCACAACAATTGAAACATATGTTGGACTTGCCTTTGAGATTCAAATTATTTACAGCTGTTCTATTTTCCCCACCACCTCTTCTATGTCTAACTTCTTTTTGTTTTTCATGTGCAGAGAAAATGATTTGTTTCAATATATGTATCTTTTCATAACATAAATCCGGGGGCGGTGGGGGAGGGTATGAGAGAGAGACACATGCTTGGCTGAGTTGCTGAGAAAAGTACTCTGTCTGTGTGCCTAATATCTCCTCATATCATGTAAAGCATTTGACAAAGAAAAATGGGTATTGCATTAAGTACTTAAAGCCACCACAATAACTGATGCCATTTTGAATATGACAATAGGTTTAAAACAACAATAAAATACAAGGCTCTTTCTCTCTGGCTCTTCTGTGTGAGTTTTATAAATAACTAATGTGGCACAGTAATTCCTTGGTTTGAATTTACATACAACACTTGTTTTTGGAGAAATTAAAAATCTTAATTGAGGGAATAGAGCTATAACCTTATCACCCTTCAGGTGAGGACATTTTTATCTGTTACTACACGGTATGTGCAACCGTCTTTTAACATATGACATTATTATTCATGCAGAGTAAAAGGCAGATGCAGTTCAGTTTTGTGAAACTTTGGGAGGTGACTCTTCTTAACATTCAATCTAATTGATAAGGGGCAATATTCTGATGCAAATTTAGCAATTACTAATTACTATCTAAAGCAAAACAATCTGGTTTTGTTTTGACATCATGCAGCCCAGAGGCCAAGCAGCTACCTCTTCAGAAATTACACATCAGAAGATGGCACAAATGGAGCTAAAATACGCAAGAAAGCAGTAATTGAGTAAATGCCTGTTACCTTACTTTCCTAATCCCTTCTCAACTGACAAAGGTAGCTGTTACTTCTTAAAATCCCTATTTAAAGCCCCCTCAAAGCTATATTGTGAAACACTTCCTCTTGTAAGTGCACACCAACAATCTGAGGAAGATCAGCACAATTTAGCCCTAACTGATCTCACCGGGTAGTCTTCATCTGTGTCACCTTCCCGTTCTCTCTAATCTGAAAGTGACCGGAACCCAGTTTTGTGATATGGGCCTGGGTCAGGACTCCCTTTGCTGCCACCTGCTGAAGCTCTTCTGGTATTACAGATTATACTTGAGCATTATTTGTATATTTTACTATTGTATGTTTATATTGCATTCGTACATGGAGGCTGCAAACAGTGGAGACCCCATTGTGCTAGGCACCATGCAAGCATATTGTACGTGGCATTCCCTGCTCCAAAAAGTTTATCCTAAACACAAAAGAGATTGTCTGTCTGTTTATAAGGCCTATGATATACTGAAGATGCCAACATGGCCCTAGGATGCATGTACAATCTATAGTAGTCAAACATCTGAGTGTGTTTGGGTTTTGAGAATAACACAGTTAGCTGGAGACAGAAGGGCTGAGGGGATGGGAAGAAAGCGAGAGAGAGAGAGATCAGTCATGCAATACATTTTAAGTAATTTTTTCATCCTAGTCCTCTTCTCTACCCAGCCTCTGCTGACAGATGCATGTCAGGGTCCAGGTAGGACAACAGCTATGCTTAACATTCAGTCATTGGGATCGATACAGACATTTAGAAAATACACACTGAATTTTTTTTAAGAGTTTTAACATCAAGTAGCTTTCAAATGTGGTATCAACTAGAGCTGCTTAGAACTTTCCTTCTGTTTTTCACAGATTAAGATGTTCTGTTTGGTAAACTGCATTCCTTCTTTGAGGGCCAGATTCTCCCTCTCTGCTTCTGTGAATCCCTTTCCTAGGCTGGAAGCATAAGAGAAGTTTAGAAATTTGTAATTAAATAGAATTCAATATATTCTAGTATCTTCTAAGAGAGGAAAAACATAAGGCCAGATTCTCACCTGGGGGTAATGTGTAGGATTTCTTTAATACATATACCGTAGAGCATATGGTAGAGAGTTCAGTAAAACTGTGTGAAAATGGAAAATCTCTGAAGGATTTTAGGAAAAAATCAGCCATATGAGGAAAGTGTAACATTCTGTTTTTCATTTTTACTCTACTTTAGTTGACCCTGTAGGATATAGTATACAGAATATGCACTAAAGAAAGGTTGTGATTGTTTGAACTGATGAAGAGCTATTCACCTGCAGGTATTAGGAAATCAACTGCTCCTCTGCAGTTACTAATTACAAAAAACCTACCCACTCATTGCCTTTACATTAAAATATGTGCTATAAAATTAGTATGTGTGCATTTGCCTGTGTATTTTAAATATGTTTTGTTTTCCAATCCTGTTCCTTTTTTTTAGGTCTGTTCTGCATTAGAAAATTGCATTAGTATCATCATAATTGGCTTTTAAAACAATATAGTTAAACTGACGCAAAAGGCTGCATGGACAAACTTATTTTGATTTAAGAATGGCTTATTTTGGTTGTGTTAAACCTATTTCTAACGGACTTGAGCTAAACCAAAATAATCCAGTGTAATGTTGAAATATGAGTGTTCGCACGAAGATTTGCATAAATTTGATTATATTGATTTTAAATTCTAATCTTAATTTATACCAGTGGCTGCTCAAGGTCACAAGACCTTAGATACTGTACCCTGCAACAGGAATCATTGGCCAATAAAACCTCATGTTGTACATCAGTAAAAGAAAAAGTAAGCACTTTTGAGGCTCTTTAGTTTAAAACATTTATATTAGGTTTCTAATCTAGTTGAGCAAATTGAGATAGGACTGACTCTCTGCATGCACATAAACAGTATTGGGAAGGCTCCATTCTTCTCAAAAGATGAATTTTATTGATCTGCTTTAAGCATGACTTTTGTGGACATTACCCATTCCTGCAGTTCTTCTATACAATGCTTACAGATTGGTTATGAGTAGGTGTCATAAACAGATAGCTAAGGGTTAATGTCTCTTTCACCTGAAGCACCTGACCAGAGGACCAATCAGGAAACCGGATTTTTTCAACTTTGGGTGGAGGGAATTTTGTGTCTGAGTCTTTGTTTTCTGTCTGCCTGCTTTCTCTGAGCTTTGGAGAAGTAGTTTCTACTTTCTAGTCTTCTGTTTCTAAGTGTAAGGACAAAGAGATCAGATAGTAAGTTATATGGTTTCTTTTCTTTGGTATTTGCATGAATATAAGTGCTGGAGTGCTTTGATTTGTATTCTTTTGGAATAAGGCTGTTTATTCAATATTCTTTTAAGCAATCGACCCTGTATTTTGTCACCTTAATACAGAGAGACCATTTGTATGTATTTTTCCTTCCTTTTTTATATAAAGCTTTCTTTTAAGACCTGTTGGAGTTTTTCTTTACTTCAGGGAAATTGGGTCTGTACTCACCAGGGAATTGGTGGGAGGAAGAAATCAGGGGAGATCTGTGTGTTGGATTTGCCAGCCTGATTTTGCATTCCCTCTGGGGGAATAGGAAAGTGCTTTTGGTTTCCAGGACTGGGAACGGAGAGGGGGAGTCACTCTGTTTGGATTCACAGAGCTTGTGTCTGTGTATCTCTCCAGGAGCACCTGGAGGGGGGAAGGGAAAAAGGATTATTTCCCTTGGTTGTGAGACTCAAGGGATTTGGGTCTTGGGGTCCCCGGGGAAGGTTTTTCAGGGGGACCAGAGTGCCCCAAAACACTCTAATTTTTTGGGTGGTGGCAGCAGGTACCAGGTCCAAGCTGGTAACTAAGCTTGGAGGTTTTCATGCTAACCCCCATATTTTGGATGCTAAGGTCCAAATCTGGGACTAAGGTTATGACATGGTGTAGCAGCGGTTGGGATATAGACAGAAGCCAGTAGGAATATTATATTTTTCTTTTCTCTGCTAAGGGCTTTTTAGCAGAGAGAAAGAGTTTGGTTTTAAAAGGGAACCAGAGAGAATTTTTTTTTCTGCTCTCTCTGGCAGTTTGTGGCTTGCCTCATAAGCAAGAAACCATTAAGGTGCTATTAAGAGTCTTTTGTCACACAATAGCACTCCCATTGAGAGTCATTACCAGCACTATATATATGCAAATAAAGTGGTTTTTCTAGTTTACGCTAGAGGAAGAAAAGGAAAAAAGCACTGTTGCTAGGCAGACTTCAGGAGGCAACAGAGCCTGCAGTGCAGAAGATAAACACCGGAGGGCACCCCAACCCAAGAAAACAGGAACCATGACTTCTAAGGCAAAAATTGAGGCCGAAGAACAATTCAGAGAAGCTGAACACAGGCGACAACTGGAAATAAAACAAAAAGAGATGGAGATGAAAGAAAGAGAAGAACAGATCAGAGAGGCAGCCTACCAAAGAGAACAGGCAGCCTACCAAAGAGAACAGGCAGCCAAAGAGGCAGCACACAAAAGAAAACTAGAAGAAGAAGAGGTGGCCTACCGAAGGAAACAAGCAGAAGAAGAGTTGGCCCACCGCCGAGACATGGAAAAACAACAAAAAGAAATGGAAAAACAACAAAAAGAGAATGAAGAGAAGGAAAAACAGAGAAAACATGAACTGGACTTGGCAAAAGCTGGGCTGCATGTGCCAGCCAACCCTAACAACCCGGCGCCAATTATTGCTCCACAGCACAGGAAATTTCCCACCTACAAGGCAGGTGATGACACCGAGGCCTTCTTGGAAAATTTTGAAAGAGCCTGTCTTGGGTACAGCATCCCCGAAGACCAGTACATGGTAGAATTAAGGTCACAGCTCAGTGGACCTTTAGCAGAGGTGGCAGCTGAAATGCCTAAGCAGCAAATGAATGACTATAAACTTTTTCAAACCAAGGCCAGATACAGAATGGGGATAACCCCAGATCATGCCCGTCGGCGCTTCAGAACCCAAAAGTGGAAACCAGAGGTGTCATTTCCCAAACACGCCTACTACATTGCAAAAAACTATGAGGCCTGGATAACAGGAAACAACGTTCAAACCTTGGAAGAACTGCACCTCCTCATACAAATGGAGCAGTTCTTGGATGGTGTTCCTGAAGACATCACACGGTACATACAAGATGGAAAACCCAAAGATCTCGCTGAGGCGGGGGAGATTGGAGCCAAATGGATGGAACTGGCAGAAAGCAAGAAAGCTACTGTCAAGGGGAACGAATACCCCAGGGGGCACACAGACCATAAACCCTGCAACCGAGGACAGCCAAAGACCCCACATACCACCCAAGTAAAGCCACAGACACCCTACTCTTCCACCTCACCAGTCTCCAGTAACTCACCTCGGCCCAGTGACCCATCAGATGGAAGATGCTTTAAGTGTAATGAACTGGGACATATCAAGGCCAACTGTCCCAAGAACACCATGCGAGTGCAATTCATTACACCACCATCACACCAAAGATCCCCAGGCCCGGATGCCTCTCAAATACCCTTGGAGCGAAGGGAAAATTTGAGAGTGGGCGGAAAGAAGGTTACTGCGTGGAGAGACACGGGGGCACAAGTGTCAGCTATCCACCAATCCTTCGTTGACCCCAAATTCATCAACCCAAAGGCCAAAGTTACAATTTACCCCTTCATGTCACAAGCTGTAGACTTGCCTACAGCTCAACTGCCTGTCCAGTACAAAGGCTGGTCAGGAATGTGGACTTTTGCAGTCTATGACAATTATCCTATCCCCATGCTACTGGGGGAAGACTTGGCCAACCAGGTGAGGCGGGCCAAGAGAGTGGGAATGGTTACACATAGCCAAACCAGGCAAGCTTCCAGACCCATTCCTGTTCCTGAGCCGTCCACAGAGGCCCCATCTGTGTTACCAGAGACCCAGACAGAGGTAGTGGACCCGGATTCCATGCCTACCACTGAAACAGCCACAGCATCTCCAGTCCCAGGCCCGGAACTGGAACAGCAACCAGCACCAGCAAGTGCAACCACATCTTCAAACTCAACGCCAGAGGGCGCCAGCAAGCCAGAACTGGCAGAAGCAAAAGACAGCCATACTCAAAAGGCTCAGCCAGAGCCTGAAATACCCTCAGGTGCACCAGCGGAGAGCGGTTCACCAGCACTGGAAACAACCCCATCACCTACATCGCTTCCAGAGGGACCAAGCCCAAGTCCACAGTCTGAGGAAGAACTGGTGACCCCAGCCTCAAGGGAACAGTTCCAGACTGAGCAGGAAGCGGATGACAGCCTTCAAAAAGCTTGGGCGGCGGCACGGAGAACCCCACCGCCTCTCAGCTCTTCTAATCGATCCCGGTTTGTTATAGACCAAGGACTTTTATACAAGGAAATTCTTTCTGGTGGACACCGGGAAGAATGGCAGCCGCAAAAACAGTTGGTGGTTCCAACTAAGTACCGGGGGAAGCTCTTAAGCTTAGCCCATGATCATCCCAGTGGCCATGCTGGGGTGAACAGAACCAAGGACTGGTTGGGGAAGTCCTTCCACTGGGAGGGGATGGGCAAGGACGTTGCCAAGTATGTCCGGTCTTGTGAGGTATGCCAAAGAGTGGGAAAGCCTCAAGACCAGGTCAAGGCCCCTCTCCAGCCACTCCCCATAATTGAGGTCCCATTTCAGCGAGTAGCTGTGGATATTCTGGGCCCTTTCCCAAAAAAGACGCCCAGAGGAAAGCAGTACGTACTGACTTTAGTGGACTTTGCTACCCGATGGCCGGAAGCAGTAGCTCTAGGCAACACCAGGGCTAACACTGTGTGCCTGGCCTTAACAGACATCTTTGCCAGGGTAGGTTGGCCCTCCGACATCCTTACAGATTCAGGGTCTAATTTCCTGGCAGGGACCATGGAAAAACTGTGGGAAACTCATGGGGTGAATCACTTGGTTGCCACCCCTTACCACCATCAAACCAATGGCCTGGTGGAAAGGTTCAATGGAACTTTGGGGGCCATGATACGAAAATTCATCAACGAATTCTCCAATAATTGGGACCTAGTGTTGCAGCAGTTGCTGTTTGCCTACAGGGCTGTACCACATCCCAGTTTAGGGTTTTCACCATTTGAACTTGTGTATGGTCACGAGGTTAAGGGGCCATTACAGTTGGTGAAGCAGCAATGGGAGGGGTTTACGCCTTCTCCAGGAACTAACATTCTGGACTTTGTAAGCAACCTACAAAGCACCCTCCGACACTCTTTAGCCCTTGCTAGAGAGAACCTAAAGGATGCTCAGGAAGAGCAAAAGGCCTGGTATGACAGACATGCCAGAGAACGTTCCTTCAAGGTAGGAGACCAGGTTATGGTCTTGAAGGCGCAACAGGCCCATAAGATGGAAGCATCATGGGAAGGGCCATTCACGGTCCAAGAGCGCCTGGGAGCTGTAAACTACCTCATAGCATTTCCCAATTCCTCACTAAAGCCTAAAGTGTACCATATTAATTCTCTCAAGCCTTTCTATTCCAGAGACTTACAGGTTTGTCAGTTTACAGTCCAGGGAGATGATGCTGAGTGGCCTGACGGTGTCTACTACGACGGGAAAAAAGACGGTGGCGTGGAAGAGGTGAACCTCTCAACCACCCTGGAACGTCTGCAGCGGCGACAAATCAAGGAGCTGTGCACTAGCTTCGCCCCATTGTTCTCAGCCACCCCAGGACGGACTGAACGGGCATACCACTCCATTGATACAGGTAATGCTCACCCAATCAGAACCCCACCCTACCGGGTGTCTCCTCATGCCCAAGCTGCTATAGAACAGGAGATCCAGAACATGCTACAGATGGGTATAATCCACCCATCTACCAGTGCATGGGCATCTCCAGTGGTTCTGGTACCCAAACCAGATGGGGAAATACGCTTTTGCGTGGACTACCGTAAGCTAAATGCTGTAACTCGTCCGGACAACTATCCAATGCCACGTACCGATGAGCTATTGGAGAAGTTGGGACGTGCCCAGTTCATCTCTACAATAGACTTAACCAAGGGGTACTGGCAAGTACCGCTAGATGAACCTGCCAAGGAGAGGTCAGCATTCGTCACCCATGCGGGGGTGTATGAATTCAATGTCCTTCCTTTCGGCCTTCGAAATGCACCCGCCACCTTCCAGAGGCTGGTAGATGGTCTACTAGCTGGACTGGGAGAATTTGCAGTTGCCTACCTCGATGATGTGGCCATTTTTTCAGACTCCTGGCCCGAACACCTACTACACCTGGAAAAGGTCTTTGAGCGCATCAGGCAGGCAGCACTAACTGTTAAGGCCAAAAAGTGTCAAATAGGCCAAAACAGAGTGACTTACCTGGGGCACCAGGTGGGTCGAGGAACCATAAACCCCCTACAGGCCAAGGTGGATGCTATCCAAAAGTGGCCTGTCCCACGGTCCAAGAAGCAGGTCCAATCCTTCTTAGGCTTGGCCGGATACTACAGGCGATTTGTACCACACTACAGCCAAATCGCTGCCCTACTGACCGACCTAACCAAAAAGACCCAGCCAAATGCAGTTAAGTGGACTGATGAGTGTCAAAAGGCCTTTACCCAACTTAAGGCAATGCTCATGTCTGACCCTGTGCTCAGGGCCCTGAACTTTGACAAGCCATTCCTAGTAACCACGGATGCATCTGAGCGTGGTATAGGAGCAGTGCTCATGCAGGAAGCAACAGATCACAACTTCCATCCTGTCGTGTTTCTCAGCAAGAAACTGTCTGAGAGGGAAAGTCACTGGTCAGTCAGTGAAAAGGAATGCTATGCCATTGTGTACGCCCTGGAAAAGCTACGCCCATATGTTTGGGGACGGCGGTTCCAACTACAAACTGACCATGCTGCACTAAAGTGGCTTCATACTGCCAAGGGGAACAACAAGAAACTTCTTCGTTGGAGTTTAGCTCTCCAAGATTTTGATTTTGAAATTCAGCACATCACAGGAGCTTCTAACAAAGTAGCTGATGCACTCTCCCGTGAGAGTTTCCCAGAATTCAGTAGTTAAAAAGTGTTCTTAAAATGTAGAAGTCTGTTAGTTATATACTTAGGGGTATATGTAAAGGTGCATGTGTTGTATTAATCTGTTTATTTTAAAGTTCTAGAAGGAAATCGCCGCCAGTGAGCTTCCCCACTGTCTGCAATTTGGGGGGCGTGTCATAAACAGATAGCTAAGGGTTAATGTCTCTTTCACCTGAAGCACCTGACCAGAGGACCAATCAGGAAACCGGATTTTTTCAACTTTGGGTGGAGGGAATTTTGTGTCTGAGTCTTTGTTTTCTGTCTGCCTGCTTTCTCTGAGCTTTGGAGAAGTAGTTTCTACTTTCTAGTCTTCTGTTTCTAAGTGTAAGGACAAAGAGATCAGATAGTAAGTTATATGGTTTCTTTTCTTTGGTATTTGCATGAATATAAGTGCTGGAGTGCTTTGATTTGTATTCTTTTGGAATAAGGCTGTTTATTCAATATTCTTTTAAGCAATCAACCCTGTATTTTGTCACCTTAATACAGAGAGACCATTTGTATGTATTTTTCCTTTCTTTTTTATATAAAGCTTTCTTTTAAGACCTGTTGGAGTTTTTCTTTACTTCAGGGAAATTGGGTCTGTACTCACCAGGGAATTGGTGGGAGGAAGAAATCAGGGGAGATCTGTGTGTTGGATTTGCCAGCCTGATTTTGCATTCCCTCTGGGGGAATAGGAAAGTGCTTTTGGTTTCCAGGACTGGGAACGGAGAGGGGGAGTCACTCTGTTTGGATTCACAGAGCTTGTGTCTGTGTATCTCTCCAGGAGCACCTGGAGGGGGGAAGGGAAAAAGGATTATTTCCCTTGGTTGTGAGACTCAAGGGATTTGGGTCTTGGGGTCCCCGGGGAAGGTTTTTCAGGGGGACCAGAGTGCCCCAAAACACTCTAATTTTTTGGGTGGTGGCAGCAGGTACCAGGTCCAAGCTGGTAACTAAGCTTGGAGGTTTTCATGCTAACCCCCATATTTTGGACGCTAAGGTCCAAATCTGGGACTAAGGTTATGACAGTAGGCTTAACCATATCGCCAAGTTTGGAACTTGGTACATTAAGAGTAGAATGACAATGACTAGTGATAGCAGGTCAAGGCTCTTGGCAGGCTGGACTATGAGTATTATAAATAACTCCATGAATGCTACAGTCTGGTTTGGCTAGCATTTTAAATAATAATCCCGATGTCTCTGGACAGGCATATCTTCTAAACCTTTAGGAAAATTGCACAAAGCTGAATTTCTGCAAAGGGTATTTTTATACAGAACTGGTATCACATGAAGAAATAATGCTAATGCACACATCAATTTCTGTAGGTGATCTTGTTCATTAGTTGAACGTGGCTCCCTTTTATGTCTTTTGCACAGTACCTTTCATAATACCTTTTATTCCATTTAAAAAGAATTGATTTGACTTCTGGCATTGACACCAATCTCATTATAAATTCTACTTTTCCTGCTGGAAGGAAAGGTGCCACAACGAGGGATGGAAAAAGGCAAGAAGGCTAGATTTGGGGAGGAGCAAAGAACAACAGGGTGGACCCCACAGTCAATTGTTATATTTTGCATTTACAGTGGACATATGGTCTAACGGAATATTGTAAGAAGCACTCCCTGAGGCTCCAGTCCTGCAAACGCTTTCACAAATGCTGAATCTTGCATACTGTGAATAGTTTAGTTGACATCAATGTATAACTTGACTTCTTCTACATCTGAAGTTACGCATGTGCGTCAGTGTTTGTAGGGGTGGCACATAGAATTGAAGAAATGTAGGACTGGATGGGATCTTGATGGATCATTTAGTGCTGTCCTCTGCACTGAGGCAGGCCTACATATTATCTAGACCATCCTTGACAGGTGTTTGTCTAACCTGTTCCTAAAAACTTCCAAGGACAGCAATTCCACAATCTCACTATGTAATTTGTTCCAGTGTGTAACTACCCTTAGTAGACATGATTAGTTCAGTAAGGGCCTTGGTAAGACAGAACCATAGTAAAATCACTAGACTTCCACTGCATGCAGCCGGTCAGGGTTCAAACAGCATCCAGAGTTGCAGGATCACAAAGAATACATTAGCAGACCTTCAAAGGGGACTTTTGAGGACATGGCACTGTCAGACTGTGGGAAGGGCTTGATGGATGCAGGAGGGGTCAATAGGCCTGCAACTAGGCAGGTTATACCTGGGGCATAACCCTGCATGGAGTAGCTGTGGATTGAGCAGTGTTAAAGTCTTATAGAAGTCATGGAGAGGGCATGTAGATGCTCTGTGCTGTGCCCCTAGCTAGGAGAAGAAAGTTCAGACCTTCCCAAGCCTACAGGTAATTAGTCCACATACAGCCTGTTTACTCTGCTTCATACCAGGACTGTGTCTTAGCTCTTATAAAGTGTCATCCTAGTTATAAATAGCACCTTACCACAGAATGTTACCTCTTTACTCAGTATAATTAGAGCTATTGTCATTTTGTGTATGTCATGATATTTGAAAACAGTAGTCTATAGCAAAACAATAGCAATCAAACACATAAAGATATGTCACCCTCAGCAAAGACTGGGCTGCCCACAGTATTTTGAGTAGACAGCAGTATCTGCTCTGGAGTTCTGCACTAAAAGAGAAGACGGGGTACCTATGTGTGCTATTTAGATATGCAAATACAGATCATCTGCACTGGTAACAATTCTATTAATTATAATGTGTTCTGGAGGCTGGCTGAACTTGTGAATGAAATACTACTGCACTCTTTCACCTCTGGGAGGCTGGTTCACATACAGACATAAGTCTCTTTTAATAAAATTAACTGAAATTAATTAGGTAGTTCCTCCGTAATTCTTTTAACTGTAATCCCATATCACGAAAGCACCATATTCAATTTGGCACAAGCTGCTCACAGGAGAGGCCCAGATATAAATTAGCATGTAATCGAAATCACCTCTTTCCACTTGAAAGATTGGTCCATCTAGACTAGGTTAAAATCATTACTGATAACCTCGAATGCACTGTGCCACTGCCCGTGTTGAAGGCTTCTAGATAAACATCACACTTACGTTTCTTGCGGAGCTTGTCCCCTGTAACCCGATGGCTTCAGAGGTGCTGAGCACCTATAGTTCCCAGCCAGGTCAATGGGAGCTCTGAGTACTCAGCACTTCTGAAAATCAGGCCAATCATTTTTTAAAAATCTGAGTGGAGAGAGATTTTAACCACAGTGAATCTGGACTGCAGTTCCTTTCAGGTGTTTTAGGTATACAGCACTAATCCAGCAATAAATTCCTTTCTCTCTTGGCATTATTACGAACTGATTTTGCTGGCTTGGAAAATGAAAAAAGTGGTGGAAGTAATAACTTATGAGCAGTTTTTGGCTCCATTTCAGTGAAATTCATCCCCAGAGGACCAACACAAGGTCTATGCAGTGTGCATAGGTCTTGTACTGGCCTTCTGCATAAGGGCGAATTTCACCTTTTAAGAGTCAATGGACACTGTAGAAATGGATCCTCCTTCTTTGTGGTCACCATAGCCCATAATTAGAAGATATGAGACCAGATCACGCAAACCTTTCAAGAGTAAAGATTATTCCTGTGAGTCAAGTAGCTGTATTAAGCAGTGGACCTATGTACGTGAGTAGCTCATGTAGTCATGTAGCTAAAGCTTTGTCCAGCTGGACCCCACATTGTACTTTACTAGTAGGAGAAAATTAAATTTTGCAAATAGTTAAGTTACACTGGTGACAATCAAACTCCAAATAAAAGTTGAAACAGAATTTTTTTTTTACTGTTCATGGAACCTGTCGCTGTGAATCCTTGTAATCTCTCAGCACAGGAACTTTTGATATTTTGCCATATTTCATTATGATCAATGAACTCATTTGCCAACCTAGAATCCTAAATTCCTTCCAGCATAAAGGCAATATGTGCTGTGCCTTAGGAAAAAGAAGGATGCCGAATAACAGATGAACAAATACGATTTCTAGATGACTGCATCATGACAAAAACAAATTACTCTCATATAGTGCCCTGGTTTTTGTGCAGTTGAAGAATGAGACAGTCTGCAGGCTAGCCAACATTATTTTCCTATTGGCTCAGCATACGTTTGGAACTGGCTTTCGTAAAACCATAAGTGATCTTACTGTCCATCCTACATCATCATGTGTGCTGTCATAATGAAACAAAATTGAAGGATTATAGAAACGTGGCCTTAATTCTGAAGTTCAGTTCCTTTGCCGGCTCCACCTATATTGCCTATTTATTTTACATAAATGTTTCTATTTATAATTTCACCCTCCACCTCCCAATTCCTTTTTAATAGTATGGTAGGTTCCATACTATTAACCTTTGGCATTCTGCAGCAGTTGTGGTGCAGCAGTATCGACCACTGTCAATATAGGAAAATGTTTTCAAGTATACTCATGTTTTAATGGTGCCCACTTCAGAATTACATAATGTGCACATGTTTGTATTACGCTGGCTTCCCCAGAGACCCAAACCATGTTCAGGACCCCATTGTCCTAGGCCATGGGTAGTCAATAGGCAGGCTATGGGACAAATTCAGACTGCCAGATGCTCTTGAATGGACCACAAAATCTTTTTGTTTACTTATTATCATTATTGCTGTTGTTGTTTTTATTATTTTCTCTGGAGTCTGGATCTTGACTATACCTTGACCAAGAAATTTGGATCCTGACACCACCCCCGCCTCCCCCCACAATTGACTACCCCATACCAAAACATAGTAAGAGACCGCCCCTTCCTGATGAGCTTCCAGTATAGGTAGATGAGATGGACAATGGTTAGGACAAATGAAGTATTATCCCCATGTTAAAATGGGGAACTGAGGCCAGAGAGAGGAAATCTCTGACAGATCCTGGGAATCATACCCATGTTACCGAAATGTCGGATCCATCTAGCTGAGAGCCAGTGACAGCCAAACTGGGATAAGGAAAGGTTGCTTTATTCTGCAGAAGAAAGAGTTTTGTACCTTGGTGCAAAGACTCTACTCCATACAAAAACCAAGAATCTTTTATACACATTCACACACAGGCTTCGGTCATGTTAGCATTTGATTGGTGGTTAGCAAACCCTGCACTTCTGCAATCTGTTCAGCAAAAACCGGCTTAGGACCAGCTTCAACTGCCTCAAGACCAATAAGGGAAGACAGTTCAAAAGTTCAGGCTACTGTGTCTGTGAGGTGTCCAATTTCCCCTAATGGTTGCCAGCTATTATAAGGCTACTAGCTGTTCGGGGATCGCTGTTGACTGTCACACACGGATCCAGAGGGAAAACCGGTATACCGATTTTGTCCAGGACTTGTGTGCAGTGAATAAAGTTGTTCAGGCTAGACACAACGTGGTACCTAACTCTTACAGTAGCCTAACCTGACGCGTCAGGTTTTCTGACTGGCAGAATGAGGGTGTTGAAAGGAGACTTGGTGTGAACTAGCACTCCCAACCACAGGAATGTGGTGATAAGATTCCGGAGGCCTAGAAGAGCTTCTTAGGGGATGAAGTACTGATGAATTTAAGGAATTACAATGCCTGGCTTCAAGGTCATACGCACTGGTTCTGTCTGGAGAGTGCCCAAGTCTGTTTTTAAAGTGCCCGGTGGGGAGGCTTTTACCTCCTGTCTGAGTCGCTCGGGTAGGATCGGGTCCGCAGGCAGGATTGAGTCCTCTGAAGCCTGGGTCAGAACAGCACACAGCTGGGGAAGTTGGTTTTGAGGTAACCGGAGGACGATTCTGTCATCTGAAAAAAAGATCCGAGCATGCAATTTACACAACAGGTCTCTGCCCAAGAGGTTAACTGTGGCAGATCCTGGGAATCATACCCAGATCTCCTGCGTTCCATTTTAGTGCTCCAGCAAAGCAACATCTATCCACTCTGTCTGTGTACTAGGTACAGAAATGGAGTGTTACTGGTTTCTCTTATTTGTCCTTGACTGTCTCACAAAAAAAGTGAGTGGCTCGAGTAGAAGTGTTGGAACAGTGTTACAAAGGAGGCTGTTCTCAAATTGCCTGGATAGACATATGGCTTTCCATTCATATTCTGTCTCTTTTAACCTTGTTTTGCAGATGTAATGTCTGGAGTTGATATTAAGCATCATGGCCCAAATACTAGAAGGCTGCTGGGCATACTTAATAGGGCACCTTCATACAGATGGGGGAGCATAATATCCTATAAGACTGATCTTCTCCAGTCTCTCCCTGTCATAAACAGATAGGTAAGAGTTAATAGAACAAAAGTACTTCATATCTCTTTTGCCTGGAAAGGGTTAACAAGAACAGTGAGCCTGGCTGTCACCTGACCAGAGGACCAATCAGAGGACAGGATACTTTCAAATCTTGAGGGAGGGAAGTTTTTGTGTGTGCTGTTAGTTTTTGGTGGTTGTTCACTCTGGGGGCTCAGAGGGACCAGACGTGCAACCAGTTTTCTCTCCAATCTCTCCGATACAGGCTCTTATAAGTTCAGAATAGTGAGTACTAGGTAGATAAAGCGAGTTAGGCTTATGGTTGTTTTCTTTATTTGCAAATGTGTATTTGGCTGGGAGGAGTTCAAATGTGTATTTGGCTGAAAAGATTTTAATTTGTACTTGTATACTTAGGCTGGGAGGGTATTCCCAGTGTCTATAGCTGAAAAACCCTGTACCTAATCCATCTTAAATTTACAAAGATAATTTTTACTGTTTTTCTCTCTTTAATTAAAAGTTTTTCTTGTTTAAGAACCTGATTGTTTTTGTATTCTGGTGTGAGACCCCAGGGGATGGAGTCTGGATTCACCAGGGAATTGGTGTGGAGAAAGGAGGGAAGGGGGAGAGAGAGGTTATTTTCTGTCTGTTTTAGGATTACTTTCTCTCTCAGGGAGAGTCTGGGAGGGAGAGAGAGAAGGAGAGGGGAAGGTGGATTTTCCTCTCTGTTTTAAGATTCAAGGAGTTTGAATCACAGTGATCTTCCAGGGTAACCCAGGGAGGGGAAGCCTGGGAGAGGCAACAGTGAGGGAAAGGGTTTACTCTCCTTGTGTTAAGATCCAGAGGGTCTGGGTCTTGGGGGTCCCCGGGCAAGGTTTTGGGGGGACCAGAGTGTACCAGGCACTGGAATTCCTGTTGGTGGCAGCGCTACAGTTTCTAAGCTGGTAATTAAGCTTAGAGGAATTCATGCTGGTACCCCATCTTTTGGACTCTAAGGTTCAGAGTGGAGAATTAGACCATGACACTTCCCTTTGTAGAATATCCTGCTATTGTCAGGAAAAAAATATGTTGCTTAGAGGTAGGGTGATCATATTTCCCTACAGTGAAAATGGGACACCGGGAAAGCAGTGATGCTAGGTGACTCAGGCCAACCCCACCTGGCATTACCGCTCACCCAAGCCGACATCATGGACGTCACAACTATTTTGGCAAAACCAAGCATTTGTCCCATTTGCTCTTGCCCAAACGGTCCTCTGCAGCCCCCTAAGGCAACAGCAAATGGGATAAATGCCCATTGTTGTGAAAAAAAATTGTGACGTTTGGGACAGAACTTAAAAAGTGGACTGTCCGAACAAAAACAGGACATAGGGTCACCCTCCTTAGAGGGAACGTCTCTTGAGACTCTGTCAGCTAAAACATAGCACTACTATGAGGTGGACAGTCTTGAGACATAGCCCTCCTCTATGTCCCCTATCTATACTGAGTGGCTGGGATTGGAAGAAAACCAAAAACCTCTTGAAGCTGGTCACTTGAAGCTGCTGTTCTTCACTGCTGACTACAAGCCAGTGGGCAGTGTCATCACATCTAGCTCTGTTCCTTGAGTGAGTGGAGCAAGGAGGCACTGGATAAGTGAGTTTAAAAAAATACCACAGGAGAGGGATAAAACATCCACATTGGGCACAGAAGAGATGGTAGGCCTATGGGCTTCCCAATAGGAGGCTACAACATTTTCCCTCTAAGAAATAAAGTGGGAGCCAGGTTGTGTTGAGAGGCGGAGCTGTTCCAGATGCAGGCTCCCTGAGCCTGCCAGGACTGGTGTAGAAATGAGAAAATCTCTAGATTTCAGCTTGCATCTCTGAGCTCCAAACCTCGAGTATTCTCTGCCTCCTCTATACATGCATATATTTTTTTTGCTGGGTCTTTCTGGCATTGCCTTTTAGTGATGAAACATCACGTGGTGATGCTACCTAAGGTGCAAAAAAAGTACTGAGTGGACCTCTGGGCTGGCAAGAGAGCAGAACAGCCTGAAAATACCATAATTTTTGAGTCTCTAATAAGATAGTTGTAATTTTAAAGTTTCAAAAAATTCACCATATTTTGCACACAACTTCCTTGCCATCCACAGAGTCTTAGCCTCTATGGTCCCCTGAGAAAATCTCAAATATTGGCAACTGTGCCAGAAAGCCACATAAATTCTACTTCAGCTCCACTAACATGCACCTGTTTTGTGGCCAAATTATGACAGTTTACCAATTTAAAGAAGTACCCCGTTGGTTTGACATAATGTTTCCCATAATAACCATGAGACGCTCCCTGCTGACACAGAGAACGTTGGACCATTTGGAACTTACTGGAGTAGTTCTACTGAAGTCAGTAAACCTATTTTGATTTATACTAGCTGGACGTCTGATCCCTTATGTGTCCACTTAAATACATTATATATATTTAAGGCACTTAGAAAAACCCAGCTAGAGGAGAAGATGCCCCACTATTCAATTTTAACTGTAAATATCTCCCCCACACTTTTTTTTTAAGGGAGTGTATGATGGCTGAATTCTTTGTCATCAGCACAAAGAAATACATTCTCACTAATGTGTAGCTGACATGGCCCCAGGGTATAAGAGAGGAAACAGGAAACTGCAATGGAAAAAAGAGAGATGAAGGCTCAGGTCTGGCCTTTTCTTTCCCTGTTTTCAAGTTGATGATATTGTGGAATTGAATCAAATGATGACATTAACCTAGGTTTCGTCAGGATCATCTTCCAAACTGTAGCTGGTGTCACTGAGTAAATGGGCCATTATTTTGCCAGAATCCCTCCCTGAGCACAAAATCAGGCAGCCCGTCTCCATTGCACTGGCAGTGTAAAGGAGCCGTAACATAGGTGTGAATGTAATGCTCCTTAATGCTGCCAGATGGTGTCAATGTAAATCAGCCGCTACACAAGGAAAAGGGTAAATCAGTCTAAGTTTAAACAAACAAACTCAAATTTAGCCCGAAGTCAGGATGCTCTATTTAATATTCATTACTTATTTCTTCAGGATGTTGCTGTTTTATCTCCCCTTGGCCTAGTAGTCAATGTCCTCCACTGCATGAATGTTGTTAATCTGTTCACACGAACACTCATTTCAGCCTATGCTGGTTTGTGATGCTTAGTACATACTCCTCTAGATACTAAACCCAAATCCAGCAATTTCAGTCTGAGTTGTGCCTGAACGGCTGCATGATTTGGCCTATTTGAAATTACTCAGCTGATGTTACTGAGCTGAGTGTAGTGCACACACTCTTTAACCAGGACTTAAATGCTTTCCACTTTTACACTCCCAAGTGTTGTAGACAAATTGAGTACAGTCAGTTTTTTAAAAAACCTGTTTAAATTGCTCTCTTTGAAATAACACCCTCAAGAAAATATTACAGCTCACATTATCTTGATCACTAAACCTTGGAAGTTTTCCATATATCTTATTTATCAGACCTGGCTTATTTCCTGTCACTAGGTCTATGCTGTGGTTGTTAAACTGGGTATGTCATTCCTTGATATAGACACGGCTTCCTCCTCCCTATAAGTATCTAATCTTTATTCCCTAAGGTCACTTTGTACCTACATGTTCCATCATAACTGCCTCTTTTCCAGTACAGCTCTGATTTTTTTTTCCCCTCAAGCATTTTAGAAGTAAATAGCTCTCTTGTATGTCCAGGCACCTTCCCTGAGTTGTTGTCATTTTTTAGAGTAACTGGAATTGTCCTCTTCTGTGCACAGACCATTTGTGATCTCTCATCTCAGTTTGATCATATCATCATGAACAGTTTCCTTTGCTATATTTGACCTTCTTTTTCCATCTCAGTTCACTAAGTCACTTCTGTAACTGTTTTTAGGCCACAACTTATACTCCCAATGCATGTCAAACTCCCATTGGCTTCCCCCAAATTCCTTTTGCCTTCATGAGGAGGCCTCAAGTTCCTCCACGTATTAAAAGGTTTTGATTTCAATAAATCCTGCAAAACCAGATTTTTTTTCTCCCCTTCATGGCTTTTTGTTTTACAATCTTCTTTCAGTATGGGAGCTGGGCAAATGCTGCAAAAAAGTTTCAGAAAACACTTCAGAGCCAAACTTTTTAATGAATTTTGCTTCAGCTTTGTTCTCGTCTCTTATGTTCATTTGTCACAAAGCTCCATTTATTAAATCATTAGCAATAAAGTTACGCAAAGGTATCAAAGGGCATAATTTGAAGAAAATGAGGCTTGCATAGGCATCATAAGGTGAGCTGTCCCTTTCGAGTCAGGCCTGGATCCAGCCAATCTCTGCTCTAAATTCTGGCTCTTTACCAGAGGCAATCTGAGACTTGTAATTCCCCAGAATGGGACCACAGCCTACAACGAGGCCTGCTGGGAAAAGAGGCTGGACTGTACAAGAACTGCCTGCTCATTTCAAGGAGAGACCAGACTCATGGTGACCTGGGGAAATGAGCTGAAGAGGGATTGGGTAAGGGCCAGAGAATGATCTAGGGAGAAAGGTCCTGAGATGGGTTGTCTGGAAAGAAGAAAGCTGGCAAGCAAAGCTTTGGAGGAGGTGGCCATGGAAGCACAGAAGCATGCATCCTGGAGTATGACAGCTGCGCACAGAATAGAGTCCCATGGCTAGAACCTTGAGTAGAGGCAGGCCCTGAGCTCTCTAATGCTAACACTAAATGGCAGTGGAAAAACTCCTGCAGCCAACGGAAGTCCTCGGACAGAAAATTGTCATGGCCTGCAGAGGGGAGAAGAATGGCAGGCCTTCAAAAGTGCTGTAACCCAACAAAGAGGCGGGTGGAAGACTTGGACTCTTTGCTGGACTTGGTTGTGCCCCTGGAGGGGAAGATTCATTGGTTTAACTAAAGGGATAAACCCTAAATCAACTGCCCAGCCAGAGGGAGACTGCTGACCTCTGAGGAGAAAGTGTGGCACTGATGGAGGGGAAACTGAGACTTGAACAACATGATGCTAGACCAGGTAAGCCACTCCATCAATGGAGGTATAATTTGGCCTGTTAAAGTCCTAATATTTGTCCCAATACATGAGAAGGAAAGAATCCACTTCCTTCCCTTCTGAGTCAGAGGGCTGCTGGAAACTGAGCACCTCTGATGGAGAAATTGCGGATGCAATGAACATGGAGTCCCACAATACTGTTTTCACAGAAATACTTCAGAGCAGAACGACCCCTTAAGGGAATGGTTAAAAGATAGTAAACAAAGGGCAGGAATACATAGTCAGTTTTCAGAATGGAGAGAGGTGTATACAATGGTGTCTCCCAGGGGTCTGTACTGGGACCAGTCCTATTCAACATATTCCTAAATGATCTGGAAAAAGGGGGTAAACACTGAGGTGGCAAAATTTGCAGATGATACAAAACTACTCAAGATAGTTAAGTCCAAAGCGGACCATGAAGAGTTACAAAGGGATCTCACAAACCTGGGTGACTGGACAACAAAATGGCAGATGAAATTCAGTGTTGATAAAGGCAAAGTAATACACATTGTAAAACATAAACTCTACTATGCATATAAAATGATGGTATCTAGATTAGCTGCTACCACTCAAAAAAAGATCTTGGAGTCATTAGGGATAGTTCTCTGAAAACATCCACTCTATGGCCAGCGACAGTCATAAAAGCTAGCAATGTTACGAAAGAGATAGACAGGCAGTAAATATCAGAATGCTGCTATATAAATCCATGGTATATCAACAACTTGAATACTGCATGCAGATGTGGTCACCCCATCTCAAAAAAGATATATTGGAATTGGAAAAGGTACAGAAAAGGGCAACAAAAATTATTTGGGGTATAGAAGAGCTTCCATATGAGGAGAGAGAGAAAAGGGATGATGGGGGGGGGGGGAAATATGATAGAGGTCTATAAAATCATGATTGGTGTGGAGAAAATAAATAAGGAAGTGTTATTTACTCCTCATAGCAGAAGAACTAAGGGTCACCAAGTGAAATTAATAGGCAGCCAGTTTAAAACAAAAGAAAGTATTTTGTCACACAACACACAGTTAACCTGTGCAACTCTTTGCCAGACAATGTTGCGAAGGACAAGACTATAACAGGGTTCAAAAAAGAACTAGATAAAATAATGAAGGATAAGTCCATCAATAGCTATTAGTCAGGATGTTTGCCAGAAGATTGGGAATGGCTCACTTCATGATTACTTGTTCATTTGCTCTGAAGTACCTGGCATTGACCACTGTCAGAAGACAGGATACTGGGCTTGATGGGCCTTTGGTCTGACCCAGTATGGCTGTTCTTATCCTAATCCATCACAGATGTGTTCTGTGACTGTGGGGTGGGGAACATCAAAAGTACCTTGACTAACCAGCCTATTCTCAGATCAGTGCCACTGTCCCACTTCCAACTGACTATGTGCAAGGACCCCCACGTTGTCTTTAGAAAATTAAGTAAAAATTGAGGGTGTAACATAATTCTGCTCATCTAACAGATCACAAGTGATAACATTATCTCCTCATGCCTCTTGGAAACTTAATTTTCACTGACACACTCTCTCTCTCTCTCTCTCTCTCCTGTTGCAGACAATGAGATTCCTCTACAGATGTTCGCCATACTAGCAAATTTGGAGATAGATTTGCAAGCTTCTAATGGAATGCTGAGGGCTATGACAGATGATTGTGTCTTCTGTAACCCCCAAGGGGCTGCAAATCAACATGACCTTGTAATTCCACACTGATTTCAATATACCAGCAAGGATGAGGAGTGACAGACTCTCTATTGTTTGGGAATAGAAATCAACCTGTCAATACCTCCCTGTTCCAGTTACAGGCTGATTGTTTGGGGAATTGGGAGAAACGTAAATAAAGGTCAGAGATTAAATTTCTCCTGCTGTGACAAATGTTTTGTTTTAGAAACACCATGAGGCTGTGAGTGGTTATACTGTTATGTAAAGGGTATGACTACTTCTAGGTCAAAGCAGCATTAGGTTCAATGAATTTAGAGCTTGTGGTTGTTTTCAGGCCTTGAGGTAAGATGCAACAAGCTATTTCCCTACCCACCCTCCTCCTGGGACAGTAAGTCCACCACACTAGCTGTTCATTAGCGGATATTACCTCCTGCTGGACTTTTTATCCCCTTTGTGAATAAGTGCTACTTAACAGGAGTTAAACTGGCAGAATGAAGCTCTCTGAAAGTGGGTTTTCTTGTAATAATACACTATCAGTTGGCACTGTTCTTTGGATGTAGTGCTTTGAGGATAGTTATATGAAAGCACTATGACCACCTGTCCTTCTAACCAATTCATAGTGCCCATCTGGTTGGTTTGGCTTATGCTGAATAATTATCAGCACTGTCCAGTTGCTATGTTTGCCATGGCTCATCTTTCTCTCTCTCTCTCCAAACAAGTCAAATGGCTAAATTAGATATTTACTGCATATCCTGTCTAAATACTTTTCATTCTTTCTGGGAGAATAGCTATTTTGGGTGAGGAGATATTTGGATTTTTCTAATGATGCTTTGTTCCTGGAGAACATGTTAACTGTAACAATGAAGAGAAATTCAATGTTATGTGGAAAAGCTGGTATAGCATGCAATAAGTGATGCTGTCTGCCTCCTCTGGTTTCCTCTTAGCAATTTTACCATCTATACAAAGTACATTGTGAATTTTAAGTTGGGCATATGTGAAACCAGAAGTTTTGTATCCAAGTTTGCTGAATTTTAATAAGATTTTGATGTATGCTGATAACATTGTCAATTAATTTAGGGAAATTAGTTAAATGACTTTTTCCTTGACTTCTTGCTGAACTTTATTAATTTGTTTAACTAGTGTCAGGGCAGTCAGTTGCCTAAGTAACTGAGCATGTGTGCAAAATGCTTTAAAATTTTATATGTTGTTGTCTTTTGGGTGACTCACTAGAACAACTGCTCAGTCTTTGCTACACTAAGATTCACCTTGAGGTGATGACTTGTCGAGGGACAGAAGTTACTCTGGATTGACAATGGAGCAGTTGAGGGCAGAATTTTCCTATCAGAAGTTAATAGATTTATCTGAGGCCACTTACATGACAGGTAGAGCTAGAATCAGAACTTGGTAGTTTATTGCTCCTCATTCATTGCTCAAATCACAAGACAAAACTGTCTTTCATGAATTCGTCACCTTAGCTTAACAGAGGCGGCAACAACTAAAGAAGTAGAAAGGCAGGACTAGTATGTCAAGAAGCCCTTACCAAAAGAGAAGGGTTCTGTCATGTGGAACAACACTGAAGAAGGAAACGCTAGAGATTTCATTCAAGACAGCAATATGTGCAGCCTGGTCATACTTTGCCACTGTAGAAAGTATGAACATCTGGGGAGACTAAACACTAGTCTTGTAAAACAGAAGGCGATGTCAGGTATATGTCCGAGGGTTCAAACCAGGCTATAGAGTTACCTGTTACAAGAGACTAGAAACTAACTGTGGTAGAAAAAGTTGCTTCCCTGTGAGTTCGCAAATTCTTCACTGCAAGAGACTGCACTTTAATGGAGGTGCCATTGATTTTCTGTAGGATTCTTCAGTCCCTTTGTACCAGAGGAGCATTTTTCAGCTGGCTCCACTAGACAGCAAACTTTTAGTGACCTAGGAAGTGGCTTTGACCACTCGGATACCCACTGTTGTCTTATAGTCAAAATCTAGGAGACAAATGCTCTTCCATTTCCTGGCAGAAAGGCTTGGAGATGATAGTTATGGGGTTTGAAACATCAAATTACAGAGGATTTATAGCTGAATTGAGTAAATAGTTATGAAAAGAAAATTCAAGCTGCAACATTGCCAACCACAAATGTTTTAAAAAAAACCCATGATCTGTGCCACAAAATGTCATGAGACTTCACTAAAACTACATGCTTTAGATATTTTTATTTGCCTGATGGGTTTGGAGGACTTTAATGTTCACGTTTTCAAACTTTGCTAGCCCTCATGGATGTGGAACAATGTCTTCTTTTTAAAAAATGAAAAGTGAGATTCTCATGTGATTCCAGGGCCTGGAGCTTTAAGAAAAAAGCAGAGTGTTTGGAATTAAAATCATAGGTTGGGAAAACAGAAGTAGCTTGGTTCAGCTAATATAAATTAATCTGTGAAGAACTGACCTGGGCAGCCATGCAGCATCAGCCTCGCTGTCACCTGTCCAAAATGACTAGCAGGCTCTGGGCCATACTATGCTTTCATTACTCTACATTATTCTCATTTTAAAAAAAAAAAGGCTGAAATCCCTATTTCCACACCAGTCTTATTGGAATTATTGAGGGTGCTGTTTATTATTATTATTATTATTATTAGCTGACTAGCCCACATAAATAAGAATGGATCGCACTTGTATAACCTGTCCATCCAAGGATCTCAAGTTTTACAAATGAACTCTGCCTCCCCGTTCCCTTGAGAGAAATGTGTACTGTTACCCCCACTTTACTAATGGATGATCTTAGGTTAAATCACTTGCCCAGGCCACCTGGGAAGTCTGAGATAGACTTGGAAGTAAGGATCCAGATCTCCTAGGCTCCTTCCCCCTCCCTGAAATTTGTGATTTATAATTGAGAACGATTTCATGCGAAACTGGAGATTGTATGAACATGACTCACTGAAAACTGAACAGGAGTACTTGTGGCACCTTAGAGACTAACACGTTTATTTGAGCATAAGCTTTCGTGGGCTACAGCCCACTTCATCAGATACATAGAATGGATCATATAGTAAAGAGATCTATATATACAGAACATGAAAAGGTGGACGTAGCCATATCAACCCTAAGAGGCTAATTAAGATGAGCAATTATCAGCAAGGGGAAAAAAATTTTTTTTAGTGATAATCAAGATTGGCCATTTCAGACAGTTGACAAGAAGTGTGAGGATACTTAACATGGGGAAATAGATTCAGTCTGTGTATATTGTGAGCCTCAAAGGGCATATTTAATACTTTATTCAGTTGACACTTGGACCTGTGGTTTTTAAGGTTTCATCCAAGACACTCCTACAAAACGCATTCCATTTATTTACATTGAACCAATACCTTAACCAAGTTACTTTTAATTTAAAACAGTAACTGAATGCCTACTCACTCTCTGCAAGTAAGAAACATGCTATGTCTGATTATTGATCATCAGTGAGATCAGTTGGAAGCTTATGTTTTGTTTTAACAACACTCCACTGGTTGTACCATAGCTTCTTGTATTCAGTTTAATTGGGCAAAGAGTCATCATTCTTTTCCTAAATATGTAACACAGATTAGTAAGTGAACTGTTTTGGCAAAATGTGAGTAATTTGGGAGAGAGTAGGGAGCTAAGTGTATTGGTAACCAAACTGTAGAACTCTCCAACTGAATGAGTTTCACCCTTTTGCAACTCATGTTGATGGCACAACTGTGCAAAAGGGGTTGTATTTCTGGAAATGACATTGAGATACTACCAGATGCTGATTCTCTGTCACTCGATTGTCTTCCAAGATGAGCTATTATCTGTAGGTGGTATTTCCAAGAATACCAGCCTGGAGTGCCTTTAGGAGGTCAGGCACTTGGCAGATACTGGAGGACACAAAGAACCCTTGGCTTTCTTGGCTAGCCCATCTTAGAGGTCTAGTTACTACACTTTTTCTTGTTTTAGTTCATTTGGTTCCATAATAAAAACAAACCCTGACTCGTGGCTATTTCAATAAATAATAGAAGTGAACTGAGTTTGCTATGGGTAACAGTGTTCTAAGAGTCCAGTGGGGATTCTGTGGAGTATATTAACATTAATGTTATCTTGTTGTTACTGAACAGTTATATTATGGGAACTCCCAATGGCCTCAATATTATGGGGGCTTCATTATACTGAGCACTGTACAAACAGAGACAATCCCCATCCCAAAGAGTTTACATGAAGGTCTGTTTTGCTTATTAGTGTATTTGTAACAGATTGCCCAGGGCATCCAAATGTTGGTTGTCCATTCTTTTAATGTAGACTTTCTAGATTCCCCTCCCCCCGCCCCAAAGGCTTTGTTTTCAAATGCATTGTCAATTGTTTAGGAGCATAGACCCATTTTTTTTTAATCCAATCTTCACCTACATTTTTTTAACTAATTACACTAAAGGAACAAACTCCCAGCATTATGGAATCAATTCACAAACTAATGTGAATTCACCCATAACCTGAAAATTGTTCATCCAAACTATTTGGCCAATATTTACAAATAACGAGTATGACTGAAGGAAATGCGGATCAGTTTATGGTGGGGGAGGAAGAGAAGGATCTACATTCATATGGTCAGATTGTGAATCGCTTACTCATATTGCTTACATGAGCAGTCCCATTGAGTGAATAACTGCTCACATGAGTAAGATGCCACAGCCCATAAGGGACAGTTTGACTAGCGGGGACCCATTAATATGGTCTGTTATGGACTTTGAATTAAATAAAGTCCTAGTTCTTCATAATTTCTCATATACTGCAAGTTCCTCTTTTAGGGAACTCTCTGTTATTTAATAGCAATTACTTTGCAGGATGAGAGCAATTCTAAAGGGACAGTATTGTTGTGCAAACTATTCTAAGACTACTGTGCTAATTCACTTTGAACAAACAACGAAATATTACATTAAGAAGGAACAACAATTAAATTTGTGTTCAGTCATAATTGATAAGATTTGATTATTATAATTGGTTAGAAGCTAAACCAATGCATTAAACTTCAGGTATCAAAAGTGCATACCCAGGCACATAGGTGCTTGGTTACTATGGTGATGAAGACCTAGTACATGAGAATGCTTTCATAATAAATACATAAGTAAGATGGATAGTTTCCTGCCTGTTCCGGTTCCTGACCCAGAGGCACCTATGAGTTGGGAGGAAGGGAAATTATTAGTTTTGGGTTTGTTTTTTTTTCTGGAGCCTTCTCATCATTCCTGTAATTTTGTTCTTGAAATTACATCAGCCCATCAGACTTTTCACCTTCATTCTCTTAAGCAGCTGAAATTACAGAAGTGAAATTACAGTTTGGAGATATGGATCTAATTTGGGAATTAAATCTGCTTATTAGCCATCAGTGTTTCCAGGATGCCTAACGTAAGAGTGAAAATAAATAGTGGTATTTAACATCCCTATAGGTGGATGTAGTAGGGCAGCCTGGCTCCCAGCTACCCCGGAGGACGAAGAACCCAGCCGGAGGCTGGACTGGGCGGAGCTACAGAGCTCTGAGCCCGCCCCGCAAAGAGTCAAGCGCTGACCTGGAAGTATAAAGGTGGGCCCTCTGAGCTCAGTGAGGCCCCAGCGGCCGGAGCGAGCGGACGTCCCTCCGGGAGCTCCGGACTGGGAGACTCCTGCAACCCAGGGTAGCTGCCCAGAGTGACCCGAACTTCCCCGTGCTCGCTACCCCGAGGAGCTGCCGGACCTACCCTCCAGCCCCAGCTGGGATGAAACCATACACCTGGACCCTGCGGAGGACGACCCCAGGACCCAGGTAAGCCCAGAGGGGGAGTTGGGAAGTAGCCCGGGGGCAGCCAACCCTAGTCTGGCTGCAGCCGAACCAGAGCCAATGTCAGTGTGTTGCAGCCAGGATCCCCACTGACACAGCAGCAGGTTGCCTGCTGCTGTTAGGGCCCCGGGCTGGGACGCAGAGGAGTGGGCGGGCCTGCGTCCCCCCTGCCACCCCACTCATGAATGGCAGTCTCCCCCTTGCCCCAACGCTCAGGCCCAGAAGCCTGGGCCTCTTACCTTGTATAAACTGAACTGCTTGCTCAGCCCCTGCCTGAGGGTCTGAGCTCTGCACCAGTGTTTGTTGTCCCATCCTGATCCAGGGTCTGGGCTCTATAAATTGAACTGCTTGCTCAGCCCCTGCCTGAGGGTCTGAGTCTGGAACTGTTGTTGTCAACCCAGGTAGTAGGGCGGCTTGGCTCCCAGCCACCCCAGAGAGGGGTGAACCCCCCTGCCCCCCAACAGCGGACTGCTACACTGAAGTATTTCCTAAGTTGTACCTTCTTTGTATATACAGAGTTTGTATTCCCATTATTTCTATATACTTTGTCAAAACCAGAAAACCAATAGTTAATTGATTAGGGCAAAGATGAATTGTTTGCCAAAGGTTAAACTCCTATCTACAGTACCTAGAGATATTTTTAGACTAGAAAAAATATATCGCAACCCATTTATAATGTGTATTGTTCCACACCAGTGGCTTTTGAATTCTGAACAAACAATAGTAACCACATGCGGAGAGACCAATATGAAATTGTAATATGATATCCTATAGCAATTTCACAAAGGTACTCCTGTGTTCAGACAAACCATATTTCAACACAGTCTACCACTCTGCCCTCCTTGGGCACTTCTGAGACATTGGGTGACTTATATGCTACTGTTTCTCTTCGTTTAGCTTCTATAGACTCAACAGTAGTAAAATTATGTCTTTGTAAAATGGCTTCAGGTTTACTCCAGCAAAACTGTTATCTCCGATGTTACAAAGGCTTCTGTATTTATAACTTGACTCCTTAATCTGTGAAGGTTTCCTCGTTATTAGTAAATAGGTTTAAATGTCCTTCATACGCTGAAGAATCAGTAATTAGTCTTAACATTTCTTCTACCACATATTTGTATGGGATTATGCCAGATATTTCCTGCAAGCTTTGTAGCTCATAGACAATGGCTTTAGACAACCATCTTATTAACTCTTTCACCGGAGCACTGATTATAATTATTGCTGTGACAGCTATCTGAGTAGCACTAGTCTGGATTCAGTGTTGTACTGGTTGAGTAATGGAGTTTAGAACACTCTTTCTGCCCAGGGTGGATCCAGGGAGAATGCCTCAGGAAGCCATGAAGGAAACATATTATACAGTGCTTCTAAGCACTATTGATGGGAAAATGTATCATGAGCTCCCAATGATCTTGTCGGTGATGCATAGTCTTGTATGCACCATCTTGTGCTTGTAGAATGCTGCATGCCTCCTGGCTGGGATGCTTCACCCTTGCAATCAAGGAGAACTAGTGCCAGCAATGAGGGTCAGGGATCTGCGTTCACATTGCACTCATACTGATACAACCAGCAAATCAAATTAGGTGATGAATCCTGGTCACATATCACTTGAAGAATGTTGTGCATATGCTGAGGAGTAGTAGTGCCACCATACTGCTAGGATCTCTCCAGAGGCGCTACTAGACCCCATCATAACACTGTATGTGATAGCAGGCAGCTGACATCTCTGAACAGATGCATCTTTGCTATAGAAATAAATGGATAAAATTAGAGAAATTTGGTTCATAGGACCATCAATCCAGTACCATTGACAAACATTAAATCCATTTAAACAGATCAATTAACCACAGGGGTCTAGACACATTCTCTCCATTATTTGAATCCCATTCCTCACTGATGTGTTAATCTGTTTTCTGTCACCTAGCCAAAGCATGTCCTTGTCTCATTCTTGCTGATGTTCAGGTCCTCCTTCATGCTTTTGTTTCATCTGCTCTTTTGATTACTGTAATTTTTTTTCTAATAAGATTCCTGAATGTGCAATTAAGAGATTACGGCTTGGTAGAAAGTGCTGCTAGGATCTCGAGTGCCTAGTGTCAGATGGAATAAGAATGTAGGTTGTTTGACTCGGCGGCACTGGTTGTCAGTCAGTCTCTGTTAGTTTTAAGCTTCTTTTCTTATCTTATTGTCTTAATACCAGCTCAGCTCTGTTCCCCTCATTCCTGAATTAGAAAGGTAGGATAATTCTTTCCAGCCTACCTCCTTAGCAGTGCTCCGGGGTCACCTCAGTATCCAAAACTGTTAGGATAAATACATCAGTGCCTCTAACTAGGAACAATGTCCATAAAAGTCACTTTGCTATAAACAGAGAAACATCCATTTTTTTCCATTTAACACAGGATACTCAGTTAAGTTTGTAAGTGATGCCCCAAGGGTATAAGTTGAATAATAGAAAAATCCAATTGGTTTCTTCAATGAGTTAACTAACTCAATAATAGACCAAAGAAGCAAGAAAGAATAGGTGATGGTTCAGAAGTAGCCAAGACAACACAAGTCTTGCAGTGTGTTTCTGGTGGGTTATGTGAATGGAACCATGCAGATTCGCTCAGAGGGAGGGTTTTGGTATTTGTCCCTCCCCTGCTAGTTTTCATGGAGAGGTTTCTGTAAGAGCTACCCATGCCTCCAACCACTCTTGTCTTTAGGACTCAGGCCATGGCCGCCTACTCTGCCCTGGGCCAGATGCCTCCTTTCCAAGTGGCTAGTATGTTTATAAGTGGGAATGGCTGTCTCTACTTCTCTCCTATCCAAGCTCTTCAGGGAGTTGTCAAGTATGGATACGACAAAGAAAAATCCAAGTAATGTTTTAAATTAGCCATCCGGGGGAACTATATAATCTAAACCAGTGGTTCTCAACTAGGAGTGCACAGAAGTCTTCCCAGGAGTACATCAGTTCATCTAGATATTTGCCTAGTTTTACAACCAGCTACATAAAAAGCACTAGTGAAGTCAATTTGAATAAAAATTTCATACAGACAATGACTTGTTTATACTGCTCTGTAGTATAGTGTGTGTATATATACTATACACTGAAACGTAACTACAATATTTATATTCCAATTGCTTTATTTTATAATTATCTGGTAAAAATGAAAAAGCAGGAAGTTTATCAGTAATAATGTGCTGAGGCACTTTTGTATTTTTATGTCTGAGTTTGTAAGCAAATCGTTTTTAAGTGAGATTAAACTTGGGGTACACAAGGCCAATCAGATTCCTGAAAGGGATACAGTAGCCTGGAAAGGTTGAGAGCCACTGGTTTAAACAAAATATATTACATTAGTGATAACTACATAATTCAAATGCATGTAGTGTTTTATACAAATCAGAGTTAGTTGTGTATTGCACTTGATCAACACAAGTGAGGGAATGACAAAAGAGCAAACAGTGAAAATGTTTCTACTTGCAAGCTTGTACAAGTCTCCGTTGCCAGTAGAGCTGGGCAAAATAATGCAGATTTTGGTGACGCGAACATGTTTTTTGTGAATTCGGATCAGTTTTGCTGAATAGTTTCAGTTCAAAAAAAAAGGGAGAAAACTTTCAGAAAGACTATTTTATCTCAATATTTTTAAAGAAAAATGTTTTGATTAAAACAACTTTTTGTTTAGAAATCTCCAATCTTATCTAAATTTTAAAATGCTCGAAATCTGAACAAAACATTTTATATCTAATAAAATGAAACTTTTTGGAACTGCCAGCAAACCAAAAGAAGAGAGATTTGCACACCTCTACTTGCTAGGTCACCTATGAATTACTTTCCTGTTGCAAAGGTTTGTAGAAAGGCAATATAAATATAAAGTCTGAAACTGGCATGACAATACTCCTCTAACTCGATCCTCTATAAACATTAATTTTCTCTCTCTCGCTCTATTACCAGTTATATGCTCTGACCTTTTAGAATGTGACAAACTCATATTAGAGACATAGAAGGAATGATTTATTCTTGCATATGTTTGAGGGAAGAACATAAAATGAAAGAGAAATGTGTAATGTATGTTCAAAAAACAAAACAAGTAAAGTAGGAAAAATGTTGTCCCAATGAAATTCAGTAGTAAAGACGCTGCTATGCATGTTTGCTGCATAGAAATGCAGAGCTGGATATTTGTCAGTTGAATGTGGGCCAGCTGTAGAGTGATTCTAGACTTATTTTTATTGAATGCTGAGTTCATGCTGTACCTGATAGTAGATGACATCAGTTAATGTCAAACCAGCACTTTCCTATCCATTTGGAGACTACCTACCATATTTTTCTGAATAATTCTGGTCTAAGGATTCTGAAAACGTTTGTATCTTTTGGCAAAGGCATTGGACAGAGGTGATGGCAGTGTGTGGTCCTCATGCTGTGATGTAAATAAGAGCGAAGGATCTGGCTCTCCATTTATTTCCTCTGGTGCTAAAGCTTTCTCCCAAAACCCCTAACCTCCCAAAGTAGTGAAGTGAGCTTAGTGCTGATGACATGTTTATGGCCCTATGTGACATGGTCTACTGGACAGGGAGTTAGGAGACCTAGTTTCTATTCCCAGCTTATGTCAACATAATTATGTCAGTGTCTACACTACAGCCTTGTTCCCGCCTGTGTAAGTGCCCTACTACAGCCGGGGCCGGCTCCAGGGTTTTTGCTGCCCCAAGCAGCAAAAAGAAAAGGGAAAAAAAAAAGTAGAGAGGGAACAAGTCCGCGATCTGCAGCTCTACCGCCACCACTTCAGTCTTCGGCGGCAATTCGGCGGCTGGTCCTTCACTCCAAGAGGGAGTGAGGGACCCGCCGCAGAATTGCTGCCAAAGACCCAGGTGTGCCGCCCCTCACCGTTGGCCATCCCCAGCAGCTGCTTGCTGGGCTGGTGCCTGGAGCTGGCCCTGACTACAGCAACATACTAAGTCCACCTCCACAAGGGGCATAGGGCTTATATCAGTGTAGTTAGGGCAATATACTTACGTGCTCTGTGGACTGTCCTTCTTGTCAATTTTACAGTTCCCTGCTGGAGCCGTGAAACTGACAAGTAAGGCTGGTAGGCTCCCTGCTGTGAACCATGTGCCAGGCTCACAGCACAGGCAGTCATCCTGGACCAGGTGGGGCATTCCAGCTAGAGCCTTCCTGACCCCCAGCCGGGCTGCCACCCAGGCTCCCAGTGGGGAGCCGGGAGCCAAGATCCCAGAGAGCAGCCCCCACTTTGCCCCTCTTAAATCAGTGGAAACGTTCCTGCTGAGGATGCACAACACTGACAGAAAGAGGGTAGTGTGGATGTGCAAAACTGCAGTAATTAATGCAGTGGCTGTAAATCAACCTAACTCAGGTCAACTTAAATGTGTAGTGTGGACATGCCCTTTTTCTAATTCAATGTGTTTAAGTTAAATTGAAGTGTCTGGGAAACTCCATTTGTGGTGGCAAGATGTGTGCATATTATTTCTAGTCAAGAATAATGGACGTGTCTTGGCCAGGGGAGGGCTGGGCAGTATAGGATGTACATTTCTGAGGGGGAAATCTAAGACCGGGAGTACGTTGGGGTCTGCAGTATAACCAAGACTGGTGAGAGCCAAAGTGTAACCCAAGTGTGGCTGGCAGGCTGCAGTTTCACACAAACATTCAGAGTGTGGCTTGCAAGCTAGAAGTCTGCTTGTGAGGAGCCCAGCTGGAAACTCTTTCCACAAGACGTCGTAAGGCACCCAAGGCTGCAGGACAAGAATGGCACAGCTGCTCATTAGTCAAGATTGTACCTGGGTATATAACAATATGGCCAGTGCCTAATCAAATGGGGCTCTGTTCTCCATTGGGCTTCCAGGTGCTATTGCAACACAAATAATAATAAAACCCCTGTTAATCTATAGAGTACATACAACATGGGCCGCAGAAGTACAAGTCTCCACATACCACCCTGCCAGTACATCTCAACTTCTGCCTAGAAAGGCCACCCCTGTGAGTGAGAAAATAAATTAGTTCAGTCTTCGTTATCTCTGAGGAGGCTGCCCAAGTTCCAACTGAGGCTGTTGAAATTCCACCAAGGGATATGTGGCAGTTAAGCCAATGGGAGTTTAGACTGAGAAAGGAATGAAGAAGGATAGAGCCCATGGTCCAAGCTTGATTAGAAATGCTCCCAGTAACGTCTTTGTCTGTCTAGCTCATAAAGAGATTTTTATTAGAAAGCCCAGGGTTTCAAGCAATCACTTTTAAAGTATTTTAACTCTCTGAAAGATGTAGAAAAATGAGCCTAAAATGACTTTACACTTCCATTTTTATCAAATCACCCCCATTTTGAAGAGCTGCATGTGCAGAGTTTCATTACCATTTACTTCCCAAATCCAGTTACCACCCTGCCTTTTTGGTTCTTGCCTGATGAAATTATTGTACTCTTTATTGGACAGAGTTATCAGAAACCCTAGGGGTAAAATTTGGAGAGGCTGTTGTTGTGATAAGATTTGTATGGATTATTTCAAACCGCAAGAAATGTTTCTTTATTATTTATACCTACATTTATGACATTTTATATAAACTTACAAATATGAAGAGCAGAGTGCAGCAATCTTATTAGGAGAATTCAATATCCACTTTACTCAGGCTCCATGTCCCAAAATCGTCCATCTGCATCATGTTAGTGAGTTGACTAATATGATGCTAAAGGTACTGTTCTTCTTCTCTTTCAAAATCATGTAAGTGTCTCTCCCTAATTTAGGACACACGGGGATTTTCCATAGGCACTGGTGCATAAACTGCACTTGTTCAGGGTAGATAGCTTCCTCTGATGTCAATAACAGTTCTGCATGCCAGATGACTGCGAATTCTTATATAACGGCATTGAGCAGACGCAAACATTTAGCTCTGAATGCTGATCAGATTCCATGTGGAACAGTAACCTCTGCCCTGTTTGGAGAGAGTTCCAGTGGAAGGAGTTTAATGTAGGGTAGAGTTTATTGCCATAAACATATCTGGGTACAAGTAACACCTAATTTTCCTCTCTCATATAATCAGGAAGAAGAGTATTTGGAGAGGGCTGAGATGAATGTGGGCGGTAGAGTTTTTTTTGGGCTATGCAGACTTAATGCTTTACTTTACATTCTGTTTGTCCCATTGAATCAATGGGGTTACTTGCAGTTTGTGAAGTTAAGCATGTACACATGTCTTCACAAGATTTGGATCTTGATTTGTAATGAGCTAGAAAAATGCACTGCTGTTTTGTTGGTAGACTTTTAAATGACAAATGCCCATGACAGCCATTTATCCTGTGCTCTTTAGTGTAAATCCAAGTATATCAGGTATTTCTAACTAATTGATCTTGAATGTTTGTTTGGTATCCATGAATAATGGCAATTTTTTTTTATTGAAAGGCAACTAAGATAGAACCTTACTACTAATAAATGGGAGCTGTAATGCAACATCAGTTTTTAAGCAGAACTCCCCTGATGGCACAATGTAGTGCTGGTGACCTAAGTTTGAGGTAAGGTATTTTAAGCATGATCAAAGAAGTGAAGAAGCACAGCTCTGAAAAGGGGAGATGTTGCCTCCCGTAAATGTACTCTGTTGATTTTTATAGTTTGTAGTTTAGTTTATATAATTTGTAATGTATGGTAGACTAGTCAGGGTGCATTGCGCTGTGTGTGCATTGTAATGATGAAATCTCAGTAATTGCATTAAATCATGGCTGAGAGATGGGGGAAAATATAACCAGGTTTTTAATGACGACTATAACTCTGCAGGTGAGCAAGGTTCTGCTACATCCCAGCAGGAAGAAGCCTGAATAAATGTCAAGATTTTCAAATGGAAAATGTTAGGCCCTAATCCTGCAAGTTGCTTTAGGTGGGCAGACACCTGCACAGAGCTCCACTGATGTCCTTGGGGGCCCAGGCTTGCGCATGCATCAGCTTATGCAAGGCAGCTAGCAAGACTGGCTGTTAGGCTTGGTCTATATCAGGGGTCGACAGCCTTTCAGAAGTGGAGTGCCGAGTCTATTTATTCACTCTAATTTAAGGTTTCGCGTGCCGGTAATACATTTTAATGTTTTTAAGAAGGTCTCTCTCTACAAGTCTATATATTATATAACTAAACTATTGTTGTATTGTAAAATAAACAAGGTTTTCAAAATGTTTAAGAAGCTTCATTTAAAATTAAATTAAAATGTTGATCTTACGCCACCAGCCCGCTCAGCCTGCTGCTGGTCTGGGGTTCTGTTCACCTAGGCCGACAGTGGGCTGGGTGGGGCCTGCGGCCAGCACCCCCATTGGGAAGGGTCTGGGAGCCAGAACCCCAGACCGGCAGCGGGCTGTGCGGGGCCAGCAGCTGGGACCCCAGACCGGCAGCGGGCTGAGCCGCTCAGCGCACTACCGCTCAGGGGTTCCATCCACTGGCTCCTGCCAGCCAGGATCCCGGCTGCCGGACCCGCTCAGGCCGCTGCCAGTCTGGGGTCCCAGCCCTGCCCACATACAGTGGGTACCTACCTTCTCCCTGGTTCTGGCCCATTCTCTTCCTCTCTCTGCACTGAGCTGAGGGTGGGAGTGGACCGAGAACAGGGCTGGGGTTGAAGGGTCTGGCCAGGAGCTAAAATGAGGGAGGGGGCTCAGGACTGGGGCAGGAGGTTTGGGTGTGGGGGCACTTACCTGGGCAGCTCCCATTTGGTGTGAGGGGTGCAGGTGGGAATGTGAGTAGGGGTGCAGGAGCTCCCGTTTGGTGCTCAGGGTGGGGGTAGGGATGTGCGGGGTGCATGGGATGTGGGGGGGCTGGGGATGTTGGGGTGCAGGTGTCAAGGTAGAGGGGCTGGGTATGTGTGGGGGTGCCAGAGTCAGGGCTGGGGTCATGGGTGGGGGGTGAAGGAGTCAACAGAGGGCTGCCCCCCCGAACCCTCAATCCCCCTTGCTCCTTGTCCAGACTCCCCCCTCCTGGGACCCCACCCCTTATCTAAGCCTCCCTGCCCCTTGTCCCCTGATTGCTCCCCTAGGACCCTACTCCCTACCTGTCCCCCTGACTGCCTCAACCCTTACCCACACCCCCGCACCCAGACAGAACCCCCTGGACTCTCATGTCCCATCCAACCGCTCCCTGCCCCCTGACAGGACTCCCCCAGAACTCTGGACCCATACAACCCCACCCTGCTCCCTGCTTGCCCAACCCCGCTCCACACCCTTTCCTCCTGACAGCTTCCCCAGAACTCCCGACTCATCCAACCTCCCCAGCTCCTTGTCTCCTGACCACACCCTCCAGAGAACCTCCCCCCACCCTAACTGCCCCCCCGACCCTCCTTGCTCCCTGTCCCCTGACTGCCCTGACCCCTACCCACCGCCTAACAGACCCCGGGACTCCCATCCCCATCCAACCCCCCCTGCTCCCTGACTGCCCCCTCCAGAGACTCCTGCCCCTAACCATCCCCCTGGGATCCCACCCACCCATCCAACCCACCCTGCTGCCTATACTTGACTGCCTCCACCCCTTACCCAAGCCCTGGCCCCGGACCCAGACCCAGACCCAGACCCAGACCCCTTACCATGAGACTCCCCGCTCATCCGGAGCCCTGCCTCCACGTGCGCGCAGCCCTGCTCCGCCCCTCAGAGTGCTGCATGCGTGGCAGCAGGGCTCCGGATAAGCGGGGAGCGTCTCCCTCCCCACGGATGCAAATGCTGCCACGCGGGAGCATGCAGCCCCGGCCCCCAGAGCACTGCGCAAGCGGCGGCAGGGCTCCAGGGGAAGGCGGAGGAGGGGCCAGCGGCTTGCTGCGCTCAGCTGGACGCTCTGGCCGGGGAGCGCGGACCCTGCAGCTTGCCGCGTCTGCAGGATTTTTAATGGCACGCGGAGTCCCAGCAGGCAGTCGCGTGCCATTAAAAAACGGCTCGCGTGCCATCTTTGGCATGCATGCCAGAGGTTGCCGACCCCTGATCTATACTCAGAGTTGCAGCAGTTTAATTAAGGTCTGGTCTACACTACAAGATTAGGTCGAATTTAGCCATGTTAGGTCAATTTTATAAGCAATGCGGCTACACAACCAACCCTGTTCTGCCGATCTCAAGGGCTCCTAAAATCTATTGCTGTACTCCTCCCCGATGAGGGGAGTAGCGCTAAAATCAACCTTCCTGGGTCGAATTTGGGGTAGTGCAGACACAGCTCTGTGCAATTTGATGGTATTGGCCTTCAGGAGCTATCCCAGAATGCTCCAATGTGAACACTCTAGACAACACTTTCAACTCCGATGCACTAGCGAGGTACACAGGAAAAGCCTTGGGAACTTTTGAATTTCATTTGCTGTTTGGTTAGCCTGGCAAGCTCAGCAGAACAGGTGACCAAGCAAACAAGCTCCAGCATGGAGTGAATGGGAGACACTGGCTCTGACTGCTGTATGGGGAGAAGAATCTGTGCTGGCAGAACTCCGATCCAACTGAAGAAAGGCTAACATATATGCCAAAATCACACAGGGCATAGTGGACAGAGGCTACACCAGGGACACACAGCACTGCTGCCTGAAAATTAAGGAGCTCAGGCAAGCCTACCAAAAGACAGGATGCAAACCGTTGCTCTGGGTCAGAGCCCTAGACATGCCGCTTCTTTGATCAGCTGCATGCCATTCTAGGGGGGGACCCTACCACTACCCCACCACCGTCCATGGACACTTTGTCCTTCCCTCCTCCCCCACCCCACCCAGGCTACCTTTTACTAGTCAGCATTGTCAGTGATCTCAATTTTTTTTAATAAATAATGATTGGATTCAAAACAATGGGGACTTTATTTCCTTTGCCAACTGTGGTTGAAGGGGGCAAGGGGATTGGCTTACAGGGAAGTACATTCACCAAAGGGGGCGGCTTTGTTTGGCCTTGATGCACACACAACTGTCACACTGTAGCCTGGTCAGTCATGCAACTCTTTTTCAAAGCCTCTCTGATGTGCAGCGCACCTCAGTGTGCTTTTCTAATTGCTCTGGTGTCTGACTGTTCAAAATTGACCACCAGGCAATTTGCCTCAACCTCCCATCCCACCACAAACGTCTTCCCCCTTACTCTCTCAGATATTATGGAGCACACAGCAAGCACCAATAGCAATGGGAATATTGCTTTTGCTGAGGAATAACCTACTCTGCAAACAGCACCAGCACACTTTTAAATGTCCAAAGGCACATTCTAGCACCATTCTGCACTTGCTCAGCCTATAGTTGAACTGCTCCTTACTGATGTCCAGGCTGCCTGTGTACGGCTTCATGAGCCATGGGATCAAGGGGTAGGCTGGGTCCCCAAGGATAACTATTGGCATTTCAACATCCCCAATGGTAATTTTCTGGTTTGGGAAGAAAGATCTATCTTGCATTTTTCTGAACAGCCCAGAGGTCTGAAGGATGCGAGCGTCACACATCTTTCCCAGCCATCCCACGTTGATGTTGATGAAACATCCTTTGTGATCCATCAGTGCTTGCAGCATCATTGAAAAGTACCTCTTGTGGTTTACTTACTGGCTGCCAAGGTGGTCCAGTCCCAAGATAGGGATATGCGTTCTATCGCCCCACCACAGTTAGGGAACCCCATTGCAGCAAAGCCATCCACTCTGATCTGCACATGAATGGAGTGAAGCGCTGGAATGGGTTACCTAGGGAGGTGGTGGAATCTACTTCCTTAGAGGTTTTTAAGGTCAGGCTACAATGATTTAGTTGGGAATTGGTCCTGCTTTGAGCAGAGGGTTGGACTAGATGATCTCCTGAGGTCCCTTCCAACCCTGATATTCTATGATTTCCCAGAGTCACTACGCTTGTTAGCAGAAGGTTATAGATTGCCTTGTCTACTTGGATCACAGCAGCCCTCACGGTAGATTTGCCCACTCTGAATTGATTCACAACTGACTGGTACCAGTCAGGCATTTCAAGCTTCCACAGGGCTATCACCACTCACTTCTCAACTGTCAGGGTAGGTTTCAGCATGGTATTCCTGCTCTTCAGAGCGGGGGAAAGCAACTCACAAAGTTCCATGAAAGTGGCCTTACGCATGCAAAAGTTTCACAGCCACTGAGAATCATCCCATACCCGCGACACTATACGGTCCCACCATTCTGTGCTTGTTTTCTGAGCCCAGAATCGGCGTTCCACTGTATCAACCAGCCCCACTGCCACCATGATATCCCAATTGCCCCATCCCGTGCTTTCAGGAATGTCTGTGTCCATGTTCTCCTCACAGTCATCCTTGTGCTGGCGGCTCCTAGCTAGGCTCTGCACATACTGCAGGATAATGTGCGAGGTGTTTACAATGCTCACAAAAGCAGTGCACAGCTGAGCGGGCTCCATGCTTGCTGTGCTATGGCGTCTGCATGGATAACCCAGGAAAAAAAGGCATGAAACGATTGTTTGCTGTTGCTTTCAGGGAGAGGGTGGGGGGAGACTGACGACGTGTACCCAAAATCACCCGTGACAATGTGTTTGCCCCATCAGGCATTGGGAGTTTAAGCCAGAATTCCAATGGGCAGCAGGGACTGTGGGATAGCTACCCACAGCGCACTACTCCGTGAGTTGATGCTAGCCACAGTATTGAGGACACGCTCCGCCGACCTAATGCGCTTAGTGGGGACATGTATGGTTGACTGTATGAAATCAGTTGCTAAAGATCGACTTCTATAAAATTGACCTAATTTCGTAGTGTAGACATGCCCTAAAGGTGTGTCTGTTTTTTTTTTTTTGTTTGTTTTTTTTTTTTTTAGAACAGTTTAGTTACACCAGTGCACATTCCAGTATGGACGCTCTTAATTGGGTATAAAGCTGTCTTATAAATACAGTTGATCAATATAAGGTAGATTTGCACTGATTTAAGAGTGTCCACACTCAGGATTTTTCATAACTTAAATAAATGAGTTTAAAAATCACAGCTTTGATTACATTGATGCAACTTGGAACATAAACAGGGCTGTAGTCATTTATTTATGTACATGACAAGAGAAGCAAAAGATGGTTTAATCTACTGTCTGCCTCCTAAATAATTCTAATTTCCTAAGACCCAGGCTTCATGTCTGTTGAAAAATTGAGACCTACTATAAGTGTATTAACAACTGAATACTCTTCACTTATATATGTAATGTACTCTGCCTGCCTTTCAACTAGCTATGGTTTGGAAATAAAACTGATACTGAAAAGTCTCCCACAAAGCAGAGGTACAAAATTATACCTCCCCTGTCCCCACCCATTTGAAAAATGCACCTTTTATTCAGTACTAAATCCTTTAAATTACATCGTATGGAATAAACCATATAATACCTCTATTTATCTAGCAGGACTCAAGTGGCTAAACAGCGTTTACTGAGCCAATTAATTCTTTTAGCCAGACACATAGGCACCATATATTGCACTCTACCTTCCTTTTATTGATGCATTTTGGAGGATTGTATGAAACAGGCCAAAATGCTAGCTACAGCACCTGGACTGGCCCCTGCAGGAAGATCAATCTATAGGTTACATTTAATTGACATGGCAGATTATTCTTAACGAGCCAACTTGACTCTGCGTTGCCGGAGTAGGCACGCTCTTCATCTTTGTTCTCCTTGGACTGTAGCTATCAAAACTCAAGGCTACATCTCTAACTCAAATTTACTGTACACTTCTGATACTACAGTACTCTAAAATCATGCTGTATGTCACTGTCATCTCAGCTACCAGGCTCTAATGCAGGAATTCATCTTGGTTATGATGTTCTTATTTCCTTTGTACAAGGAAAAAATATTTACCAGTGTAGAGATAGAAGGAGCAGTCGGTGGCCTATGTACATGAGAAATGATCTATAAATACAGTCCCTTATTGACTGGGATGAAAATACTTTGATAAAAATCCCATTTTGAATTGTGTGATTGTGCCAGGTGAGCTCCAGGATTTTAGAGGTTGCACAGTTTAGGTTTTATTTTATTTCTTCTACTCCCTGGAACATTAGGAGAATGTGCTAATGTGTTTAGAAAAACACTAATCATGACAGTGCTGCCATGTAACCAGCTGGACTTGACTCTGCACACTTCAGTGTTGAGTTTATTACACCACCCCAGACTACAGACCTACTTTTGTCCAAGGGGAGGGAAAATGCCGAACTGGAGATTGGAAGAAGTAAAAAAGTAAATATCTGGATTTTGTTGCTTCAAATTCCCACTATTTTACAGTGTAAGTTTTACTACCGGGGTCTACTCTTCTATCAGGGGTCTACTCTTGCAGATTTAGTCCTTCTTCCCATACATGGTCTTTATTCTGGGTTGGCAAAGAAACCAGGTAGGTTTTGAAAACTTTTAATGGCTAGTTCAGTTTCTGGCTATTAATAATGTTCTGCTGGAGGTTGGGTGGCTCTCAGCAAGCATTTCTTTGATCTGTGGGCAGTCACAGATCTTGTTGAAACTCATGGGGCATACCAGCCACCTTCCATTCAGACTAGATGAAGGAACAATTAAATGTTCTTTTGTTTAGCAATAGCTGAAACAAGGGAAACCACTGTCCAAAGACTAGTCTGGAGTTGGGCATTGATTTGTCTGCATCTGACTATCTATGTGGAGGTCAGAAGCAGGCAGAAAGCTGTGCAGGAAGACCGAGAGAGCAGCCTGAAAGCAGGAGACAGCAACAGAAGTGTTTGTAGTGTAGCCATGAGAGAAAGCCAAGCAAGAGACTTTTCTGGGCAGAGAGCTGGCTGGAAAGGTAGGCTTAGAACTGTGAACAAGGAAACTGCTTCAGGTTGTCTGTTCCTACTGTGTTCATGGAAATGGGACTCTTTGTACATTCTTTGTACATAAATAGGATTGCACCAAAGAAATACCTTTTCTCTCTGTTAAAAGAATAAATTGATTATGAAACCAACCCACCATTCCATGAATATTTGCCAACCACTTGAGCCAAAAGGGATAACAATTTGTATAAGATGAGAGCATTTTTTTGTGGGTTTGAGTTACCCCAGCATGACTTGCAACATTCTACATGGTATCCCAGACGGCATCGAGTTCTGAAATAAGATGTTCATTGCCAAGATCCTAATGCCTGGACTCTTCTACCTGATTTTCTGTTGCCAGGGTTCCCTTCCTTTTCTGCTTATGTTTTCCTTCACTGAATCAGGAATGTGAAGAACTACTGTGCACCTGCAGTGACTTCACTCGGATTGGAGCTTGATCCTGCTCCAATTGAAGTTAGTGACAATCCTTGCAATGACTTCAGTGGGCAGGACTGGATTTTGTTTTAGCTCAAACTCAGGCACGTGTTGTGCTTTAGCTTAGCTGAGAGAGCTTCCAAGTTGTATGGAGTCTGCTGAGTCAAACCACTGGGAATAATTTTGGAGTCTGAGTTTTATGGTAAACTTTAGACACTTTACATTTGTAAACTCCATTTGTAGAGTGTTTGCAAAAGTGTAAGAATCACTGCAGGCAAAAAAGGGGGCCCTTATCTTTAGCCAAAAAAGGTCTATGATGCAGGGGGACTCCTTCATTGTAGGCTGGCTTCTGTGTCTGAGTAAATTTGAGGGAGAGAGTAAGATATAGCAGATTGAAAAGATGTGCACTTCAGATACACCAGCATACCTTTTATTCCACACACAACTTAGAGAGCAGCAGGCCTTCAAGTTCCCAGCTTTTGTCAGTTCTTCATGTAACTTTACTGTACCTAAGTACAGTAAAATAGCATGAACAAAGGCTTCATATATAAAGACCGTCTCAAATAAATCATTGCTGTCATCCTGCTCCTTCAGATTCAGGCCCCAACGTAATAGCCCAATCCAATCAGAAAGAGCGTTGCTGGAAAACAACCATACTTACTTCTGAGAAATAGTAGCTATGTTGAGAATGACCTTTCAGACCTGTAGCTATTTCATAAATGTGTTCTCCTAAAGTGCTCTTATTCAAGTACACGCATCAAGACTTGTCCTCCCACTGATTCCGCAGTGTATTGTTCATTGACAGGTTAGTGCAATTGACGCAGTTCCTACTGGGCCGCTACTTAAGAAAGGTCATGTAAGCACTGACAAAGCCTGTCACTTGGCTTTTAAGAACAGTAGGAATCAAATCTTATCAGTAACTATGACAAACAAAGCTACATGAGATGTTTTGCAGTTTAATATTCTATTACACATTAGAGCTACTGGGGAAACTTGGAAGATTAAAAATAAGAAAAAACACAAACACCTTATCTAAGCAGAAAATAAAAGCATTTAGCAGTCTGCTTTCTTAATAATAGGGTTGCCAACCCTCCAGGATTGTCCTAGAGTCTCCAGGAATTAAAGATTAATTTTTAATTAAAGAGTGTCATGTGATGAAACCTCTAGGAATATGTCCAACCAAAATTGGCTACCCTATATTAGACTCCTATGGATCATGTCATGTTCTGCCAAAATACGCTTTCTGAAACAAGTGCTGGGAAACAGATCAGGATTTCCAAAAATCTATTTTAGAAACAAAACCAAGCAAAAAACTTACAGTAATCCAATAATAGTTTTCTTTTCCAAATTTATAGATAGCTTACAAAACAAAATTTCCTTGCATGTGTACTGTAAATGCGGGTTTGCACCAAACCTCAGGATTCTAAATTCTCTGTTTACCATTTGAGCACTGTGCTGGAAACTGTGTTATATTTAGATGCATTGGTTGGTAACACTTAAGTGCTAGGAACATGAGCACTTATGCAGCGGTAAAGAGTTGTGTGGGATGGGGAAGGAGGCAATAAAGAGGATGACGTGAGTCAAGGGAAGTGTCCTATTGAGAGAATTCATGTGCCATGCTTGGTGGTTCTAAGGTAAATTTGAAATAAGAGCATAATTCTCTTTGATAAGAACTTTGTAACTGTACATTTTAATTCGATATGTTCGAATATTTGAAATCCCATGGTACTGTACAATCCGAATGGGGGGAAAATGAAAAGTTCACCAGCAGTCCTTTTATCCCCAACTTTTGCTCTCTATGGGACACTTCTGTTCTTCACCGTGCTTCCTAGGGTCCAGCATTTAGGGTCAGAAAGTCATCTTTCATTATAGTAATGTTAATAGGCATTTATTACAAGCTTCTGTGGAATGAGAAAAATGCCAGGGACTAATTGTATGCCATATGCATGCTGTAAACCACAGGCATTTCATCCACAGGTGCAAGTTTAGAAAACCAAAAATACAGCAAGAGACATATACTAATTTAAAACCAGCGACAATTAGGCATATGTTTAAACACATTGGTTATTTTGCTGGGCCAAAACAGAACAAAAAAAATGCTAGGAACACATGATGCTAAACTATGTGAAATTAGCATTGTGAATTTTCATTGAGATCACATGAGAGTAATTGTGAATAATGTTAGATGTATTTGACACATGCCTAAGCAATTGTTAGGTTGATTTGATTTGCTCAATTTAGAGCTTAAAAGTAAGGGTGCAGCTGGTATCGCAGAGAAAAATAATACTTTGCAGTGGAGGTAGAGAAAAAGGCTCATGGAGGGTATTACTGTAACAGGGTTGGTAATTAAGGCTCTTCCTTTTTAGATTCAGAAGAGGAGTGGGTTTTTCACATAAGGATTTGACCAAAAAAATCAAACCAACCCCGAGAATAACTGAACCCACTATTACCTCTGCTCTTTTATGAGGAGTCTAAGGGGGATTTAGAGATGAGATGGAAGAGTATTAACAGTATTTACAGTGATTGCAGAGAATACAGCTTTGTAGATATTCTACTGTGATGAAATGTTTCATCATCAAGGAACGCACATCCTTGCATCCATGTACGACATCTGTGAGGCATAATACAGAACCATTGGTATCATAGCAGAATTATGATCGTGTTGCTCTGCCTACATTGAGGAATGGTAGCAGACATACGCACTTGTGTTTGCTGGGCCAGTCCACTTTGTGGATGCAAATACACAACCATATTTGGTACATTCAAACAACATGTGCCTATTCTTTGCAATAAAATCTTGCTGTCAGACATAGATCTATAAACTATATATTGACTTGAGGCTAGATTGAAATCTAGTTCTAGGACTTCTGCAAAAGAGGAAAAAGTAGAATCCCATGGAAATTAAAAAGGAGAAAGTGGTGGGGGTGGAATCCCACCAATGAGTCTAGCAGGGTCAATAATTGATACGGTCTCGCATGATATTCTTATAGATAAACTAGGAAAGTACAATTTAGATGGGGCTACTATAAGGTGGGTGCATAACTGGCTGGATAACCGTACTCAGAGAGTAGTTGTTAATGGCTCCCAATCCTGCTGGAAAGGTATAACAAGTGGGGTTCCGCAGGGGTCTGTTTTGGGACCGGTTCTGTTCAATATCTTCATCAACGATTTAGATGTTGGCATAGAAAGTACGCTTATTAAGTTTGCGGACAATACCAAACTGGGAGGGATTGCAACTGCTTTGGAGGACAGGGTCAAAATTCAAACTGATCTGGACAAATTGGAGAAATGGTCTGAGGTAAACAGGATGAAGTTCAATAAAGATAAATGCAAAGTGCTCCACTTAGGAAGGAACCATCAGTTTCACACATACAGAATGGGAAGAGACTGTCTAGGAAGGAGTATGGCAGAAAAAGATCTAGGGGTCATAGTAGACCACAAGCTTAATATGAGTCAACAGTGTGATACTGTTGCAAAAAAAGCAAACATGATTCTAGGATGCATTAACAGGTGTGTTGTAAACAAGACATGAGAAGTCATTCTTCCGCTTTACTCTGCACTGGTCAGGCCTCAGCTGGAGTATTGTGTCCAGTTCTGGGCACCGCATTTCAAGAAAGATGTGGAAAAATTGGAGAGGGTCCAGAGAAGAGCTACAAGAATGATTAAAGGTCTTGAGAACATGACCTATGAAGGAAGGCTGAAGGAATTGGGTTTGTTTAGTTTGGAAAAGAGAAGACTGAGAGGGGACATGATAGCAGTTTTCAGGTATCTAAAAGGGTGTCATCAGGAGGAGGGAAAAAACTTGTTCACCTTAGCCTCCAATGATAGAACAAGAAGCAATGGGCTTAAACTGCAGCAAGAGAGATTTAGGTTGGACATTAGGAAAAAGTTCCTAACTGTCAGGGTAGTTAAACACTGGAATAGATTGCCTAGGGAAGTTGTGGAATCTCCATCTCTGGAGATATTTAAGAGTAGGTTAGATAAATGGCTATTAGGGATGGTCTAGACAATATTTGGTCCTGCCATGAGGGCAGGGGACTGGACTCGCTGACCTCTCGAGGTCCCTTCCAGTCCTGGAGTCTATGAGTCTATGAGTAAGTCAGAGTGTAGGAGCTGATGGTTCTTGGAAACATTCAGAGGAGTTATGCAGTATGAATTAGCTTAAATGGCCACTGGATGATACTGTGGTTCTATTTGAAATACAGTTGTGAGAATGGTTTTCAGGCTGATATTGGGGCAGCAAGGTGGTAGAAAGGAAGAAGTCTGGTACAGGAAGTCGCAAAGTGAACTGATCTGCAAGAGACATATTTCAAAGAAGCATTGCTAGAGAGAACAATATTTCACATACAGTTATGCTGAACTGGCTAGGGCGTCTGCATCTGTGTCTGCGGTGGGAGTGGGGTTATGGCACTGCATTTCATTTGAAAGACTAATCCGTTAGTATGGTTTCCAAACATGTATCATCAAATCATTCTGGGATAAATCCTGCAGACCTGAAGAAAATGGAGATGTTTAAATGTGTAGAGATTGGGCAAGACAGGATTTGACTTTATGACCCAAAATTGCAGTTACCAGCTCTCATGACTTTGTGTGTGTGTGCGTGTGCAAATTTCAGGTGGATATTTGCTGTGTTTTTTAAATCCCAAGGTCCTGAAGTCATAAGATTAATTTGAGAATCTTATTTTTAATGAAAAAAAATTAGATCTGATCTATAAAAAGTATAGGTCTGTGAGGGGTATGACTTTTTTTTTTTTAACTGACATAATTATACTGTGGATGCTGTGTGGATGCTGTTCTACCAGGGCCAGTGCAAGGAATTTTTGCGCCCTAGGCGAAACTTCCACCTTGCACCCCCCCCAGCTAACCCCGCCCCTCCCATGGCAGCTAACTCAGCCCCCCACCCAGGGAGCCCCCACCGCAACAGCTAACCCCTCTCCCCTCCATCCTCCCATGGCAACTAACCCTGCCTGGGGAGACTTCTCCCCTTCCTCTGGCAGCTAACCCTGCCAGGGGAGACCTCCTGCAGAAACTAAGCCTGCCTGAGTAGCCCGCCCCAGCTCACCTCAGCTCCACCTCCTCCACTGAGCACGTAGTCACTGCTCTAATTCTCCTGCCCACCCAGGCTTGCGGCGCTGATTGGAATAGACTTAAAGCGGGGGCTGTGTGCTCAGTGGAGGAGGCAGAGCGAAGGTGAGCTGGGGCAGAGAGCAGTTCCCCTGTGCGCCCTCCTCTCGTTATTGTGGGCAACCCTCTCCGCGCGCCCACCCACCCAGCTCACCTCCACCTCCTTGCCTGAGGGGGCTTTTAGGGGCCGTCTAGTTTGCCTAAATGGTTGCACCGGCCCTGCATTCTACCAGTATAAAGATGCTGTCTACCCCTTTCTGAGCTGGTATGTCCCCAACCAGTATAAAGCACATTTATACCTATATAATTGTATCCATTCTGGGGAAAGGAGTGGGGAGTTGAGAGGGAGGGTGTAGAGAAGCCTTAAGTTTCTAGCCCTCATCGTAGCAGAGGAAACCTTGGAAATGTACACACGTGTATCTGAAAGGCTTAAACATAACAAAGCAAACAAAAAGAATCCGTTTTATTTTATTTTTTAAAACTCATGATTTTGGGGCTCATGACTCATGATTTTTAAACACTTGGGTTGGTAATGTTGAAACCGAGTATCAAAAACCTGAGTGCTGGCCTCATATTTAGACACTTCAATAACTAGAGTCATTTTTCAGAGGTGCTGAATGATGGCCCATGTTGAGGCTCAGCATTTAGAAAATAACATTTAAGGTATGTTGGATTCAGAACCCCAAAACTGAAACCTTTGGAATTTGAGACTTTCCTCATCATAAAGTGAGGATAAAAATTACGCACCTCATGAGGTCACGTGGTGAAATTGAGAGGGACGGCTGGGAGTTGGGGTGTGTACACACCTCACCTCACAAATATGGTGCTTTGAGAACCTCTGTTAAAAGCTGCTACATAAATTAAGATATTACAATTAAAGTATTAAAATGGAGAGTGAGGATCAACTAGATTTATCCTCGTTCTCCATCTGCTTTGAATTCTGACCTGACTTGTGTTTTTATGACCTGACTTGTGTTTTTATGATCCAATGGATCTCTGTGCTTCTTTGGATCAGAGTTTGAAATGCTAAGATGGAGTGGTCTAGATCACTATCTTTTAAACTTTAGCAATAGAAAGGGTTGATAGCAATAATGAAGATTACCTGCCTCTAAGGTGTACACAGCTTTCTTGCATTATATATTCATTGTTTGCATGCTGTTAATCCACATTAGTTAATTTTGCAGAGTAAATGGCTATTATAATAATCCGCTTTTAAAACTGTGCAGAGAAGTGCAAGTGGCAATATAAACTCCTGTGAGATGGATGTTGGACTAAACTGGCTAAAACTGCATTCTTGAGAGGTATCATTTGGAGCTCCATAACCTCACAGCTGCAAAACCACTATAGGTTGTCTTTGTCACCATAGCAACACCAAACTAGGAGTAACTGCTGTAAACTTAAAAATATGACTTTTCAGCCATTCGAGCTTCTCTCACAATACTGAAATCTTTTCCTGAATTTCAAGTGAGTGGGAGACTCTTCCCTCCCGCATCCCAGTCATGAGTCTGACTCTCTAAATGCAATAGCAACCAAAATTAGGCTATAAATCATCTTAATGGTATTTTTCAAAGAATTCTTTACTGGACCCATTCGGATCATACAAGGTGGCACATTTTTGAGCCTGGTCACTAATAATAGTCGTGTTATGGATGTATTTCAAGGATGAAAGGGACTTGTTTCAGAATTGTATTCACTTTTTCCTTAATTGTCTCTTGCTACAGACAAATATTGGTATCTGACCATCTTTGACAAGAGTAATAACCGTTTGCAAACTTTATCCTACATTAAGGGCATGAGTGAGTGCCAGGTAAGAACACAGGAAAACTTTCATTGACTGTAGATGTAATGACAAATTCTGATATCACTCACACAAGTATGTATTGCCACTATCATTTATGTTATGAAATTACTTCCTCTTTGATCACAGTTAGATCCTCTCTGTGTTTGTATGGTTATGCCATGGAAGATGAGTAGGGGGAAAAATGGCCCCTTTTTACTCAACAGACTTGCTCTGTGAGTGTATTATATCTGCTGACTTCAACAACAAAGTAAGGGCCAGATTCACCAGCATTGCAAAGCAGCCAGAGCATGCAAGTCGGTCTGGCTGTATCCTTGTTACTGCTATTGATCCAGCACGGTTATGAAAGAGGTCGCTGGATTCTTTCATTCATGCGTGTCATCAACAGAATTGTCTAATCTGTTTGTTACACTTGTGCAAACTCACCGAAGGTACAATAGTGCATTGGTGTCAATGAGGAGCCAATTTAGCTTCCAAGGGTCTCATTCCTAATATTGAAATATGAGAAGGGAGGAATGCAGCTTGACTTACACATCCCAGGTTGAGTTTGCAGGGCCAGTAGTTTGAGAGATGGAGAATCCACCACTTGCTTGGGTAGCTAGTTCCAAAAGTAATCACTCTTTGTTCTGAAAATCTGTCTCTTATTTCTAGGTTGACTTTGTCTGGGTGTAATTTCCTGCCACTGATGATGCTGGTGAGGAGGAGGAGTATGCTAGTGATGAGGAGTGCTAGTCATTGGTGTGCTAGAGGCTGTACAAACACAGAACAAAGAGATGTTCCTTGCCTCAAAAAGCCTATAGTTCTTGTTATGCCTTGCCCTTGCTAGATTAAACAGCTCTTTGCGAGTTGGTAATTTCTCCCACAATCAAGTCACCACCTGATTTTCCTTTGCAGTAAGCTAAACAGATTGAGTTCCTTAAATCTCTTACTGTAAGCTATTTTCATATGAAATGCTAGTAGGCAAAATTATTAGGAAACCTCACTTTGAGAAATGTTTACAATATAGAGTGGGAAGGGTTTTAATAAATGTTAGATTTCTATGAACCCCACATCATGTTGCACATTTCTTTAGATCTCGTGTTGTAAATCATCTTCTAAAGAGTAGGATACACTAGACCACTCATTTTAATGGAATATTTAATAGCAGACAAAACTGGAAACACTTATCAACAGAAACAAAATATTAGCTCAATATGTGTTATGAGTAAATGAGCACCTACTTTGTTTATTCATGCATATGTATGACATGACTTTTCCCTCTATTGGCATGACAACTAGAATGACAAAGTCTTAATGAAGAGAGAGAGAGAGAGTTCAGTTCATAAAGAATTATGGATTAGTAATGGATAAACACAGAAATATGCTGCTATGAGTAAATTTTAAAAAGGATATTCAAAATGATAAAACTGTACAGGACTATATTTTACTAGCCTTTTTCTAGGATCCTTTAAAACTGAAAGCACAAAGGTTACAGGAAACTCATTTTACTTGTCCAAATACAATTACAAAAGGGTAATCGTATATCATAGGTGGATATGTTTAGTTTCCGTGAAATAAAATCACATTTACAGCATTTGACAAATACATATTTTTAGTGTTAGCACAGTGCACCTCCTCAGGATGAGCATGATTGCTATGGTACCCTGTGTTTAGGTGAATTAGTCACAGCACATTAAAGGTAATAAGCAGGTAAGAGTGTGAATAAACACATTTTCATTTTTCCTGCGAAAAGAAGTGGCCACTGAGTACTATGTTTTAAAATAAACCCATATCTCTGTCTGTCTTCCAGTTTCCTTGAGAATCACTGCTAGGAAGACAAAGGGTAGGGATATCTTTTGTAGTTCCTCTTAATTTGTGAAATCATACTTTTCAAGAAGTGACTTACTGGTTGTCCTTTATTTTCAGGGTGTGACTATTGTATAGCTCAGCTGAAGGTGGCTTGACTGCCGTGTTTGGGGCAGCAAAAAAGCAAGAGCCGCCCGTCTCTCACCAACAGAAGTTGGTCCAATAAAAGGTGTTACCTCGCCTATCTTATTTCTCTAATATCCTGGGACCGACAGGGCTACAACAGCACTGCATAGAGCAATAGCTCTTTTTCATTTATAACGTCTGTAATTCATTGCTGTCCCTAAATGACATTACTTTGTATTTAAATATCCAAATTCCATTAAAACAGAGCAGGTGTTTGGCTGGATGTAAAATTCTCTTTTTCAGAATATATATTTTTTTCACTCTTTTAATTCAGACAAGCTACTTTGGGGGTGATCCTGCCATAAACTGCAAATTATCTTATTTCAAAATCAAGCCATCAGAAGGAGGAAATTGACTTGCTATCTCTTTAAATACTGAGCCAATTTTATTTTCTGTGTTTTATATCTTGTCTTTTGTATGTGACTATCTAGTGTATTTCCTAATATACAAAGGAGTTCTTATGTGCTGGAGTTGTGTTTACCTTAACAGTAGGAAACTAGGAACCAAATCATCTTGTTTTTACTGAGACACCGCAGTCTCCACTTTAGCCCTGTCACAGTAACTCTAAATTGTTGTGGTTTTTGGTGAGTGCGCTGGATCTGAGTGTGCTCACCAGTGCATATGGACAAATAACTGATCTAAAAGCCACTTGAGCAGAAGTTGTGATGCATAATATCAACAATTACAAGTCATTCAGTACAGAGATTATTCGTTGTCAGAACACATTCTGCATTTGTGGTACATGATTAAGGATCTGTAGGCCTTCATTTGCACCACTATATAAGTCTAGTATCCATTTTTCACACGCAGAAAGACTTTTATGATTTGTAGTGAGCCTAAGCTGCTGTTGTAGATGGGGTGGAATTGGACATGGATTTGCAAGGGAGGAGCAGATGAGCCCATGAATTGCAAATCTGTGTGGAAGCTGCAAAAAGTGAAGGCCCTAAGCATACCTGTGCTTAAGGCTAACTCTGAGGATTGCTCAGAAACAGTATAAAAAAGCTGGTGCAAAGCCTTGTTATCACACGGGGCTCTTTCAGCTATGGTGCATGTGCCAAAAAGAAACCAGGTAAACAGATCTTCTGATGAATATCAAAGTTTATTTGCATTTAAAATCTGTTGATGAGTTGACACACACCAATTTGCAGCAATCTTTTACTTTGTTTCCCACAGAGGCCTCTTCAGTTACTCTGTGCTAAGTAGCTACATTGGGCTCTGATTCAGCAGCTTTAAGTACCTGTATAATCTCACTGAAATCAACTAGACTAAGCATGAGTTTCAGTTTAATGTGCTTGAAAGCTTTGCTGAATCAGGACTGAAGTCAAGACTCTGTATTAAATTTGTTTCATTCTGCTATACAACTGTATTGGCAAGAAGAAAACAGTGTAACCTAAGCCAAAGAGCACCGACATTAGTGCACTTCCCAATATGAGACCACATTTGGAGCGGGGGAAACCACCTCTATTCCTTTCGGTCCTATCCTGAGGCTATTATTTGATTGGAAGTTGTCTGTGACCTTGACTTGACTTCTTCTTCAAATACAAGTAAGTATAAACATCAAAAATTCCAATACTAAAATATCTAAAGCATCTGAAATCTAAACAAAGAATATATAGAAGCGTAAGGATGAACAATCTTCATAATTTGAACCATCGCTCTAAAATAAAAACCTCTCCAGTAATCAGGATAAGCAACAAATATGTGAAATTGTCTTTTTATTTTATTTAACTGTTTCAGACCTTCACAAACCCTATAAGTGAGAACACAACTGAATGGAAATTGCTCATTCAAATGTGAGGTATTTGCAAACTTCTGTGATGTCTCACCCCTGTCAGTGAATTGAAAGCATGTCCTTCTGGCTTGTCTGAGCATGTCACAGCCAAGATATGCCAAAAACCTAACAGAAGGACAATACATACTGTATTGATAAAGCTAATTGCTGACTTCCTATATAAAATTGGTAGTTGCAAATACTGCAGATGGGGTATAAGGAATATATATTTTGCCTTTGTTTATCTGTCTTGACCATTTAGATTGTATTATATTCAGAGTGGGGTTGTCTTTCATTATGTTTGTACAGCATCTGGCACAGTAAGGCCCTGATCCCACCTGAGCTCTCTAGGCAGTACTTTAATACAAATAATAAGAGATGTTGGGAAATGTATATATTGTATGTCCTTCTGATGTATGTTAGCTAAATTGTTTGTAGCCTGCAGTGCAGCCAAAGATTTTGCATTGGTCATGTAATGTTGATTACATGTGCAAAAGCTTAATGTAGACTTAAGATTGCCCAGAGCTGCCTTGTACCCTTTCAGAACATGGAATTCAGCTAACCTCAAAGCCAGGAAACACAAAGTTAAGGCATATATCACCCCTACAACACAACCTTATCATTGCCTTTTTTGCATGATGCCCCAATGTGCTGATAACGTGCCTACTAGCACTCTGCCTATACAGACGCTACAAAATGCTTTGGGAACAGAACACGCAAGCATTGTGGAACACAGACTAACAACTTCTCTTTCCAAGGTAAAATGTGGGTTTAGATCAAGCATAGCAAGCAAGAGCTATCTACACCTGGCCTACACTCCAACTGAGTCTACTCTACCCGTTCCCTCTTGCCCTGATGAGTCCCTCAGAGGCATTTTCACCTCAGTTAGCCCCAGAGACCACTGTCAAGTATGCCTCCAGACTGCTGACAATCCTCCTGACTAGTGCCTGTGCACTGCCGGTCCTTCTTCAGATCCACTCCTTATGGCACCATCTTTACTGAACCATTCCCAGTGGCTACTGCCAGCTCCAGATGTCTGAGTTAAGGTTGTGGTGCAGGAATGGCATGTTCATAAAAGTTGTATTTCTTGTCTCTGTCACTGAGTGTAGCAGAAGACAGAGTTCTGGAAGGTCACAAGACAACACTGAGATACCTTAACTGTGTATTAATGACGTTCTGGAGCATTTAATTTGCTTGGTTTTAAACATAACTTCTCAGCATCTCCAGCTCTCCACCTCCACTGCTTATGGCAGTTGTTACCTAGCCACAGAATGCACTGACTGCATATTGGTCCTTCACTGCCTCACATCTTTTCCTGTTTCCCTGCCTGTCCAGCACCGCCCAGTTCTACCTCCGTCACCCTGCTCCCCGTGGAGAAGTGGGCATTGGCATGGGACCCACAGATTGAGGATCTGGGGAGGGGATATAGGAGATGGGAAGGACAGACAGGAGCCATGGGTTTGGATTTTTTTAGAGGGGGACGACAGAGCTGAAGTCCCCCTAACAACCCCCACTGCACAGGTCTGACCCCTTCCTTTCCACCCTGCTCATCCCTGCTGCTCTGCTGTAATCTTAATCTCTATGCGAGTGTGGTATTTCTGCAAAATCAATGGACAAGAAAATTTGTGCTTGATTGAACAGGAAAATAAGGCATATGATAGGAATGATAAACCTCTGCACAAATGGCCTAGTCCCACACTTCTTACTCAGTAAAAGCTCGCAGTGTTAATAATATTGATAAGTAATATATCTTTTATATAACTTCTAAAGGATGCTGGGTATCTTATAAACAAAAAGGAAAAAGTCTTTGCTTCTTTGACTATATGATCTCTAGAAACAGCAGCTAGATGGGGTAAGAGCTGTAAGTGTCTTGTACTCCCTTATGGGTTTGTTGAAAACTTTTTAAAAATACACACACTTTTTATTTTTGAGGGGATGGGAGATGGGGGGATTAATAGGCTTCATAGAAGACGAGAATTTTGAGGAGTTGTTTGAAAAGAGAGTGAAGAAGACAGCAAACCGGGCTAGGAAGTGGAATCCATAGACAGAGATATGAAGATGAGTGGGAGAGAAAGACGAAGAGGGGCCATGATCTGAGGGGTGGTGCAGGATGGAAGATCTGCACCAGGGAGGCAAAAAAGAGTGAGGTTGTGCATGTCTTTTTAGGACAAGGACAAAGTGCATAAATTAACATAGAGGGGAGTTTTTGCCCAAGATGGGCGCACACAATCAGATACCAAAAAAGAAATCCTTGTAGTCCTGATTCTGCAAGGTGCTTAGCACCTCAGTTCTCTTTGACTTGGATGGCAGTAGAGAGTAAACGTGTTGAGCACCTGTAGGAGTAGATGCAGGTACAAAGTAAGCACAGGCTGTGTTTGGGAAAATCCTATAAGTAGAAACTAGTGATGGATGAACCTCAGACAGTTTGGCTATGAACCCACACTGTCTTGCTTTGCAAAACTGAGCTGCAACCTCCATTAGAGCAAGTTTTCCTGAGAGATTTCTGGGACTTTGTCTTCAATTGTGCTGGAAATTCTACAAGAGGAACCCTTTTACAGTACAGCATTTCTCCTACAAATCCCTGCCTGAAATGGCAGAAAGGCTGAGGTCCATGAAAATGAAGAATAAGAGGAAAACATATTATCCAAGTATTTATGTACCTCGTATTTGTTTGGTTCCCAGTCAGGTTGGGTCATTATTTTGTCTAAACCATTTTGTCCACGTCTTATAGAAAAATAGCTCACAAACAGCTCTGCACAAGATGAACAGGCCAGTATATTGTCATAAAGGACTAATTTCCCCACTTATGGTTTTCAGATAAGTGCTACTTTTTCCCTACTTAAGGCCTCCCTTGATGCCCACTGAAGTCAAGACACCCTGCCTTGCTTTCAAAATGTGTTGGATTGGGCCTCAATTTCTTTGATTCTGGATTTTCTGAGAAAAATCTCATAATGTGGTTCTAGTATATAAAACAAATTAACCTGCATTCGTGATAATTAATCAAACCGAGATAATAGTCTTGCTGCCTTTGTCTCTAACTTCCTGTTTCTTTAGACCTTAGAGGGAGGAATGTGAGTATGAATAATGTATTCCAGTTTTGCTTTGATTGAACTTTCTATTATATTTACTCATGTACGTTAACAGATCGCTTTAGGAGCTATTCTCTTTCCATTATCCGTTGCAATGAAGGCTTGAATAGAATAAACTGTTATTTCCTTATCTGTATCCCTTGTAAATAATGATAGGTAGACAGAGACTCCCAAAGCTGTGTGCTAATGTATGTCTACTAATTTGCCATTGCCAATAAGGGTGATACTCTTGTATCTTTGTTTGCAGGCATGAATTTTTTAGGAAGGGGCTTTTCCCCTCTGTAGAGATCTTTTTTTTGAACATGCTAAAATCAGTAAGGTGTTTGTATGTTTGTGTTTTGTTATGTGTTCTTGGATGCTCTCTTTTTAAGCATACCCCCCCACCATGTTAGTGTGACCAAAACATCTCAGCTAGCAGCCTCTTTCAAGGTAAATAATAAGCTAATGACAGTAATTTCACAGTTATGAAATTCCCATGTGTGTCTCCCTTTTAATAGGGTTCAAGATTTCACAGAAAATCTCAGTCTCCCATGGCAACCAACCTTAATGTGGGTCAGAGGTGTATGTACTACTTGCATCATGCTGCTTTTTCCGTACAGCACATCCATTTTTACTTTGTTTTTGTACTGTATCGCCATGGATGCGACATAGGAGGAAAACTTCTTTGGATTGCAATAGTGTGAGCTTATGGAAAGGGAAGAATAGGTGGAGGAATAGCACTGTCTATTTAAAATATGTCCAACGCCAGTAATCTGTAATTTGACAAGAAAGAACTTGACGATGAAATTCTATCGGCAGGGAAAGATGCAGACAGTGGAAAAACAAAAAAGATAAGGACAGTGAGCATCTGCTAGAGACTAGTGGGACAAGAAGAGAGCAAGATAGAGAATCCTGACAATTTATCAAAGCAGCAAGACACAATTTTAATTGAAGAAACGTAACTATTCCAACTTCACTTGAATGTCAAAAGATTGCTAACTATGCATTAAGGAGGTAACTGAGTTACATGATCCACAGCGGAGATCTAACCATAATCACCCTGGATCTACAGCAAGGAATCGAATGAGAACATGAAAGTTACAAGGAAGCCTGGAGTCAATGACCATGTGAAGAGTAAGAAATGGTCTTGTAGAATGTAGCAGTACAAAGGTATTCAGAGAAGCAAATTTTAGGAAAATAAGAAATCTAGTGAGTGAGGTGCAATCAGGTGAAATATTAAAATCCAGCCACGTGAGGAATGCTTTTTACAAAAAACAAAACAAAAAAAAACATGTGCAGCACAATGTGCAGCTGTCTCTGAAAAATGAAGAATGTAAGGGACAAAATGTGGTCAGTGTGAATTCAAAGGAAACTAGCTAAAGATCAGAGGGGTTTATGCATTGCTCTGCTGGCCCTCTGCCAGTGGTCAATTTCACCCCTATGATTCTAAATTGCAAAGAGTTTGTAAATTGTTTAGGGACCTAGGGAGAGTGACAGTGAAATAGGGGCAGAAAGTAACTAAATGAGATTCAGGTTGGAAAATGTTAGAGAAGAGTAGTTCTCAATGAAATTTTCGTTCAATTGATTTAGCCCCTTCTGCTCACCCATTATACACAAGTGGATTGTGTTTTCCTTGACTTTGTTGTTTCAGCGTATCATTCCAAATTCACCAGTGCAAGGTGCTGACCTGAGTGTTCCAAAGTTTGAGCTGTGTTCGTTTGTTGTAATTGGTTAGATCAGTTGTATGGAATAGTTTCAGTTTGTGACCCGGGTGAGGGCATGAACACCTCCAGGGCCTGATCATAGTGTTTTCTGTTGCACATGTGCTTGTCTTACTGGCTCTCATTGTAATTGTGTGCACACAGCAGCGGTAGGATTGGACTTCCAGAGCAAAAGTGAGTGCACCTTTTAAATGTATTTTCTGCAAATAACCTCCCAGAGACTTTAATATTTTGCTTTCTATGAGCTTTATTGGTAAAGCTCAACCATTCAGACATTAGAGGAAAGTAAATATATATGCACATAAATATTTAGTATTCAGAGATAAATCTACTGCCATGATTAATTTGGGCTTAACTATGCATCTCACTCAGTCTTGCCTACCAGCTATTTGCTTAAAGGACCATTTCCAGAAAACCCTTATCACATGAATTTGGAAGTCCTCCCTATAATGGCAGCTCTTGGTGCTTTCCTAGAGTGGTAAACTCTAGTCATATCAGTTAACAAGATCCTGGCTGGCTAGTTTGCAGCTATCTGACAACATCTTGTTAAGTTATACTTTAAGATCTCGTCCTATACTGTTCAATTTGCTTTAGAATAAACATGTACCAGCCTTTCAGGGAACTGGTTTAATTGGAAGAAAGATAGATTCATCAGTTCTTTCAAAGTCCACCGTTATCAGCCCCATGCTGAATTAGGAGTTGAACTGCCATTGGCTTTCCCCACACACCTGCACAAACTCCTATTCCCACCTTCGAGAGGTACAAACACAGAGTCCTTAACTTCTTTGAGGCTATCCACTGGACTTAGAGGAGAATATGATTTGAAGACTAGCTTCTCCTCTTCCCCTCCCTGCCCCAACTCCAAAACAGATTTTTTGGCAGAGGAGACTGTTAGCTAAAGGAGCAGGAGCCCTCTCTCCTCTACCACTTGTGCGAACCCTGTGCTGTCCGCCCTCCCCTCCCCATTCACACTAGTGGAAGGGACCATGTAAAATAAGCCAATAGTTCTCAACATTTTCCATCCCAGGATCTCCTTTTCCATCTACCCATGAGGCAGAGATGAAGCATGTCTGCTAATAGTAGAGTGTGGGGAGGGACAGAGTGAGGGCAGCTTCCTTCTGTGTGAGCATGCTCCGTCCAAACAGAGCAACAAATCGGGGGAGGGAGACGTGACCCTACTTGACCCCCTCCCCATGTGTCTCCTCTGCCATGACCTAACCACAATACCCCTCCAATTTAGCAGAGTTGAAAGGGATGGGTGACTCATCTATTTTTGATTCCCCTGTTGAGAGCCCATGATGCATGCCATATAGAATAAGATTTAGCCACTTAGTAAATTTAAAGCAACAATTATTGCTGCTTTCTAAATTGCTCCCATCCATTGTTTCCCCCATGGGTGAATAATGCAAAATAAAATTCATACAAATATTTGTTCAAGTGTTTAAATTAAGGAGGAAATACTCCTTTAAATGAATAGCTGGTAGGCAAGACTATGGTGAGATATAAAATTAAGACCAAATTAATCATGCCAGTAGACTTAGCTTAGAATACTAAATATTTATGTTCATCTTTAGCATGTGTAACTCATTATGTGACATTCACCTGAATATAAATATCAGTCTGACATAGCATTACTCACCATGTATAAATTGTCTTAGCTCCTTACTGCTAATCACTCAGACCATTCCAACCTCATTCATTAATGAGTGAGTGAGATGAATTTTATTCCATTGTAAAGAGTAAATTTCTGTATTACTTAAAGAGTAACAGGTACAGCAAGGAAGCAACAGAGATGATTGGTCAGCTTTAAGGCGTGTATGTATACACAGTAATCACTGTGGAAAACTTTATAATGGCTTAAGGAAGACTTTCAAAAACACCTTTGTAATGTAGCAGCACAAATCTCATTGTCAGTCAATGGAACTTGGGTTCCAAACACCTTAGGCACTCTTGAAAATCCCTTCCCCAGTCAACAAATAACATTACTTCATTATTTGTAGTGTTGTTTAAGTATAGCTAATTACAAGTAGGGAACATAGGGAAATACTCTGGCAATGTTATTTCATTACCTACTCAAAATTGGAAAAGGTTTGACTGTGGTGTGTGTGTGTGTGATATTTTGAGGGCTATCTCCTCAGTTAGTGTAAATCAGAACTCCACTGAAGTCTATGTACACCAGCTCACGATTTAGCCCTATTTTACACACACACACACACACACACACACACACACACACACACACACACACACACACACACACACACACACACACACCACTCCATGATTGATAGGTGCCATGGAAGTCATCTTATAGAATAATGTAGAGTAGCTGCCATTTTGGAATGCTAGCTGAAGGACTGATGTGAAAGGAGAATGAGTAAAATTATGGAGAGAGAGGAATAGCATAACCAGGCTTCCCTCATGTATCAGCCCTCAATTGTGCTTCTCTAAATCTTCTCCTTTTTCCATCCTGTAACATCGTATCCAGTTAGTATGCATGGTTCTTCTCAGATGTCCTCTAGAGTCCTTTGTCCCACTCAATGGCAGTCCAAAAGAGGAGCCTTGAACTGTCCAATGCTTTTTGATATGTTTCCATTTTCTGAAGAGAACCAGATAGAAGACAATAAGAAAACCTGCTTCAGAAAAAACGTGAAGAAAGGGAATGGGAGCTAACTATTGAATGGGGGGGGAATAGAGAGCACAAATTGCAAGCTAATAATCCAACTGAAAGCATTATGCACAGAACAGCTTAGCGCTTTCAGCATTCTTCACTACAATCCACAGAGGCCCAATTGTGTGTGTCCTGTTCCTCTCCTTCAAGGGGCTTAGAGTGCTTTGTATCCCTCGACTCCCTCTCCTCCAGCATGAATTTTATTCCATTGTAAAGAGTAAATTTACAAATTTACTCCCTCTCCTTCTCTTTACTTCTTTGTTCTCTTCTGCATCATGTGGCTGGTGAGACCCAAGGAGCCAAAATCTCCATGTTTGGTATCTCCATGTGTTGTATTCTCAGATGGCTCAGACTACAGCACTGAGAAGTGTAGGTTCTTGTGTTATTAACAAGCTTTAAGGAAAATGTATAACTTCCCTGCTGAATACTAGACAGAGGTTTGCCAGGTTAAAGTAACTACTTCAAAATATAAGCAGGTTATTTTCTACTGCACAGGTAAATTTCTCTAGAGGAATGTGCGTGTTCTAGAACAGAAGCACTGGAGAGGCATGATGCTGCTGTGCGCCATTTAAGTGCTTGATATGTACTCCTTCGCTATCCCCCCAGTATTTTTCTGTGCATGAAACTGAAGTGCTAGTGTAAAAGATCTCCAAACACTAGGATATTCTAGTCTGTAATTACACCGTTGAAAGTGGGATCTTGCAGAAATAGTGACTGTCCTGGAGAAACCAATTATTGGTGAAACACTGGCTATGGGAATGTCCAGGTCCAGAGACGGGCTACTAGGATGATCCGAGGAATGGAAAACCTGCCTTATGAAAGGAGACTCAAAGAGCTTGGCTTGTTTAGCCTGGCCAAAAGAAGGCTGCGTGGGGATATGCTTGCTCTATATAAATATATCAGGGGGGTTAACGTTAGGGAGGGAGAGGAATTATTTAAGTTTAGTACTAATGTAGGCACGAGGACGAATGGGTACAAACTGGATATTAGGAAGTTTAGACTTGAAATTAGATGAAGGTTTCTAACCATTAGGGGAGTGAAGTTCTGGAACAGCCTTCCGAGGGAAGTAGTGGGGGCAAAAGACTTATCTGGCTTTAAGACTAAGCTTGATAAGTATATGGAGGGGATGTTATGATAGCATAGTTTAATTTGGGCAATTGATCTTGGATTATCACCAGATAAGTCTGCTCAATGGTCTGCGGGGAGATGTTGGATGGGATGGGAACTGAGTTACTGCAGAGAATTCCTTCTTGGGTGCTGGCTGGTGAGTCTTGCCCACATGCTCAGGGTTTAGCTGATCGCCATATTTGGGGTCGGGAAGGAATTTTCCTCCAGGGCGGATTGGCAGGGGCCCTGGAGGTTTTTCGCCTTCCCCTGCAGCGTGGGGCATGGGTCGCTTGCTGGTGGATTCTCTGCAGCTTGAGGTCTTCAAACCAATTATGAGGATTTCAATAACTCAGTCCTGGGTTAGGGGTTGTTATAAAAGTGGATAGGTAGGGTTCTGTGGCCTGCCTTGTGCAGAAGGTCAGACTAGATGATCATATTGGTCCCTTCTGACCTATGAGTCTATGAGTCTACCAGAAAAAAATGGCTTGAACTTTGACCATGTTATAATAGTAAAGGGGAAAAGATTCTAAACCTCAGCCAAAGAAATACTCCTTGTTTGCTAAGGTACGTGATCTTTGCTTAAATCTGATTTTTTTCCCGAAGTCAAATTAGCTGCAAGAGTGTGTCCATAGAATGCCAGGATTATGTTGCAGTGGGATTTTTTTTTATGAAAAGGAGAAGTGTATATGTTTTAGCAGAAAAGCTAAAAGACCTGATTCCTCCTCTCTACTAGTGTAAATCAGGAGTAGCTCAATTGAACCCAGAAGAATTTCCAGTACTTGAGAGTAAATGAGAAGAGAAGCAGGCCCACAGAGGTCAAATGCAAAATCTTCCTGTGTTAATACCAAGCTTTTCCTGTCTATAAAATGTCAACTAAACTAGCTCTGGATTAGTGCCAGTGGTTAAAGTGCTCTCAGGCAAATAAAATTGCTATGAGATGCACATTTTCAGCCCTGCCTTGGGGAAACCTCTTTTGGCTGCTTTTCCTACTTCCCCATCTCCTGGGGTATAAGCAGAGCTCTTTCCCATCTCCTCTGGAAATGATGCTGATGCTGTTCTCAGAGGTGGGAAGGCCGGAACAGAAAGAAGGGAGGCCAGCAGCTCAGAGCACCTGTAAGCAAGTGGATGGTTCCTCCCCGCAACTCCAAGCCTGGGAGGGAGGAGAGGGGACTCTGCTGCTGCCACCCTCAAGCCTGGGAAGGGTGAAGAACCCCAGGAGCAGAGGGTTGAGCAGGGCTGGCCTTACCATGAGGCAAACTGAGGCGGCCGCCTCAGGTGCCAGACTGTGGGGGGGGGGGGGGCAACACTAGGACCCAGAGTGTAGAAAATTGTGTCTGCTGCTGGTGCATCTGTATTCTCTCTGCTCACGATGCACAGAGATGGTGGAGTGCTGTGCTGGAGGAAGGAGGGCACAAGAGACATAACAGGCAGGCAGGAGAAAAGCTGAGAGAGAATATGAGAAAGCAGCAGGAGCTTCAGGGGGAGAGAAGAGAAGGAGGAGACTCTTACGTACCTCTCTAGCACCTCCAGGAGCCTGGACTGATTAACACCAGCTTCTCAGGGAGCTTCCTGTTTCCTGCTGCTTCCTTGAACCCATTTGAGGAGAACAGGCAGTCAACTGAAGCAGTAGGAGCCAATTAGGCCCTTAAGATGCTGGTATCTTTCCTCACTCAGGCCCTGCTACCAGCCTGCTTATTTGTCCCCTTCAATTGAGTGTTGAGAACCACTATATCTGGCACAGAACAGCAGTCATGAGTGAAAGAAGAAAACACCCCTCTGGGGCAGCATTCAGAAAAAGAAAGAAAGCAAAGGAAGCTTTTCTATCTAAGTAGGAAGGAGCTCTCCTGCGATACATAGACACAAATGTTCACGGTGAGCCTTCTGGCCCCAGTGAGGATGTGAGTGGTGAGGAGATGCCCGATCTTCCAGTTAGTCAGAGTGCAGGTGACCTGGCAGTTACTGCAACATCCATATCTCCATCTCAAATGGAGGTAACCATGCACATTCCTGAAGAAAAGTGTAGATCAGAGAAGAGTGTGGTGGAGGCTCAAGAAACAGCTGCTCCTGAGTTTAGTTCCTTAAGTCTAGATGGTCCAGGACTGTGGACCCATTTGAGCAGTAGCCTGAGGGACTTCCTTGTACTGCAAGGGCCACAGCAAGTGAAAATCTTCATGTTCCCCAAAGACAATGAAAATAGAAGTTTCCATCCAACACGTTACTGGCATGAAATCCCCAATGGTGACAAAGTGGAGAGGTGATGGCTTATGTACTCAAAAACCCAGAATGCAGAATATTGTTTTTGTTGCAAACTCTTCCAGTCTAATGTTCCAGCCACATTAGGTTCTACAGGAACAAAGGACTGGAAAAATCTGGCTAGAAATCTGGCATGCCATGAGAAGGCAGCAAATCACCAGAGAGCATTCCATAGGTGGAAAGAGCTTGAGATGAGGCTAAGGTTAAAGGCCACCATAGATTATCAGCATCAAGAGGAGATTGCCAGTAAAGAGACTCGGACACAAAATGTTCTGAAAAGGCTCATTGCCATTGTGAGAATGCTTGCTAACCTAAACCTATCACTGCGTGGCACTTCAGGTCAGCTATATGTGCCAAACAATGGAAACTTCCTTAAAATTGTGGAGCTGATGGCTGTTTGATGCTGTATTCCAGGTGCATCTAAGAAGAGTCACCACTCAAGAAATGTACACACACCACTACCTTGGAAAAACAATTTGAAATGAGATCATACAGTTAAAGGCAACAAAAGTCAAACAGACGATTGTGGCTGATCTGAAGTCAGCAAGATATTACTCTGTTGTTCTGGACTGCACACCTGACATCAGCCATATGGAACAAACGACTTTAATGGTGCATTTTGTAACAACAGAACCTAGTGAAAATGTCCCTGCAATGGTGACTGTCAGAGAGCATTTTCTAGAATTTATTGACATGGATGATACTACAGGGGCTGGTATGACAAATGTGCTTCCTATAAAGCTGGAAGATATGGGACTTGCGATAGCTGACGTGAGAGGTCAGGGCTACAATAATGGTGCCAACATGAGAGGAAAGAACAGAGGAGTGCAGACATGGATCTGAGAGTTAAACCTTTGAGCTTTTTTTTTGTCCCATGCAGTTCTCATTCATTGAACTTGGTGGTCAGTGATGCAGCATCAGCTTCTAGTGAGGCTGCTGAATTTTTTAATGTAATTCAAAGCATCTATGTATTTTTCTCTGCATCAACTCATGGATGGCAAATTTTGAGGCAACATCTGGGAATATCCTCTCTGACACTGAAACCACTGAGTGCCACATGATGGGAAAGTGATAGGCTTTATTGCCTCCACTCAAAACACCAAATTGGGAAGATAGATGATGCCCTAGTTGCCATTATGGAGGATAATGCTATGACGGGAACTGTTCATGGGAGAACAGTGGCAGACGGAAATGGAATCACCAGAAACATACATAACTTCAAATTTCTGTGTGGCTTAGTGTTGTGGCATGAGGTACTGTTTGAAATAAATGTCATAAGCAAGAGGCTCCAAGGTGTTGACCTTGAATATCTGTAGCAATGGAACAACTGGACAAAGCAAAGTCATACCTAGCCCTGGTCTGCACTACGGGGTTAGGTCGAATTTAGCCGTGTTAGGTCAATTTTTAAAATGACTGCGTCCACACAACCAACCCCGTTCCATCGACTTAGAGCTCTTAAAATTGACTTCTGTACTCCTCCCCGGTGAGGGGAGTAGCGCTAAAATTGACCTTGTTTGGTCGAATTTGGGGTAGTGTGGATGCAAATCGATGGCATTGGCCTCTGGGAGCTATCCCAGAGTGCTCCATTGTGACTACTCTGGACATTACTTTGAACTCCGATGCACTGGCCAGGTACACAGCCTGCTGTCTAGGCTTCATGAGCCATGGGAACAAGGGGCAGGCTGGGGTAGGTGCGACCGCGTGGTGCTGCCAGCTGGCAGAGCAGCCTGAGGCAGAAACCTCAGCTCACTTGATATTCCAGGAAGAACTGAATTTCCATGAGATAAAACTTAAAGAAGAGAATTACCTGGAATCTCTGGCTCCCATTCAGTGCTCTAAGAGGAGGATAGCCATGTCTGTCCAGGCGCCCCTGTTCGACCTCACCTAGGCCTGCCAGGAGCACCAAGAGACGTACTGTCATAAACAGATAGCTAAGGGTTAATGTCTCTTTCACCTGAAGCACCTGACCAAAGGACCAATCAGAAAACCGGATTTTTTCAACTTTGGGTGAAGGGAATTGAGTGTCTAAGTCTTTTGTGAGTCTGCCTGCTTTCTCTGAGCTTTGGAGAAGTACTTTCTACTTTCTAGTCTTCTGTTTCTAAGTGTAAGGACAAAGAGATCAGATAGTAAGTTCTATGGTTTCTTTTCTTTGGTATTTGCATGAATATAAGTGCTGGAGTGCTTTGATTTGTATTCTTTTTAAATAAGGCTGTTTATTCAATATTCTTTTAAGCAATTGACCCTGTATTGTATCATCTTAATATAGAGAGACATTTGGATGTATTTTTCTTTCTTTTTATATAAAGCTTTCTTTTAAGACCTGTTGGAGTTTTTCTTTACTTCAGGGAAATTGAGTCTGTACTCACCAGGGAATTGGTGGGAGGAAGAAGTCAAGGGGAGATCTGTGTGTTGGATTGCTAGCCTGATTTTGCATTCCCTCTGGGGGAATAGGAAAGTACTTTTTGTTTTCAGGATTGGGAACAGAGAGGGGGAGTCTCTCTGTGTAGTTTCACAGAGCTTGTGTCTGTGTATCTCTCTAGGAGCACCTGGAGGGGGGGGAAGGGAAAAAGGATTATTTCCCTTTGTTGTGAGACTCAAGGGATTTGGGTCTTGGGGTCCCCAGGGAAGGTTTTTCAGAGGGACCAGAGTGCCCCAAAACACTCTAATATTTTGGGTGGTGGCAGCAGGTACCAGGTCCAGGCTGGTGGCTAAGCTTGGAGGTTTTCATGCTAACCCCCATATTTTGGACGCTAAGGTCCAAATCTGGGACTAAGGTAATAACATGGTGGCAGCAGGTGGGATATAGACAGAATCCAGAAGCCAGTAGGAATATTATATTTTTCTTTTCTCTGCTAAGGGCTTTTTAGCAGAGAGAAACAGTTGGTTTTAAAAGGGAACCAGAGAGAATTTTTTTTTCTGCTCTCTCTGGCAGTTTGTGGCTTGCATGTTAAGCGAGAAGCCATTAAGAGACTGTTGAGGGTCTTTTGTCATGCAATAGCCCTCCCATTAGGAGGCAAGTACCAGCACTTATATGCATGCAAATAAAGTGGTTTTTCTGGTTTCCCTTCATTGAACATTAGCTAGAGAGAGAAAAGGAAAAAAGCACTGTTGCTAGGCAGACTCCAGGAGGGAACAGAGCCTGCAGTTCAGAAGATAAACACCGGAGGGCACCCCAACACAAGAAAACAGGAACCATGACTTCTAAGGCAAAAATTGACGCCGAAGGACAAATCAAAGAAGCTGAACACAGGCGACAACTGGAAATAAAACAAAAAGTACTTTCCTATTCCCCCAGAGGGAATGCAAAATCAGGCTAGCAATCCAACACACAGATCTCCCCTTGACTTCTTCCTCCCACCAATTCCCTGGTGAGTACAGACTCAATTTCCCTGAAGTAAAGAAAAACTCCAACAGGTCTTAAAAGAAAGCTTTATATAAAAAGAAAGAAAAATACATCCAAATGTCTCTCTATATTAAGATGATACAATACAGGGTCAATTGCTTAAAAGAATATTGAATAAACAGCCTTATTTAAAAAGAATACAAATCAAAGCACTCCAACACTTATATTCATGCAAATACCAAAGAAAAGAAACCATAGAACTTACTATCTGATCTCTTTGTCCTTACACTTAGAAACAGAAGACTAGAAAGTAGAAAGTACTTCTCCAAAGCTCAGAGAAAGCAGGCAGACTCACAAAAGACTTAGACACTCAATTCCCTTCACCCAAAGTTGAAAAAATCCGGTTTTCTGATTGGTCCTTTGGTCAGGTGCTTCAGGTGAAAGAGACATTAACCCTTAGCTATCTGTTTATGACACGTACAATGGCTATCAGTTCTACAGCACCGTCTGCCACGAAGGCAAGGAGCTGCTGCTGTGTAGCAATGCAGTACTGCATCTGCCAGCAGCACCCAGGGATGTACAGTGATGGTGAGCTGAGCGGGCTTCATGCTTGCCATGGTATGGGGTCTGCATGGGTAACCCAGGAAAAAAGGCGCAAAACGATTGTCTGCCATTGCTTTCAGGGAGGGAGAGAAGCCTGACAAGATGTACCCAAAACCACTTGTGACAATGTTTTTGCCCCATCAGGTATTGGGGGCTTAACTCAGAATTCCAGCGGGCAGCGGAGACTGCGGGAACTGTGGGATAGCTACCCACAGTGCACCACTCTGTAATTCGATGCTAGCCATGGTAGTGAGTCGACTTAATGCATTTAGTGTGGACATACGCAATTGACTGTATAAAATTGGTTTCTAAAAATCAACTTCTATAAAATCGACCTAATTTTGTAGTGTAGACATACCCCTACAGTCTTACTGGTCAGATGAGGGATTTCAAAACATTCTGAAGAGTGCACAGAAATTGGCAGAGGAACTTCACACTGAAGCTATTTTCCCACCCATTCAAGAGTCACCGAAGAAGACATTTTGATTATGAGGCACAGAATAATCCCATAAGAGACCCCAAACAATAATTCAAAGGTGAATTCTTTAACCAGGTGCTAGATTGTGCAATACAGTCAGCTGAAGAACGTTTCATGCAGCTCAAGGAACACAGCAGTATATTTGGGATGTTGTATGATATTCCAGAACTCCTCACTATACCTGAAGAAGACCTACACCAGCAATGCAGGGCACTAGAGACAGTGTGGACACATGATGACATGTGTGATATTGATGCGAGTGATTTAGGTGATGAACTGAAAGCCCTTTCAAGATACATTTCAGCAGGATCAACTCCAAAGGCTGTTCTGGAATATATGTGCACAAATAAGATAACCACCCTCTTTCCAAATGGTTTTGTTGCTCTGCGCATACTTCTAACACTTCTTGTAACAGTTGCCAGTGGAGAACGCAGCTTTTCCAAGCTGAAGTTAATAAAAACACATCTACACTCCACAATGACACAGGAGAAGCTGGTCGGCCTTGCAACCATCTCAATAGAGCACGAGCTGGTCCAGAATGTGGACCTTAAGGAAGCAGTGCAAATCTTTACAACCAAGAAGGCATAGAAAGTGCCACTTTGAGTATTCAAACATATAAAAATGCCAGTGTTTACTATGAGACAAGAAAAGTTACTTTTGCTGTTCAGGCGTTTGAAAGTTAAGTGTTACTTAAAATTTCTGAACAAGGCATTTTAAGTTGTTAGTTCTCCTTTATTGGGGTAGGTAGCAGAGCAGTACCATGCGAGGAGTAGAGCAAGAAGAAGGCAGAATTGAAACCTTTCAAAGTTTTGGCCCAAGCGAGGAGGCATGGGGGCATCATTTGAGCTCCATGCCTCAGGTGCCAAAATGTTGTGGACAAGCCCTGGAGGTGAGGCAGGAGGGGGCAGAACAAAAGATGTGAGGACAGAACTGATTGCGGGGGAGCAGAGGGACAGGTAGATGGGATCTTGGTTTCATTTCTGAAGAAAATGGTAGTGCCGCTCCCCCCCTCACTTTTTCAGACCACTTTCAGCACAGCTTAGTGCTTCTTTCTGCAAGTTACTGAACCCTCTGGTCTTGATCCAGCAAAACAGTTATTGTAGTGGGGTGACTGCGGGCTGCTGCAGTCCAGAGAGCCTGTGCAGACAGGGAGCCAATTAAAAAATTGCTTATTATGAGCCAATCAGGGCCCAGTTTGGAGACAGCCAATCAGGGCCAGGCTCAGCCCTATAAAAAGGCTGCTCAGGCAGGGAGCAGTCAGTCTGTCCCAGGCCTTCAAGAGGGGAAGGTCAGTCTCCAAGTGTGGGAGACTAGCACCACAGACAGCGCAGTGCTGGCCAGGCTCAGGGAGCAAAAGGGAGCTCTAGCCCATAGCCTGCCTTGCTGCTGACCCTGAAGGGAAGGGCCTAGCTGGTGCAAGAGGCTGTAGGGGAAGTGGCCCAGGGAAGCAGACAGATGAGGGGAGAGAAGGAGGACAGTGAGGCTGCCGCCAGAGGGTCCCTGGGCTGGGACCCAGAGTAGAGGGCGGGCCTAGATTTCCCTCTTCCCCCTTGCAGTACACCCAGCCATTGGCCGTAGAGAGCGGCCATTATAGACTACGCCAGATCCTTGACAAGAGGGATTGGACTCAGAGGGTGTGGTTAGGCATGGTGGCTGGGGTGTAGGACTGCTGATCACCCACCCCCGGAAGGGGGTGTGGATGGACTAAGAGGCGCTGCCAGAGGGCAGTGGCTTCGAAGAGGAGGCCGCCAAGCAGGGAGCAACATGGGTCCAGAGATGCCAACCGAGGGCAGAACAATGGATGGGACACCAGCAGGAGGGGGCACTCCACTGGATAGAGCTAATTCCCAGAGTCACCAGCGGGAGGCTTAAATGGAAGTACACCACTACCCCGATATAATGTGCTTGTGGGGAGCCAAAAATCCCTACCACGTTATAAGTGAAATGCCGTTATATCGAGGCAGTGGTGTATTTAAAAGTAAGCATGTGTTTAAGTGTTTTGTTGCATCGGGGCCAGAATGCATAGCACACTGCAGAATTGAGCCCCTTTCCAACACTTTGGCTGCATGGACAAGAATAGGATAAAGGCGAAGGTTTTCCACTACTCTTTGGTGAACTGTTTCTCCACAGCTCCTACATGGACCTAAGTCAGCTAGAGGCCATGTAAGTTCCTAGATAGAAACAGATTTCTGTTGTGAACAGTACTAAACTTCTAGTGTGTTTGAAATCCAAACTTGGATCCATAGCCACGTTTTATAACTGGAACCTTTTTACAGTGAGTTGAAACAAAACCAAAACCCGAACAGCCTCAAGTATTTTAGTGCATCTAACATCTGGATCCAGATTTGTATTTCACCACTTGTGCCCATCTGTATTATGCTGGAGGCACTGGAACTTGTACACAGTAACAAAAAATGAGTGAGACTTAACTCAAAATCTATTTGTTCATCTTGGACATCATATAAAATGAGCAGAGAATAGGGCATGAGCATGGAAAATCTGAGGGAGACCCATGCAGTTATTTAAATGAGTGGCTGGGCCAGGGCGGTGAAAATCAATCTGATTGTGAGAGATGGGACCATGCTGGGAAGTTTAGATCTGCATTTGGAAGGGAAAGAAGAGAGACCCAGGGGAGTATGTGACTTGTCATTGACAGATTTAAAGGCCAGGAGGGACCTTTGTGATCTAGTATGGCCTCCTGTATAACAAGCCATAGAACTTCCCCCAAATAATTCCTAGTCTTTTACTGCAGTGCAGATGTACCCTAAAGCCCTATGTGGGAATGCAGGGCTCTTGCGTTGTCACTAAAATCTCAAGTGTTGTTAAGTTTCAGAGCAATTGCAAGTGAGCCATTCTTGCAGGTGAGTGCCCTTAATTCCAACTAGGATGGAGGGGTGGAAGTGAGGGGCACCTGTCTGAGGCAGAAGGAATTAGGGAGCTAAGCCAGAGGAGGATTAGAACACTACATCAACAGCCTAGTTCAGAGAAAGAAATTTAGACTGAGGTTTTCCCTGAGTTTATTTTGGGTAACCAGTAAAGCTGACCCCCAAGAAGAGTTTGGAGATGCAGGACCAGGTTGTGACCTTGGCTATGCGCCCACATAGGAGACTAAGGGGATATCAGGTACCTCCTTACTCTTTTGTGCTGGCTGTTCATATATAGGTCACAGAGGAGGAGAAAAATAGAATTCGTGGGGCTGCTACTTCCCCTTCTTTGCTGGTGAGGAAGCAGGGTCAAGAAACAGGCAGAGCCAATGCACCAGCCAGTACAGCTGAGCCAGCGTGCCAAGGGCAATATCCGTAAATAGAGGGATGGTCCAGATAATGTTCTTCCCCTCCTTTGCCCACCCCTTCCTCTGAGCAAGAGGAGAACCAGAAACCGGATTATGACCCATCAGTTTGTCCCTAGTCTGGTCCTGGGGCTGTGTGTCTATGTGCTCCCCCTTCTCAGGGGCAACAGAGTCCTAAATCAGGATTGGTGTAGGCTGTTGAAGATGGGGTAATGAATCAGCCCATTCACATAGGCCGAAGTTGTTCACACTTTAAGCACAATCAGGTGCACTGCCTGCTGCCACTAGAACCTGTGTGGAAATCCCTGGGAGCAAGCCAAACCTTACTTTGTAATGCTTTAAGGAGTCTGAAACTGATCGTTTTGTTTTGTTTCATTAGCTCTGCTGTAATGTAGCAGAGCTAATGCAGTCATATCCCAGTTAAAGTACCAAGCAGCTTTAGCTGCTTATCTGCCATAGAACCACTTTCACTTTTGCGATGAAAATTAAATGTGGAAATAATTCCCTGTTCCTTTTCTGGAATATTACTGTGCTGTTGAATAGGCTTAAGACCATTAAAAAGTAATGACCTGAAGTTGCATGCATCATTATTTTAAAGAGATTGAATGAAATATACTGTCTATCTGTTCCACTCCTAGATTAATCCCCAGTTTATTAGAGATTTGTAAGGCCATGATGCACATATATTTTAATAACAAAGTTGTATCTTCAGTCTCTAAAAAGGGAATTTTAGTATCTGCAGTATGAAAAAAGCAAACATAAAAGAGCATGAAGATTCTGTTTCCCAGATCCATTAAATTAAATTTCTTCTGTTAGTGTACTTAACCTAGAGAAATTAAATACAAAATTGGGGGAAATCAGCTTCTTGTTCCCACTTACAGTTACTGTAGCAGGCTATCCACAAACAGCCTTGCCCTAAAATATTCTTTCTAGCTGTCATGGGTACTTATGTAGCTTCCCACTGCCACCGCTGTGAGACAATGAAATAGCATCATGTTAGTCTCCTATTACAGATGGGGGAACTGAGGCACAGTGACTTGTCCAGCGTTGCACAGGAAGTCTGGGGCCAAGTGAGTAGCTGAACTCAAGGGCCACCCTCCTTCTCTGAAATAGTCACTCAGCTGCACCTGGGGACTCACACGGGAGCGCTCCTCTTGTTCTGAAAATTAGTTGTTGTCAAAATGTTGATGGCAAAATTGTATATTTAGTGCTCAGTAGCTGGAGACATTAAAATGTGAACCTTCACCCTTGTAGCGATCTATACTGTACTCATCGCTGCGGTATTTCACCTTAGTGAGGGAGTGTTAGAATTTGATGTGGAAAAAAAATCAAGCACATTTCTTATTCCATAGGGTGTAAGCAAGAAGTGAATTAGACTCAGGATCTTTAAGGAGCACATTAAGATCTTGGGATGACAACTTATCCCCTAGATGAATAATTTGTGATACCATTCAGTAAGTGTCCAGTGAAAAATCATAGAAGGGGTTCCTTTCTTCTAGCACAGAACAAGAAACTTAGTTAGAGTAAAGAAAACCATGTAATATCCAAGTCTACACACACTGTGTCTTTCTGCATTACTGCTTAGTGGTAAGGCTTTTTTCATGTGACAAGTACCAAGTGAATCCACTGATACAGAGAAATACATGTGACAAACCGTGCAAATTACCGTGCACAAGAATGCCATGTAAGAATTCTCCAAAATATATATCAGCTGGACTAGCAGTAGTTTTACAAGACCTCAAAACGCTACCCATGTGCTGTGATTTACAATTAGGATTGTAGAGCCTCAGGAAAATGATATCAAGTGAGATATGAAGTTATACCCAATTTGCACAGGTAGTTTGAGTCCTTTAATTGTTTGGGATGTTTTGATTTATATTGGATTGCTAAGTGTAAGATGAGGGCTGTAGATTATATCAGTGGGAAGTCCTCTTACTTACCTTCTTTCTGAATAATGTGTGGCTGGAAGGGAACAAAAATGAAGCTTGTGGGGAAAGTGCTAAATAAGAATTTGAAATACATATTCAGAATAAAATATTCATGCAGGGAGGAAATAGGCTCCATGTATAATAAAAAGGAGGTTTTACAGGATGATGATGGCTATATATGTTCACATTTTACATCATCCTTCAAATCTTGGGTAGGAATCCTAAAATTAATGTTCATATCAATAATAGATTTCTAATTTTCAGCTACAAAAATATGGCTTTCCTATAGAAACAAGCATAGTCATTTTAAGACAAAAATCTTCTGTTTGTCACTGAGGTCTTATTACAAGAGGCAATAATTGGTGGAAATGGGTCATAAATTGACCAGATAACTTCTGTTGTGGGGTTGTTCAACGTATTTCATCTTTTTATAATCCCAGCTTTGCTTTTTAAAAATTAACATCAGAAAAGTTCAAGGTGTCTGGCTGGCTCAGGGGACCAGGGACAGGATGTAATTTTTAGGTTTTCAGTCACTGGTTCAAGTCTGGGCAATAACAAAGCCATTCCTGCTTGATGGCTTGGATGAAATAAATTGGTGGGTTCAGGTGGCTCATTTACAATAGACAGATGTCCATGTTATAAAAACTGTCCTCAGAGCTGACTACATTGATGCCTTTGTTAGCCATCTTAGGTAGGCAAAGCATCGAATGCAGAAGGAGAGAGAATTCCTCTCTCACTCCTAAGGAATGATTCCAACTGCCCACTGGCTTCTTGATTTAAATTGGTGCAATGGGAAGTGGATCCCAGGTCTCTTTTGAAGCACTGAGAAATCTTGCGCTGATGCCCTGGAAGATATCGGTCAGACGCCATTGCCCAGGCCATGTGCATGTGCACACACATGCCATGATCACACCAGTTTTTCCCTGGTGTGGCTCCTTAGGATTCCATAGAATTACTCCTTATTTGTAGCAGTTAATATAGACACCAAAAAAGAGAATTCTGGCCTCTGGTACAAAGTAATCAAGGCACCAGTACAATCTCAGATGGCTCTACTTTAGTTTAAAAACATATAGCATTACAAGCAACTTTTGCATTACTGTTGTATTACTGTAACCTTTTTGCTTTGAGAATTGAGACTGGATAGGATGGGAGTCCTGGCATGGGTCAATACATTTTTCAGTTAAGACGAGCATCCAAGTTGCTAAGAAGAGATTCACCTTTCTATCTTCCTTTCCTTTTATTCATTTTCCTCCTTACCACTTCAAATGACTATAAATCTGTAACACTCTTCTCCAAGGACTCTGCCACATTCCTACCACTGCAGGTTGCATGCCTGCTTGTCCCTTACATTGATCAATTGACACTTGTGGCAACACCTCAGCCTGACAGTCAGTCACATGTGCTTATGCTTCAGAGCTCCCAAATGTGTGACTGTTGCCTGATGTTTCTGGAAGCTTATTGCCACCATACTTCACACATCAGTTGCAGCCCTTGTTCCATCCTGTAAAACGTTCTCGCCTAGTCTCGCTTTTCAGCCTATATATTTCTCATTGAATGGTTGGTTGGATTTATCTTTTAAAAGGTTCACAATATCCCCATTTCTGTGGAGGAGCACGTGCACACACACAAACACTGTATACATTTAAATCTATGGAATCATCATGTATTTTTTCATAGTCTTAAAAAAAATACCAGTGGACACTGCTAATATTGCTGGTTGTTGTGACTTTGTTTGGATACTCATCCTTCTGTATGTGAACCTGTGTTCCAGCATTGTTATGGAGCACTGTGCATGCTGGAGGTGCCGTCTGTAATGATTTTCCCGTGGGGTGCCACAACTGAGCCCCCCTCATCCACCAGCCTGGGCTCCCTTTTATACTATACTGCTGTGGTAAGCTGCCAAGCCCTCTTCAGGCTCCAGCCTGCACTTTTCCCAGCATACATACAGGTAGGAACACACCCAGCTGCAGTTACATGCAGATGCTCTGACCAGTCCCTGCATTTGAAGGCTCCAGCTAGTGTGCCTTAGGAACTGGTTGGGACCCACCACCTCTGGTGTGTAAACCCAAAATTATAGCATCTTGTGCTGCACAGGAAACTACAGCATAACCTCATGAAATTCACCCCCTCCCTCAATGTGGAGAGAGATATATAACTCGGGGCAGAAAGCTGTTACGACTACCACTCAGTAGTTTTAGATAAAGCAAAAGCATGTTTATTAACTACAAAAGAGAGATTTTAAGTGATTATAAGGGATAGCAAACTGATCAAAACAGATTACCTAGCAAATAAACCAGACAATGCAATTTAAGCTTAATATACAACATAGATTGGATATGAATAGCAAATACTCACCCTCTGCTTACAGCTTGGAATCCCCAGGTGATCTAGTCACAGGCTAAACATTCCTTTAGCCTGGGTCCAGCACTTCCCCCAGTTCAGACTTTGTTCCTCAGGTGTTTCCAGGAGTCTTCTTGGATGGGGGAGTGTAGTGGGGTGACTGCTCCACTCCCGTAGAACAGGAGTTAAAAGCAACCAAGCTAGGCTGTTTGGGGAAGCAGCCACAGCTGGGGCCAGCTCGAAGGGGGCCCAGCTGGCCCTGATAAGAGGGCTGTGGGCCAGGAGCTGAGGGAGTCTATCTCTTCCCAGCCCTGGAGGGAGAAGGGCTAGCTGCCTGGGAGCAAGGTACCAAAACTGGAGCAGTGCTGGGGAATAGGACAGGGGAGCTGGGGAGCTCCAGCCTGATAAAACCCTAGGCTGCAGACCTTGTTGAAGGTCTACAGGGGTACTGGGGCTGCAGAGATATAGCCTGGGAACAGGCAAAGACAGCAGGTCCTAACCCGTTGCCAATGATGAGTGGCCATTACAGACTGCAGTCTGCCCCAGTGAGTGGGGGCTAGATGATGACTGGGAGTAGCCACTGAGGCAAGGTGGATTTAGAGGGTTGGGGGTTCCCCAGGGAGGGGAGACCTAGAGCATGGGGGTACTGCTGGGGCAGGACCCTGAGGTAAAGGGGCACCAGAGTCTGGGAGGGACACGGGGGCAAGAGACAGGTGAGCCACCAGCCAGCAGAGAGTGCTCCGGGCTGGAATCGAGCTAATTCCCAGGACAACCAGCAGGAGGCGCCACATTAGTGAGTGGGTGTTATAATAGCGAGTTAATATTCGTTTGAATGTAAATAAGAATTTATTTGAGATTACATCTGTGTCCCTTTTGTATTCACTTCCCCCAACCATTCCTGCTTTTGCTCTTACTCATGGAAGATGAATTTGATACTATCACATTCAAACACTGTGTGAGCATTCACTCTGAAAACTGGACTGTAGAAGTTACTATCCTTCATTGAAGAGAGACAATACCGTTTTATGACTAAGCTACACAGCTTGAATGTTGAATTGCAGGCATCAAATTAAAAGTAATAGAGTAAACAAAACCTGTGAAAAATGCTTAGCAGTAATTTCAAATAATGAATGAATGAAGAATCTCACTCTGGTCATGTGCATTGTATGAACAGGGAGAAAAGTGGCTAAACTCACTGAATAAATTCAGGAGGAATTACATGATCTGTTCTAATATTAAACCCTGCTACTCTGAACAAATTCTAAACTGGGCAATTAATTTGAACCAGCTAAATTGCCCTTGTAGTTTAATGTTCCACCTGAAATCTATTGTGTAGTTCTAGTGGACTGCTTGATCCCAGGGTGGCTTCATTTCTGTGGTGGTTGAAGTAATCTTTGCATATAACTTGTAAATCAGTTTATTTGTAAAGTGCTTTGCAATCATTCAGGAAAGCTTTCATCCAAATGTAAAATAAGTATGATTCTAACCAAAGCTAATTTCCATCCCAGGAACAGGAATTGGTCCCAACAACACCATTTATTTGCTGCTTCCTGCTTTGGTGGTTTTTATGGTACAGATCTGTGAAAGGGAAGTGACCATACTACACAGTGTCAGCTTTCTGAAGCGAGGGTGGTGAAGATGAGCTGATGACAGACTAGTGAGTTGCACTGACAGAACTAGCAGACTCTCTCACAATTCAAATGCCCTTGTTGAAGAGAACTGGCTCTGTTCCTCCTGGAAGGAGGCAGGGTATGTGCCATTGGCATTTTGCTTTGGATGTGTTTACTGACTGACCCCTGCAGTTACTTCTGGAAATACAGTTCTGCCACTCTAAATGAGTCTTGTCTAACAATGGCAGCTTCCATTAAAGCTGAATTCCCATTGATAACATAAGCCAGATGGTTTAGGAATGCTACATCTCCCAGCCCCTGCTGAAGTGGATTATCCCTAGCTTTCTGTGTTTCTTTTCTAGTATTTAAACAACTGCTCAGTACTGAAAATAATGCTTTGCATATGTTATATGCACAGCCCCTTTCATTTAAGGCTCTCAAAGGACTTTCACAATAACAAACATCATAACATTCCTATGAAATAGGTAAATATTATTTCCGTTTTGAAGAAGAGTAAATTAAAGTAGATAGAGGTTAAGTGAGAATACAGCAGAGTTGTTGTGGGTGCTTGGAGGAACCTACCGGGGTAAACAAAAACATTTCTCCAAAGTGAAGAGTCTGAGCAAAGAGGAAGTTTCTTGTCTCATCACATAGTTTAGCTGTAACATGGCATCTAGTGCAGCATCCACCACTGGTGCTTTTGTGAGGCACCCACTTTTCTTGAGAGCCCTTTATTTGGAAATTGGAGGAAGGGCTTGAGTAAGATGTAAATGCTGCAGAGTCAGGCTTAGCCTTCAAAATAGCAACTTCATTTCATAAACTTTGTGTCGATATGGGCCTACAACCACCTTTGGAGCAGAAATGTCTCCAAAGGCATGTTCAAAAGTGTCCCTGTGCTTATCAACCATTGTTTGAGGATTCAGCTCATCTCTAACCAATTTTTCAAAACCTATTTGAACAAGTGTCTCTCTGGAAAAACGAGAACCTCTCCTACTGCTTTTTTTGGTGTGTGGAAGTAAAAGCAAGCTAGAAAGAAAGCAAAGGGTAAACCAGTGAGGTTTTGTTTTCATGTTAACCTTGTTTTCTGAGCTGAATAGCTAACAGTGGCTCCACTAGAAAGATACAGAATCCATAAAACCTACTCACTGGGTGGTATTAATAAAAGGGAAGTAGAACTATTATTTGTATCATGGAGGCTCCATCTGAGATCAGTCCCATTGTGCTAGGCACTGTATGCACACTTAAGCTATTTCTGCACTCGGAGCGAGGGGTGTGATTCCCAGGGTGCACAGATATTCTCACAGTAGCTCTCATCAAGCAGGTACACTAGCAATAGTAACATAGCCATGGTAGCATAGGCAGCAACAGTTGCAGCACGGGCAAGATGCCCTGATTATATACCCATGGGATCCAGGCCGGTTTATTTTCATGGTGGCTAGCCCATGCTGCCAGTGCCCATGGTAGCATGGCTGTTTTTAGCATGCTAGCTCAATGAGAGTTAGCAAAAGTATGTCTGCCCAAGCTGGGAATCTCTCACCCTTAGCTTCAAGTGTAGACATAGGCTCAGTGAGAGACTGCTCATGCTCTGAAGAGCTTACAAATCAAATAAAGTAGATGGGAGGCACGCTGCTGAAAAGGAGTTAGCCTTCTAATATCCACTATCCATACCAGAATCAAATACCCCCTATGTTACTCATTGACTATTAGTCATTCACAGTTGAGTCATGATGCTAAGCAAACACTTTAACACACTCCTTCATTTGAATTCATAGCAATGAGAATAGCTTGTGTAACAGGGAGTTGTATGTGGGAGGAAGTATTGTGCAGCCGGAGGTTCCTTTCTGTGGATGAGACGTAGAACTAAGCACCTCAGTATCTGTAGTCACTCCAACTCCTCTGAAAAAACTCTCAGTCAATTGGTAATATTAACCCTACCATGCTGGTGCCATGTGTTAATTTTGGGCAGTTATGTTCCACAGAACTACTGAAATTATCTCCGTGGTTATCGCTGGAAAAGTTTAATCTTAATTTTCATCCTTAAAATATTGAGCATTGCTGTCATTTCAGAGGAGACAGCATTTTAGTGCTGAGTAAGGAATCCCATTGAGGTTTGTTTATACAGTGTCTGTAAAGTTCTTTGGAATTCTTCTGAGTAAAGGAGGAACTCTAAATGCAAGTTATTAAAAGAAAAAATACTTGAAGTAGAGAAAACAAATACAATTTTTTCCCAACTAAAAGACATACAAAGTAGATTTCAGGTATCATTTCTAGTCAAATGATTTCTAATGCTATATTATTACTATTTATTTCTATTATGGTAGCACATACATGACCCATTCAAGATCTTGGCCCCGCTGTGCTCAGGAAGACAGTCCAGTGTTTTAACTATGAGAGTTTTCTTCCCCTTTGCAGTTCATTCCCATGTTCAGAAAGTTCTACAGAACTTAATGGAGAGGAAACTGATTGGAAATAGGATTTGTATGCCATCTTTACATATCCCCTTTCCCATCCCTGAACTGTGCGGGGTGTAGTCCAGCAGTTACATGAATGTAAAATTGGTGTAAGTGAAAGCAGACTCCGGCTCAGAGAAGCTATATGTTGAGTAGATGGAGAGGAATATGGTATACGGACTCCAATTCACCTAGTGAAGGTGGAGGGGAGGGAAGAAGGCAAGGGTAGAATAATAACCACTGCCCTCCAAGGACAGAGATTTTTTGAGGCAGGGTTGTTTCACCAGGCAAAGAATAATCTGACTATAGCTACTGCTTCTGATGAAAAGAGGAGGAAAAGTCAGAAGAAAATCAAAATGTTTGAAATAAATGAACATAGCTGCAGCACTCATAAACTGAGAAGAGATGTAATATCTTCTCGAATCCCTCCCAATGGGAAGCATCGCATTTTGGGGGGCAGGGAGGGATATTTTATTTTTCGTTTTGAATGTTCTACCTTTGTTTCAGAAATAATCTTTGCAATGAACTAAATGCTACAAGATCAACAAGCAAAATGATGATAGATTTTAGGATAAGGTTGGTGGTAGGGGAAATGCAGCATTTGCTTATACACAGTGAGCCTGGTTCTTATTTACATTGCTTGTAAAAGGAGTTTAAGGTGGTCATAAATTTATACTTACTACAGGGCCTCCACTGTTATGGGGCCTTGATAGCTCAGTGGGGAGGGATAGCTCAGTGGTTTGAGCATTGGCTTGCTAAACCCAGAGTTATGAGTTCAATCCTTGAGGGGCCCACTTAGGAATCTGGTGCAAAATCAGTACTTGGTACTACTAGTGAAGGCAGGGGGCTGGATTAGATTAGATGACCTTTCAGGGTCCCTTCCAGTCCTATATAGGTATGTCTATATAATTTTTTTTTCATTTCATCTCCTGCAGTATCTCCTACAGATCAGTTATGCTCATCTCATTCCTCCAGTTTTAAATATATGATAAGCACTGTAAACTCCACTCATTATAGCAGCCTCTGGGTGCAGGTAATTAATGTAAAAAACAAAAAACCCTGAGACTGGGTGAATCAATGTCAATCAAACTGTAAACCTGCAGGTAGCTCTTCTTCAAAACACTCAACAAACAGACTTTTCAGCATTCCCTGAATTTTTAACAGGTTCAGGATCTACTTGATTATTAGAGGAATTCCTGCAATGAGAATACACTGCCAGCAACTCCCAGATACTCAAATCTAGGCAATGTCAGTGGGAGCGCATCGACCAGTCTGATGTTGTGGTGGTTTAGCTACAGAAAGGTGGCTTCTTCAGAGAGCAGTCCAAATAGATCTCAAGAGCGTGAATTGTACCTCAACACTAGTAGGATGTGCAGGCCCTGGGACACGAAGTACTTTGTCCTGTGGTCATCTAATTGGACCATTCAGCATTTCTGCATCAGTTTTGGCTTCTAGGTCCTCTTCGTTTAGAGGGTTTGGCAGTAGTCCAATACAGAAACTGTGGCAAGGTCCACATCAGAGGAAAAATGGGGTGCAATTGTCATGCTCCGTTATAGAGTTATTAGTCATGGCTGCCATGAAAATGGTGCAGTCATGGATCCAGCCTTATCCCTAAATTGCAGATCTCACTAACTAGGGCTGGACAAATACCATCAGTCACAGGAGCAATCATTCTCCCCAGGAGAGGCTATAAATACTTCCTTGAACCGACCAGCATCACATCTGTCTTTCCCGTGTTGAGTGTCAGTTGTGTTGCAGGCGTTGAGATCCCTAAATCTAGAAGGCACTGGGAAAGCAGAGAAACCCCACTGGCTTTCCTGCCCTTGCTTTGGATATATGAGTTTCCCTTTATTACTGGTCATCTGTTCATAATAGAGGCCCAATCATACAGTCCTTTCTTGGACAAAACTCCCACTGAAGTCCATAAGAATTTTGCCTGAGTAAGGCCTGCAAGATGGGATCTTAAGGGGTCTCTCATATTTCACATCACAGTAATCCATGGTGTTAGTTTTTTACTGATTTCCTTAGTATAGTGGAGATTTTACAAGAGGGAGGTAGGAGGAAAGGATGAGAGGTCTAAGAGGAGGCTCCAATAAGGACAAACTATTTTGCAGAGAGATACTAAATCTCTCGTGCTTCAGATATGCCTATGAAGTCGGGTAGTAGAATACTCTATATCTTGCACTTTGCATCTAACTCTGCTAATCCTCGGAAATGTGATGTGGCTGCAGAAACTTTCTATTGCTTAGTTAAAGCAACTTGATTCCAGAGGGTTAAGAACTGACCCTGAAGGACTGATTTCAGTGTACTGAAATTGTAGTTAACCCCCGAGGTACTGGTAATTGTTGCCAAGGCCCAGCCAAATTCTGGTAGCAAAATAGGAAAACAGGGAAGAGATTTCATCAAAAAGGGTGACTTCGGATATATTCTCAATCTGCCCTTCCCACAGCATCATCTTCTCAAGTTTTATAATCTGTTGAAAAAGGAGGCTCTCCCAGTAAGATGATATTTGCCAGATGGCCCAGCAGTCTTGTAAGAATTCCACCATCTTTGCCTAATGTGCATATCTGATTGTTTTAAGACCAGGGTCTTGGCTGCACTAACGATGGACATATTCTGTCTATCTCAATGATGATTTCAGCCTTTGTGCTTAGAGGAACAGGGTGAGAGCGTTTGGCCAAATTCAGAGCGTAAGGACATTTAAATCTGTATGTGTAAGTGCTGGGTTATGAAGTACCCATTGTGTACAGGAGGTTTTAGCTTAATGGTGACCTTAGTTGTAGCTGCTTTATATGATCATGTATTGAGCAAGCTCTGTGGATATTGAAACCTCCCTCTTTCATGATATCCTCCTTGCATACTGTTTAACACTTAGTACTGTGATGGGGCAAGGCCAGATGGTTACAGTAAAGTACTGAGAAACAGGTACGTTAGCCCCAGGCTAAACAAATCCCTAGGACCATGGTAACCAAATGGCAGTTGCTCCAGGTTAATCAAGGCACCTAGGGCCAATTAAGATCTTTCTAGAAGGCAGTGGAGATAGCTACTTTAATTAGAACACCTGCAGCCAATCAGGGCAGGCTAATCAGGGCACCTGGGTTTAAAAAGGAGCTCACTCCAGTCAGGCAGGGAGGAGCCGGAGGAGAAAGAGCATGTGTGAGGACCTGGGAGCACGAGGGCAAAGAGCTGAGAGTGAGAGAGTGTACTGCTGGAGGATTGAGGAGGACAAGCATTATCAGACACCAGGAGGAAGGTCCTGTGGTGAGGATAAAGAAGGTGTTTGGAGGAGGCCATGGGGAAGTAGCCCAGGGAGTTGTAGCTGTCATGCAGCTGTTACAGGAGGCACTATAGACAGCTGTGATCCACAGAGCCCTGAGCTGGAACCCGGAGTATAGGGCGGGCCCGGGTTCCCCCCCAAACCTCCCAACTCCTGATCAGACACAGGAGGAGCTGATCCAGACTGTGGGTTCCACAAGAGGGGAAGATCACTGAGGTGAGCAAATCCGCCAATAAGCACAGGACCCACCAAGGTAGAGGAGAAACTTTGTCACAGTACCTATAGAAATTTTTGTTTGTTCACAATAAAATCCATGCCTTGAAAATATTCTTCTGTAGCAATCTTTAGCTTTCATTAACATTTCATTAACACTTTCACTAACTCTTCCAGAGCAGCTAACCCGGACCACTGCCCTCACTACAAATCAACACGCCTGATGTATAGTGAGGGCATGTTCTGTCTAATAGGAGTATCCTGAACACCTGCGCAAGAACTGTGTGGGGGAGAGAGAGGAGAATGAGTAGAGGAGGGAGATAAAGAAAAGCACAGGGAAAGGTGTTGTAATGAGAGCAGAGCACAGAAGGGAGAGGTAGGAAAAGGCAAATCAAAGAAGCCCTCAGATGAAAGTACAGTTTGAGAGCAATAGAACAGGAGAGGTAGAAGTAAAGGGATTGGGGGGAAGCAGGGGGCAGACTGGAGAAGAGATGGGAATGGGAGGAGAGTAGAAAATAGATAAATGAAAGGGGAGAAGACTTGAGTTGTGACAGATTTCACTGTCCCTTCCCCCCCATGTTCGGGAACCTCAGTCTGTGTCCTCAAAAAGCTCACAGACATAGGTTGGGAACCCCAGACAGGCTCCCTCTTCCTTCATCTGCAGAACCCCTCCTACCAAGGCACATAATCTGCCTGGCCCTTATGTGTATGTAGAGTGTGGGGGAGTGGCTATAAGGAGCTTTCCCCCTTTGTGTGGTCCAGGTGATTGGACTGTGACTCCATTGCTCCCTCCCACTTTTCTTCCTCTCCCCTCCTTCCTTCCCTCTCCCTCATATACCAGCCATTGGAAGTTGCTGGCCATCCTGGGTGAGTAAACTGCACCCCACAGAAGGGTGTAGTAGCAGGTGTGCTGGCTCTGAGCATCCAGAAACTCTGGGAGGAGAATTGCCATGCAGTGCTCCCCTGTACAATGAGATCTGCGCCAGCCTTTACTAGGGGCAGTGTCAAGATGGCACAATGGAGCCTCAAGTGAACTAGCAGGGATTGGTTCTCTCTAGCCCCTGTGAACTGAATCTGTGCTAGTTCATGAGTCTATCATAGACTGATACCTGCAGTTGCTGTACTTCTGCCTCTTTTTAAAAAAAAAAAAAAAAAAAAAAAAGCTGTCTGCTGTCATAAATTCTTTAGGTACTTGAAAGAAGCAAAACTAGTACTGTCAATTATGAGATGCAACAGAAGACTTGTTAACCCCCTTATTGGCTTTGTGGTGTTCTCTCATCAGAGCTATATAGTCGCTGTGTGACTTGTTGCTACTTTCACTGGGAGGGCAGAAATGCGACATTCAGTGGCCAGTTGATGACATTGGTACGTTAGTGAATTGGGACCAAGCACGAAAAACACCAGCACTTAACAGGAGCACCGACAAAGACAAGATTAAAATCCTGCAACTGTCTATGGAACCACATCGAGACCCTTATGCTCAACATCAATGCTGAGGCTCAATGGAGAGCCACGTGAACAGATTGTTTTGAGCGGTTGAAATGCTCCATCACTGACTCTGCTGAGGAGCCACCAGGTTTTGATTTATGTCAGAAAGACTGGTGCAGATTGAATGGCATCAGGACATCTCATGGGAGATGTGGACAAACCCTCTTTAAATGAAGAATGAAGCAAACACCTGTATGTGATTGTGGTCCCCAGGCATAAACAATGGGGTGCATCATACCTGAGTGTCACCTTCATTCTTTCACTGGGTCCTTGAAGGACATTCACCAGCTCACTGATGCGGCAATGTGCTGGCTATCAAACCTAGATATAAATTTGTAGTCATTGCTACCTACCCACACCATACAAAAGAAGAAGAAGACTGTGACTCAGCTGCCTTCTGAGTTAGTGTAGCTGTTTGTCTTTAGGGGGAAAAAAAAAAGTGGTGCCATTCATGTGTCATTTTTTTTCTTTAAAATATTCATCTCCTCTGATACTCAGTGATGGAAGCTATATAAGTACCTACATAGATAATGCTGGAAAGAGAATACAGAACAGATGATTTTATTAATCACTTCATTGTTTGAAGTTGTCATGAGTTGTTTGGTTGGGAGTTTGTTTGGTTTGCAGATGGTTGTGGTTTGTTTGTTTTTTTTTTTGACATTTATTTTATTCACCATTCTAGTGACGAAAGGCCCTTTACAGCAGAAGAGTTAAAAGAGAGCCTGGGAGCCTGTCACAGTTATGGGAGTCTTTCACTGCCAGGCCTGATTGTCATCTTACTTCTGCAGAATTTATATGGTAACTCCATGGAATCACTCTTGATTTTGTGATACCGGTGTAAAATCCGAATGAGCTGCCACTTTCTTACAGTCTCTTTTATGAAACTCCCTTCTTTTTGTGTAAGGGCCATAATGAAATGCTTGTTGGCCTTTTGTTGTGACTATTTGCTGTGAAGGGTGGGTTTTTAGCTTTGAATATAACTTTTGTTGTTCTTGTCTGGACTTGGATCTATAAGCCTTTGTGCTATGTTGTTTGATTTCAGGGTCTGTTTGGTTGTGTTTACACTTTCTTCCTTTCTAATGTAGTGCCCTTTTGCAAGGGGGAAGTTTGATTTATGTGCAATAATCTTTTTCCTGGAAGAGTATTCCTTTTCATATCCTGTGGTGGTCTTTATTCTGGGACATTCATTGGTTTGCATTTCCTCAAGGCACTGAGCCATTCCAGTGGTAATAGATAATCTGTTCTGTATAGCAAGTTGTATGCATGAAAAGGTGGGATTTTTTTAACGTTCATTCATTTTGGTTTCTAGTTTATTAATCTTTTGTTTGCAGCAACTTTTAAAATTTTTTACTGCCTTCTGTGCAGTATCTTTGTAATATTTGGTTTGCTTTTGTTGGGAGATACTTTTAGCTTTCCTGATGCCAGCTGTGTGTTTACTCTGAAATTAAGGTTTTTCTGTACAATCGAAATCTTATTTCATATTGTACTGGGTTTTTTATTTAAAAACGCACAACCTTCAAAGTGTTTTGCAACCAAACTCCAGTCAGATAAAAGACTTGGTGTACTTTAAGTCTATTAGACTGATGCTAATATGTGCTATTCAGCTGGAGGGGAAGGGCTGGAGCACCACTGCTGCTCCAAGACCTCTGCTCTGGGGCTGCACTGGCCGCTGTAGCTGCAGAAGTCATAAAGGTCCCAAAAAGTCACAGAATCCATGACTTCCATGATAGGCTCTGAACCTTAATCGTGATCATCTAGTCTGACTTCCTGCACATTGCAGAGCACAGAACCTCACCTACCCATTCCTATAATAGACCCCTAGCCACTGGCTGAGTTCCTGAAGTCCTCAAATCAGGATTTAAAAACTTAGTTACAGAGAATCCACTGTTTCCACTAGTTTAAACAGGCAAGTGACTTGCATCCCATGCTGCAGAAGAAGGTGAAAACTCCCCATGTCTCTGCCAATCTGACCCCGGGGAAAATTCCTTTCTCAACCCCAAATATGGCAATCTGTTGCAGTCTGAGCATATGGGTGAGACCCACCTGCCAGACATCTGGGAAAGAATTCTCTATTGTAACTCAGAGCCCTCCCCATTGTGTCCCACCACCAGATGTTGGAGATATTTGCTGTTAGCAGTCACCGATCAGCCAAATGCCATTGTAGGCCTTCTCCTCATACTATCCCCTACATAAACTTATCAAGCTCAAGCTTGAAGCTAGTTAGATTTATTTCTTTTTGCCCCCGCTGCTCCCCTTTAAAGGTTGTCCCAGAACTTCCAACCTCTGATGGTTGGAAACTTTTTTGCCTAATTTCAAGCCTAAACTTGTTGATGGCCAGTTTATATCTATTTGGTCTTGCATCCACATTGGTGCTTAACTTAACTCCTCTCCCTCCTGGGTATTTATCTCTCTGTTTTTATAGAGAGCAATCATATCTTCTCTCAGCCTTTGCTTGGTTAGGCTAAACAAGCCAAGCTCTTTGAGTCTCGTCTCATAAGATAGGTTTTCCATTCTTTGGATCATCTTAATAGCCCTTCTCTGCACCTGTTCCAGTTTGAATTCATATTTCTTAAAATGTGGGAGATCAGAACTGCACACTGTATCCCAGATGAGGTCTTGCCAGTGCCTTGTATAATGGTACTAATATTTCCCTGTTTGTTTCTACTAGAAATATCTTTCCTCATGTATCCTAGGTTGTGCGTTAGCCTTGTTTACAGCCACATGACACTGGTGACTCAGTCATGAATCAGTACACCCAGGTCGGTCTTCTCCTCTGTCATTTCTAACTGATAAGGCCCCAGCTTATAGCAAAAAATTTTGTTTTTAATCCCTAAGTGCATGGCTTTGCACTGTCAAACTTCAACCTATTTCTATTTCAGTTTACAAGGTCATCCAGATCTTCTTGGATGATATTCCAGTCCTCCTCCATATTGGCAATGCCTCCCAACTTTGTAATCATCCTTCCATTTAGTTTAAATTGAGTTAGTTCATGATCACTTGAACCAAGGTTATCCCCTACAAACAGTTCTTCTATGAGGTCCTCACTACTCACCGGTACCAAATCTAAAATGGTTCATTGTTGGTTCATCAACTGTTTGGTGAAGAAAACTGTCAGCGATCACATCCAGCAAAATCTGAGCCCTATTATTTCTAGTAGCACTTTCCCTCCAATCAGTATCTGGAAAGTTAAACTCTCCCAATAATTACATAATTCCCAGTCATATTTATTTCATTTAAAACATTAGAGAGGTCTCTAGCCATATCCCTATCCATATTGGATCTTGGGGGTCTGTAGCATATCCCAAGCTCTATCCCAGGGGAAACTCTGGTAGCTCTTCAAAGTTCCAGTATCACCTACCTGACTGTTAGCTTCATTGGTATTGGCATTATCTTTCTTTTCAATGTCCATTCTCCTACCCACTGCTGTATCCTCTCTCACTTGATTATCCCGCCTGTTCAATGTTAGAATCGGGTGTGGAGATTACATGAGCATCTCCCCAGAGTTCCTAGTTTAAATTTGAAAGCTCTTTTCATCAATTGTGCCAATCTCCACCCCAGAAGTCTATTTCCTTCTCTCCGAAGGTGGAGGCCATCCCATGAGAACAGTCCTCTGTCCATGAATGCCTCCCAGTGGTCTAACATCCCAAAGTCCTCCTTATAGCACCACTGCCTGAGCCATCTGTTAATCATCATAATCTTGTCTCGCCTCTATTCTCCTCAGCAGAATCCAATTGAAGATCACCTGAGCTTCCATTTCTTTAAGCATCTTTCCCAGCCTGGCATAGTCTCCCTTGATGCGTTCCAGCAAGAATCTAACTGTATGCTTTGTTCCCACATGAAGGACAATAAGAGTAGAGTTTGAGGAAAGATATCAGAAGTAATAAGGTCCGTTGCTCCTTTAAAGAGACAAACACAGCAGCTTGTTGCTTTAACTGGAGTGAATAATCACTTCAAGTCAAACACAGCACTGGGTTGATTTTAGAATAAAAGAAAAAACAAGTTTATTAGCAGGAGAGGGTTTTTTTAAGTGAGTTCAAGTATAAGGGATAAAATCAGAAATGGTTACAAACCAACAAAAGTGAATAAGCTTCTAAAACTTAATCTAGCAATGCTAGGCTGTCATTGTCTTAAACATGTTCTAGTAGGGTTCTGCAGAGGGATTTCATATGTAAGGTTAGCGCATGCATTTGACAACGATATTAATAGCCAGTGTGGTGTTAGCTTTCATTCCTCATAAGTCATATTTTGTACAAGTATTAATGCAGTAATGTGAAGGATATTAACACAGGAGTGCTTAGGGTCACAAACAGATATGGAAATGATGAGGTGTTGGGATGGGGTAGGCAGGAGGGATACAGGAATGGCTTCTTTCACCTTTGAACTAGATAACTTCATCAGTGCATGGAGAGTGTTTCTCTATATGCTATGGAAAGTCTTGAGAAATTGACATCTATTTTTTTTATTCCTTTTCACTTTAAATTCCACATAACTACATCATGTGTTTTTGAGGAGGGCAGGAGAGAGACATTTTTTCAGAATGGTAATGCTGTTTCTAAATCAGGGTTTGGGGCTCATGAGACAGAGTAATGCAAAATTCACTGTGCTGCTTCCTTGGTGCTTCTAACTTCTACCAGCATGGAGGAGGAGGAAGCACTGGGTCTAGTCTCCACCCTCACGGCTGTGTGCGGATGATCTAAAGCACGGATCAAATGAAATATTTTTGCCTGGGTGAACTTAAAGAGTAAGTTGGTCCAATTCTAAGGTTCTGACAGCTGGAAACCCACAAAACGTGTCAAGTCTAGAACTCTGATTCAGTTACATGGGTACTAATGTCTAATAAGCAATTATAAAAAGTCAAACAACTTGTGTAAATTTGTCACGCAGCAGAAGAACATTATACATAATTATATTACATCACTTTAAAGATGAGGCTCATATTCCAGACTCCATTAGCTTTCAGTGCCATTGTAATATATCCCTTACATGCATCTTAAAAACTTTAGAGACAAGATTATTGATTTTTATTCACAGAGACAGATTTAGCTGACAGTTTTGATGCTGAGGTTTCAGACCTGCTTCTTTAAATACACATTAGCTTATACCTAGCTATCTGCATTTGTAAGATACTTGTACAATATCTGCTCGGTTTCTGCAGACATTTTTGACCTAGTTAAAGTTGTTACAAAGAGACTGTTGCTAGTGAATAGGCTTTCAAATTCCACCCTATTTCCCCTTTTCTTTCATCTGCTTAAAGCCAAACTCTGAACTCCTAAATGTCCTTACATAGACTAAACCCCCTTTGATTTCATTTTGGGTTTTGTATGAATAACGACTGATTGTTCTTCAGGAATTTGCCCTAGTAGTACAACCATTCCACAAGACCATTTTGAAGGGATTGATTTTAATGGAGAGCCATTTAATAAACATTTTTATACAGTTGTTTAAACTTTAAAAAAAAGCTTATATAAACTCAGATAATTAAAGTTTGTTGACATCTTACATAAGGAAATATACTTTTTGACAGCAATATCTCCAAAGGCTCAGTGAACAGATCTATAACAAATACACCTGTACCTTAGCCCCACTACAGCAGCTTTGAGCTGCTCTGAAATATAAGTCATGTCTACGCTACAGACTTTGGCCAATGCTATTTACATCAGCTTTCAGCCACTGAAGTTAATATAACTTTAGTGTGCCTGCATACATGCATACATGTCTGTTTGCATCAGCTTATATCAGCGCTGCACGTACTCACCCGGAGTGCTTGTGTTGATGCAAAGTGCTGTGTACCATAGGTATTGCAGTGTGCCACTGCCCAGCACAGTGACTTCTGGGAAATATTTGCAATGTGTTGGGTAAAAATGAATCATGCAGGGATCTCTGGGTGCTAGGGTTCAAGTTTTCAGTATGCAGCTTTCTCCGTCTCATAAACTTCGTGTCTTTTTAAATTTTTTTAAATCGCACAAACCCACGCAGGGCTTTTCAGTCTCTGCCATCTCTGACAGAGGCATGGAACCTTCATAATTCTGCACTGAATTCACGAACATTGCAGCTAAAGGATGCACAATCCTCTGGTATTTGCAGAGCTGAAGGAGGAACCGGATCAATGGGAGATGTGAGGATTTCTTCAGGGACAGATTGCTGAGAGACATAGTGAAAACCAATTCAATGTTGTTGGGGGCATTCACAGAGCAGCGGCAGATAGTGGAGCTCCACTTCTGGGCCTGAGAAATGAGCAGTTACTGGTGGAATTGCATCATAATGGAGGTCTGAGATGATGAGCAGAAGCTGCAGAACTTTTGGATGCAAAAGTCTACATGCCTGAATCTGTGTGCTGAGCTTGTCCCAACCTTCCAGATCAGGGTCGCCAGAATGAGAGCTCCACTGACAGTTGAGACGCAAGTGGCAATAGCGTTCTGGAAGCTTTCAATGCCAGATTTCTCGCTGACCAGTAGCAATCATTTTGGAGTTGGAAAATGCACGTGTACCGGGCCTTAATCATCTCCTGCTACGCAGGACTGTGATGCTCAGCAATGTGCAGGACATAGTGGATGGATTTGCAGCAATGGGGTTTCTAAAGTGCACGGGGGCAATAGACGGTGCACACATATATATTTTGGCTTCAGTCAACCTTGCCACAGAGTACCTCAATAGAAAGCTGTTTTTCTATTGTTATGCAGGCCTTGGTAGAACACTGGGGATGCTTCACTAATCCAAACATGGGCTTGGTAGAGAAGCTGCGTGAGGCTCACATCTTTAAGAACACAGGGCTGTTCAGAAAGCTGCAAGTAGAGACATTCTTTCCTGGCCAGTGGATTACCATTGGCAATATTAAAATGCCAATAGTGATCCTGGGGGCTTCCAGCCTCTTGCTCCCCCTGGCTCATAAAGCCAAACACTGGCCATCTTGACAGCACCAAGAAAAGATTCAAACTAACAGTTGAATGTGCTTTCGGTAGACTGAAGGGATGCTGGCACTGTTTACCCACAGGACTGGATCTCAGTGAGAAAAATATCCCAATGCTTACAGCGTCCTGTTGTGTCCTGCATAACATCTGTGAGGCAAAGGGGGAAAAGTTGCTGCAAGGGGGGAGGGCAGAGGTGCAGTGGCTGTCTGCTGAGTTGGAGCAACCAGACACAAGGGCCTTAGAGTTCAGTGTGAAGCAATGCAGCTTAGGGAGGCTTTGAAAGAGCACTTTAATGGTCAGCCACATTAATGTGCTGCTTTGGACTGTGCTCTTGCCCGAAGATCTGAAGGCTGTTAGGAACTGTGTAGTGCATGATGTACATTTATTATTACCCTGTGTTTTTAACTGAACCTATGAATGATGCAGTGCTTGCTGTACACTTACACAAATGACTGGGTGGTTTTTTAAAATTGGAGTTCTGTGTTGCTGTACACTTACAAGTCCTGGTTGTCTGAGTACCGCTATGTATTCTGCAATATGTGCTATGAACCAATAAAGATGCCAGAGACCCTGTAGTGGAGAAGTCATGGAATAACCAACTCACAGGGAAATTTGCTTCCTTACCCCCTGCTAGTCAGAGGTTGGCTTATGTCCCAAAGTGTGAAGGTTTATATCCCTTCCCAAATGTTTGGTTGGGTTTTGTTTTCTTTTCGATCTTACTGTTATAACATTGGATATTGATGTGGATAAGAACAAACCTTTTAAATCCTGCTCAGCCTGACTGAGCAATATCTGTTGTGGAAGCATAACACTGGCCTAATAGCAGCCTGCTACACAGGAGAATCCTTAGGTGGTATAGAGTCACCTCAAGGGCTCCTATCTCTCTCCTGTCATGACACCATGGTGCATAAGGTGTAGCTGTGACATCCCATTGAATCCCAGACAATGGATACATAACTTATCGAAGAAGTACGTCAATCTTTGATTTTTTGGTTTGCTCTCGTTTACTTCCAGTCCCAAGCCTCCCGCCCAGGGGTGGGCAAACTTTTTGACCCCAGGGCGACATCTGGGTATAGAAATTGTATGGCAGGCAATGAATGTTCATGAAATTGGGTTGGGGTGGGGGGTAAGGATGCTGGCTGGGGGTGCGGGCTCCGGGATGGGGCCAGAAATGAGGAGTTCAGGATGCAGGAAGGGGCTCTGGGTGGAGGTGGGGGTGGTGCAGGGGGAGTGAGGGCTCTGGGGTGGGAGTGAGGATGAGGGGTTTGGAGTGCAGGAGGGTGCTCTGGGCTAGGACTGAGGGGTTTGGAGGGCAGAAGAGGGATCAGGGCAGGGGCTTGGGGCATGGGGGGTGGCTCAGGATGCAGGCTCTGGGTAGCACTTACCTCAAGCAGCTTCTGGAAGCAGCAGCATGTCCCCTCTCTGGCTCCTATGTGGAGGTGCAGCCAGGTGGCACTACTGTGCGCTGCCCCATCTGCAGGTGCCGCCCCTGCAGCTCCTATTGACTGCGGTTCCCGGCCAATGGGAGCTGCAGAGACGGCGCTTGGGGCAGGGGCAGCATGTGGAGCAGATCCCCGTGACTGTTTCTATGCGTAGGAGCCAGAAGGGGGACATGTCACTGCTTCCAGAAGCTGCACGGAGTGTCCCCCGACCCCACTCCCTGGCTGGTGCAAGGCAAGCCCCAGACCCCACTCCCCAGTGGGGTCAAGGGTTAGATTAAAATGGCTGGCAGGCTGGATGTGGCCCGTGGGCTGTAGTTTGCCCACCCCTGTTCCTGCCTATCGGCTTCTTTTCCTTCACCACCACAGGCTTTCATACTTACTTCATGCTACCCCTTACATTTGGTCCTGTTTCCTTCTTTTTGTGCTCCAAACAATCTTCCTGGTCTCCTTCAAATTTCTCCTTAACATACTGGGCCAAATTTGATGCTGATGATTAAGGTCCATTGAAGTCAGAGAATATGGCTCACTTTTTCCACAAAGCTCTTCAAGGAAAGGCTCTGCTAGTGTCTGGCTCAGTGCCCATTGTTGTCATTTCCATTGACTTCAATGGGCCTGGGCTCAGACATATCACTTCAGTTGTGTCCTTAAGACACTAGGTTAATAGTACTGGATTTTCAAAAGTACTTGGCATTGGTCACCATTGAGATCAGTGAGTTTGACCATGTACTTCAACAGAAACAAAATTAGGCCAATACTAAGTGCTTTTGAAAATCTAAGCTATGTGTCTAAATAGTCCAGGAATAGATAGAACAATCTTGTTTTGTCCTTGATGCAGAGATCATGTCTCCTTATGTTTGTGCTGAGCTCCTTCTCCATCTCAGTAAATCATCATAATAGCAACTCTTCCTCCCAAGCAATATTGGCCGAGAATATAATCTTATCTCACCCCCAAATCCAAGATATTCTCCTATTCCAAAGAAGAAAATAACTAATATCTGAGATTTTACACACATTATTCAGCAGCTCGTAAATCTTACTCATGCATTGATTTTTTTTTTTTTTTTTTTTTTTTGGTATCCTTGTGAATCAGTTCTTTAGGTTCCCATATATTATAAACTAGAATATTTCATCAGTGCATGTGTCAGGCTGTGCTGCATTTGATTTGATGATCTTGATCTCAGAAGCTACCAATGAAAGGAGCCTGGTAGAATTTTATTGACTCTTTAATTCCGAATGAAGAACATCAGCTACTGTTGGGTAACAAAATTCCTATATTTTGTTCAGTCTCCGTACAATACCTCCCTGATTTCTGCTTTTAGGATGCTTGATGAAAGATCAGATCTGTGCAATCTCACCAGTCTGAGGGTACATCTACAATCCCGCCAATCTGGTAGGTAGTGATCGATCTATACTAAAAGCGATAAATCGAGCCTCAATCGCTCTGCCTTCAACTCCTGTGCTCCACCACAGCGAGAGGCGGAAGCAGAGTTGACGGAGGAGCGGTGGCAGTTAACCCTTGTCATAAACAGATAGCTAAGGGTTAATGTCTCTTTCACCTGAAGCACCTGACCAGAGGACCAATCAGGAAACCGGATTTTTTTCAACTTTGGGTGGAGGGATTTGAGTGTCTAAGGTCTTTGTTTTCTGGCTGCCTGCTTTCTCTGAGCTTTGGAGAAGTAGTTCTACTTTCTAGTCTTCTGTTTCTAAGTGTAAGGACAAAGAGATCAGCTAGTAAGTTATATGGTTTCTTTTTTTTGGTATTTGCATGAATATAAGTGCTGGAGTGCTTTGATTTGTATTCTTTTGGAATAAGGCTGTTTATTCAATATTCTTTTAAGCAATTGACCCTGTGTTGTATCATCTAATACAGAGAGAACATTTGTACTTATTTTTCTTTCTTTTTATATAAAGCTTTCTTTTAAGACCTGTTGGAGTTTTTCTTTACTTCAGGGAAATTGAGTCTGTACTCACCAGGGAATTGGTGGGAGGAAGGAATCGGGGAAATCTGTGTGTTGGATTGCTAGCCTGATTTTTGCATTCCCTCTGGGGGGAATAGGAAAGTACTTTTGTTTCCAGGATTGGGAACAGAGAGGGAGATTCACTCTGTTTGGATTCACAGAACTTGTGTCTGTGTATCTCTCCAGGAGCACCTGGAGGGGGGAAGGGAAAAAGGATTATTTCCCTTTGTTGTGAGACTCAAGGGATTTGGGTCTTGGGGTCCCCAGGAAAGGTTTTTCAGGGGGACCAGAGTGCCCCAAAACACTCTAATTTTTTGGGTGGTGGCAGCAGGTAACAGGTCCAAGCTGGTAACTAAGCTTGGAGGTTTTCATGCTAACCCCCATATTTTGGACGCTAAGGTCCAAATCTGGGACTAAGGTTATTACATGGCGGCAGCTGGTGGGAGATAGACAGAATCCAGAAGCCAGTAGAAATATTATATTTTTCGTTTCTCTGCTAAGGGCTTTTTAGCAGAGAGAAACAGTTTGGTTTTAAAAGGGAACCAGAGAGAAATTTTTTTTTCTGCTCTCTCTGGCAGTTTGTGGCTTGCATGTTAAGCAGAAGTCGTTAAGGACTATTAACAGTCTTTTGTCACACAATAGCCCTCCCATTAGGAGTCAAGTACCAGCACTTATAGGCATGCAAATAAAGTGGTTTTTCTGGTTTCCCTTCATTGAACATTAGCTAGAAAGAGAAAAAGAGAAAAGGCACTGTTGCTAGGCAGACTTCAGGAGGCAACAGAGAACCTGCAGTTCAAAAGATAAACACCGGAGGGCACCCCAACACAAGAAAACAGGAACCAGGACTTCTAAGGCAAAAAATGACGCCGAAGAACAAATCAAAGAAGCTGAACACAGGCGAGAGATGGAAAAACACAAACAGCAACTGGAAATAAAACAAAAAGAGATGGAGATGAAAGAAAGAGAAGAACAGATCAAAGAGGCAGCCTACCAAAGAGAACAGGCAGCCTACCAAAGAGAACAGGCAGCCAAAGAGGCAGCCAAGGAGGCAGCACACAAAAGAAAACTAGAAGAAGAAGAGGTGGCCCACCGCCGAGAAATGGAAAACCACCACCGAGAAATGGAAAAACAACAAAAAGAGAATGAAGAGAAGGAAAAACAGAGAAAACATGAACTGGAGTTGGCAAAAGCTGGGCTGCCTGTGCCAGCCAACCCTAACAACCCGGCGCCAAATATTGCTCCACAGCACAGGAAATTTCCCACCTACAAGGCAGGTGATGACACCGAGGCCTTCTTGGAAAATTTTGAAAGAGCCTGTCTTGGGTACAGCATTCCCGAAGACCAGTACATGGTAGAATTGAGGTCACAGCTCAGTGGACCTTTAGCAGAGGTGGCAGCTGAAATGCCTAAGCACCAAATGAATGACTATAAACTTTTCCTAACCAAGGCCAGATACAGGATGGGGATAACCCCAGATCATGCCCGTCGGCGTTTCAGAAACCAAAAGTGGAAACCAGAGGAGTCATTTCCCAAACACGCCTACTACATTGCAAAAAACTATGAGGCCTGGCTAACAGGAAACAACATTCAAACCTTGGAAGAACTGAACCTCCTCATACAAATGGAGCAGTTCTTGGATGGTGTTCCTGAAGACATCACGCGGTACATACAAGATGGAAACCCCAAGAATATCGCTGAGGCGGGGGAGATTGGAGCCAAATGGATGGAACTGGCAGAAAGCAAGAAAGCTACTGTCAAGGGGAACGATTACCCCAGGGGGCACACAGACCATAAACCCTACAACCGAGGACAGCCAAAGACCCCACATACCACCCAAGTAAAGCCACAGATACCCTACCCTTCAACCTCACCAGTCTCCAGTAACTCACCTCGGCCCAGTGACCCATCAGATGGAAGATGCTTTAAGTGTAATGAACTGGGACATATCAAGGCCAAGTGTCCCAAGAACACCATGCGAGTGCAATTCATTACACCACCATCACACCAAAGATCCCCAGGCCCGGATGCCTCTCAAATACCCTTGGAGCGAAGGGAAAATTTGAGAGTGGGCGGAAAGAAGGTTACTGCGTGGAGAGACACGGGGGCACAAGTGTCAGCTATCCACCAATCCTTCGTTGACCCCAAATTCATCAACCCAAAGGCCAAAGTTACAATTTACCCCTTCATGTCACAAGCTGTAGACTTGCCTACAGCTCAACTGCCTGTCCAGTACAAAGGCTGGTCAGGAATGTGGACTTTTGCAGTCTATGACAATTATCCTATCCCCATGCTACTGGGGGAAGACTTGGCCAACCAGGTGAGGCGGGCCAAGAGAGTGGGAATGGTTACACGTAGCCAAACCAGGCAAGCTTCCAGACCCATTTCTGTTCCTGAACCGTCCACAGAGGCCCCGTCTGTGTTACCAGAGACCCAGACAGAGGTAGTGGACCCGGATTCCATGCCTACCACTGAAACAGCCACAGCATCTCCAGTCCCAGGCCCGGAACTGGAACAGCAACCAGCACCAGCAAGTGCAACTACAGCTTCAAACTCAACGCCAGAGGGCGCCAGCGAGCCAAAACTGGCAGAAGCACAAGACAGCCATACCCAAAAGGCTCAGCCAGAGCCTGAAATACCCTCGGGTGCACCAGCGGAGAGCGGTACACCAGCAACGGAAACAACCCCATCCCATCACCTACATCGCTTCCAGAGGGACCAAGCCCAAGTCCACAGTCTGAGGAAGAACTGGTGACCCCAGCCTCAAGGGAACAGTTCCAGGCTGAGCAGGAAGCGGATGACAGCCTTCAGAAAGCTTGGGCGGCGGCACGGAGCACCCCACCGCCTCTCAGCTCTTCTAATCGATCCCGGTTTGTTATAGACCAAGGACTTTTATACAAGGAAATTCTTTCTGGTGGACACCGGGAAGAATGGCAGCCGCAAAAACAGTTGGTGGTTCCAACTAAGTACCGGGGGAAGCTCTTAAGCTTAGCCCATGATCATCCCAGTGGCCATGCTGGGGTGAACAGAACCAAGGACCGGTTGGGGAAGTCCTTCCACTGGGAGGGGATGGGCAAGGACGTTGCCAAGTATGTCCGGTCTTGTGAGGTATGCCAAAGAGTGGGAAAGCCTCAAGACCAGGTCAAGGCCCCTCTCCAGCCACTCCCCATAATTGAGGTCCCATTTCAGCGAGTAGCTGTGGATATTCTGGGTCCTTTCCCAAAAAAGACGCCCAGAGGAAAGCAGTACGTACTGACTTTAGTGGACTTTGCTACCCGATGGCCAGAAGCAGTCGCTCTAGGCAACACCAGGGCTAACACTGTGTGCCTGGCCCTAACAGACATCTTTGCCAGGGTAGGTTGGCCCTCTGACATCCTTACAGATTCAGGGTCTAATTTCCTGGCAGGGACCATGGAAAAACTGTGGGAAACTCATGGGGTGAATCACTTGGTTGCCACCCCGTACCACCATCAAACCAATGGCCTGGTGGAAAGGTTCAATGGAACTTTGGGGGCCATGATACGAAAATTCATCAACGAATTCTCCAATAATTGGGACCTAGTGTTGCAGCAGTTGCTGTTTGCCTACAGGGCTGTACCACATCCCAGTTTAGGGTTTTCACCATTTGAACTTGTGTATGGTCACGAGGTTAAGGGGCCATTACAGTTGGTGAAGCAGCAATGGGAGGGGTTTACGCCTTCTCCAGGAACTAACATTCTGGACTTTGTAAGCAACCTACAAAGCACCCTCCGACACTCTTTAGCCCTTGCTAGAGAGAACCTAAAGGATGCTCAAGAAGAGCAAAAGGCCTGGTATGACAGACATGCCAGAGAACGTTCCTTCAAGGTAGGAGACCAGGTTATGGTCTTGAAGGCGCAACAGGCCCATAAGATGGAAGCATCATGGGAAGGGCCATTCACGGTCCAAGAGCGCCTGGGAGCTGTAAACTACCTCATAGCATTTCCCAATTCCTCACTAAAGCCTAAAGTGTACCATGTTAATTCTCTCAAGCCTTTCTATTCCAGAGACTTACAGGTTTGTCAGTTTACAGTCCAGGGAGAGGATGCTGAGTGGCCTGACGGTGTCTACTACGACGGGAAAAAAGACGGTGGCGTGGAAGAGGTGAACCTCTCAACCACCCTGGAACGTCTGCAGCGGCAACAAATCAAGGAGCTGTGCACTAGCTTCGCCCCATTGTTCTCAGCCACCCCAGGACGGACTGAACGGGCATACCACTCCATTGATACAGGTAATGCTCACCCAATCAGAACCCCACCCTACCGAGTGTCTCCTCATGCCCAAGCTGCTATAGAACGGGAGATCCAAAACATGCTACAGATGGGTATAATCCGCTCATCTACCAGTGCATGGGCATCTCCAGTGGTTCTGGTACCCAAACCAGATGGGGAAATACGCTTTTGCGTGGACTACCGTAAGCTAAATGCTGTAACTCGTCCGGACAACTATCCAATGCCACGTACCGATGAGCTATTGGAAAAGTTGGGACGTGCCCAGTTCATCTCTACAATAGACTTAACCAAGGGGTACTGGCAAGTACCGCTAGATGAACCTGCCAAGGAGAGGTCAGCATTCGTCACCCATGCGGGGTTGTATGAATTCAATGTCCTTCCTTTCGGCCTTCGAAATGCACCCGCCACCTTCCAGAGGCTGGTAGATGGTCTACTAGCTGGACTGGGAGAATTTGCAGTTGCCTACCTCGATGATGTGGCCATTTTTTCAGACTCCTGGCCCGAACACCTACTACACCTGGAAAAGGTCTTTGAGCGCATCAGGCAGGCAGGACTAACTGTTAAGGCCAAAAAGTGTCAAATAGGCCAAAACAGAGTGACTTACCTGGGGCACCAGGTGGGTCGAGGAACCATAAACCCCCTACAGGCCAAGGTAGATGCTATCCAAAAGTGGCCTGTCCCACGGTCCAAGAAGCAGGTCCAATCCTTCTTAGGCTTGGCCGGATACTACAGGCGATTTGTACCACACTACAGCCAAATCGCTGCCCCACTGACCGACCTGACCAAAAAGACCCAGCCAAATGCAGTTAAGTGGACTGATGAGTGTCAAAAGGCCTTTACCCAACTTAAGGCAACGCTCATGTCGGACCCTGTGCTCAGGGCCCCGGATTTTGACAAGCCATTCCTAGTAACCACAGATGCATCTGAGCGTGGTATAGGAGCAGTGCTCATGCAGGAAGCAACAGATCACAACTTCCATCCTGTCGTGTTTCTCAGCAAGAAACTGTCTGAGAGGGAAAGTCACTGGTCAGTCAGTGAAAAGGAATGCTATGCCATTGTGTACGCCCTGGAAAAGCTACGCCCATATGTTTGGGGACGGCGGTTCCAACTACAAACTGACCATGCTGCACTAAAGTGGCTTCATACTGCCAAGGGGAACAACAAGAAACTTCTTCGTTGGAGTTTAGCTCTCCAAGATTTTGATTTTGAAATTCAACACATCACAGGAGCTTCTAATAAAGTTGCTGATGCACTCTCCCGTGAGAGTTTCCCAGAATTCAGTAGTTAAAAAGTGTTCTTAAAATGTAGAAGTCTGTTAGTTATATACTTAGGAGTATATGTAAAGGTGTATGTGTTGTATTAATCTGTTTATTTTCAAGTTCTAGAAGGAAATCGCCGCCAGTGAGCTTCCCCACTGTCTGCAATTTGGGGGGCGTGTCATAAACAGATAGCTAAGGGTTAATGTCTCTTTCACCTGAAGCACCTGACCAGAGGACCAATCAGGAAACCGGATTTTTTTCAACTTTGGGTGGAGGGATTTGAGTGTCTAAGGTCTTTGTTTTCTGGCTGCCTGCTTTCTCTGAGCTTTGGAGAAGTAGTTCTACTTTCTAGTCTTCTGTTTCTAAGTGTAAGGACAAAGAGATCAGCTAGTAAGTTATATGGTTTCTTTTTTTTGGTATTTGCATGAATATAAGTGCTGGAGTGCTTTGATTTGTATTCTTTTGGAATAAGGCTGTTTATTCAATATTCTTTTAAGCAATTGACCCTGTGTTGTATCATCTAATACAGAGAGAACATTTGTACTTATTTTTCTTTCTTTTTATATAAAGCTTTCTTTTAAGACCTGTTGGAGTTTTTCTTTACTTCAGGGAAATTGAGTCTGTACTCACCAGGGAATTGGTGGGAGGAAGGAATCGGGGAAATCTGTGTGTTGGATTGCTAGCCTGATTTTTGCATTCCCTCTGGGGGGAATAGGAAAGTACTTTTGTTTCCAGGATTGGGAACAGAGAGGGAGATTCACTCTGTTTGGATTCACAGAACTTGTGTCTGTGTATCTCTCCAGGAGCACCTGGAGGGGGGAAGGGAAAAAGGATTATTTCCCTTTGTTGTGAGACTCAAGGGATTTGGGTCTTGGGGTCCCCAGGAAAGGTTTTTCAGGGGGACCAGAGTGCCCCAAAACACTCTAATTTTTTGGGTGGTGGCAGCAGGTACCAGGTCCAAGCTGGTAACTAAGCTTGGAGGTTTTCATGCTAACCCCCATATTTTGGACGCTAAGGTCCAAATCTGGGACTAAGGTTATTACAACCCTGCGCCATGAGGACGCGAGGGAAGGTGACCTAAGATACGTCAACTTCAGTTACGCTATTCTCATAGCTGAAGCTGCGTATCTTAGGTAAACCCCTCCCCCACAGTGTAGACCAGGCCCGAGAAGCATCTGTATTTATGTATAAATTGTCTATCCCATAGTAATATAGCACATGCATATGAAAGAGGATGAGTGGAACCAACTGGGGAGAGTAAGCAACTATTCTCTTATAAATAAAGCTTTTGTGCTCTATAAGAATGTTATATAATAAGTTCAAATCTTTATTTATGCCACAGGGTAGCTGATCTCAATAAATAGGTGTTGACAGCATGGGGAGTCTCCAAGCCTTTTAGAGATGATGATCAGAGTTCCATGTGTCCCAGCATGCACTATTCCTTACAGAACAGTATCTGACTTAGCTGTGGCAGATCCTATATCAAGAAGGAAGGTTTTTTCTGAAGTAATAATAAATATATATATACTGCGGGTTTAGATAAATAGAATTAATCAAATCGCTTGCTGAATGTTTCTGACAGGCTGGAGTTTGACTGGTTCTGGAGAGACAGTGAATCTAACACTGTCTCTGTAAGGGTCTAGTGAGAGGCACTGGTCTCTGCAGTGGGATGATTTAGGGGCTGGAATGGTACCAAGGTCAGCCTACAAAGAGTAACCCGGTTAGGCAAAGCCAGGGTGAGGCCTGTGGGCTGCTGGCAGGCTGTTGGGATCAGAGCTCTGGACCAAAGCTGCACAGCCATATGATACTCAGAGTTACAGGGCAGACAATGAACAAACCCCTTATTGGCCTGGGGGAATCCCAAAACGTCAAGCAAATTGTTCATATGAAGAAATACTAGGATCCCTTCTACCATAATAGTGATATGTACACCTATTGTCAGCTAAGAAAGCTATGGCAGTACACAGAGAGGCATGAAATAGCAGGAATAATAAAATGCAAATTGTATCATCTCCATGCTTATCTTTTCAGTGATCTGACATGAAAAGATATTGACCTCGCTCTAATTATTATGATATAATTTAGCAGGTGGTAATGAGATATGAAAAGAGTAACCATGATAGTCTAGTTACATTTCATATTAATAACTTTTGTGTCATTGTAAAAGTGATTTTGTTGGATCATGCTGTGAGTACTGACCTGATTTTTTTTCTCTCTCTCTCTCTTCCCCCTGTCCCCACATCTCATCCATAACAAAAATGGTGAAATCACAGTAATTTGCAGGAATGGATATGATTCAGAAGCAGCAAAAGTACATTCTCAGTTTACTAAGTGCTGAAAAAAACAGTATGAGACCCTCTAGAGAAGGCTATGTACTGACCCTTATGAAACATCTTTACACCAATAAACTCATTATCAGCCATTGTCAAGGAAACAAACACTTTCTGACTTCTCCTAGGTAAAATACTCTGCATGGCAAACACAGGGGAAATGATGCAGTCCTGAATGGAGGTCCGAAAGGGAAAGCAGCAAAGAAAAGATAGGGTTCCAACAGAGAATTTTTAGATCTTAGATTAATAGAGATGCTCTTTGTTCTTCTGCACTATAATTTTTTAATGGGACTATAAAGTGTCCATTTATTGTATATATGGCTTGCTGTTAAAAGTCAACATTTACCACTGCAATGGATCCACAGCACTTTTATTTATTTCTTATTTCACTTATAGGGAAATTCTGTAGAATCTCAACAGTGTGTGTGGGTGAATGTTGTCTTTGAAATAGCACCCACTGCATCTTACAGGTTAATACATGCTTTCCCTTTTGCTTGCATTGTTTTTTGCAAAGGTATTCCATGTATTTTGTAATAGACTGGTTTGTCGTGCTTTTTGCCTTTATGCTTCACCCATGAATCTTTGGACATACGTATTATGTAGTGCTGTTACTTGTGTTTTTGGGGAACTATCATGCTTTTTACACTATTCTGAACACGTTATTTGGAAATTAATACGTCTGGAATGATGTTCCCAGGGATCCCAGGAGCGCGTAAGTTCTAGAATCTGCTGCCCTCACCCCGTAGTTATGGAAAGTTCAGAAGAACTGTGCGCATTGTTCATAAAATCCTGGAACTTTGAAAGCAAGGATAGTTAGGCATTGTCCTGAGTGGGAATTACCCATCTTTTCCTAATCTTCTGGCCAGGCCTTTAGATTTATGGGAAAAGATGAGGAGCAGAGCTGAGCAAGTAACTGGTTTTTCAGTTCAGTAGCCAAACCAAAAAATTGTGGCAGGGGGAATCAGTTTGTTTCAAACTAAAACTGTTTCTGTTCTTACTAGAAAATGTAAAGCCAAAAAAATGTTGTTCAGATCAATTGAGACATTTTCTGAAGCTTTTGTTTATAAGCTTGGTTTGGATTTCAGATTTTTTTTGGTGAAATATTCACCCAATTAGACCCGAATTCATGAAATGCTCCAAAAATATATTTTTTGTGAACTCACTATTTTCTGGGGTGGAGGGAAAATTGTCCAGCTCTGTTGAAGGGTTGAAGCCCACCAGTGCTCAACTCCTGCATTCACAGGATTAGGTAAATCTTGCACAAACAATTTTCTAACAAATGATGCCTGCTAAATCCTTCCACCACTTTCCCATCTGGGTCCTCAAACCCTCGTCTGCTCAAGATCCTGCCAGTGTGGCTGGGGGTGGGGGGGGGAATTATTTGCAGGCACAAAATTCTGATTACATAAGTGTGTCCTTCCTGAAACGGTGAAGACTTAATAGAAATGGACTGACCAATTTCAGAAAGGTTCGGATTCATTAATGTTTGTGCAGCATGCAGCTATTATAGTAATGAGCAACTTAGCTCTGATCATAAGGAAATATCTGATTCTGTATTATTGCAGGCTTTAGATGGTATGCAGCAAATAAGGCAGAGTCCACTAAAGGAATGATGAGGAGAAAAATATTGAGAAGTTGCCTCATTCCTTAAGTACATCCATCCTGCGCACTGAATGAGGCGGGGCCCTCTGGGAAGAATAGTACCTGATATTATAATTAACTGTCTTGTTGTTACACAAAGATCAGATCAAGTTTTCACAGACAACTTAATTTCTGGCATTTTCTAGCTTTCAAGAGCTTAAATTTGCCATCTCATTCTTTTGTAACCCTTCTGCCAGGTGGAGTCAGCAGCAACCAGAGCTGGGTTCAATATCTAGTGATTTTTTAGCTCTTAGCATTCTGGGCAGAAACATGGTCCTACCACAAGTGATTTCAGCTCTGAACATTTAAAATAGCAAAAAGGCTTCTAATGAAGCCTATTTAACATTCTTTGAACAGAAGGGAGGAACAGCTTAAACCAGACCAGGGAGGTCCACACCTCCTGGCTGGGACACCCATCCTCACCTGCTCTTACTTTCACAGGGGTCTGGCATTTGAGCCAACTTTACAAGGTCCTTTCAGCTGAGGATGACCTGCTCATTTGGGACAAGTTAAGCAGAGCTCTGCTACCCTTTAGTCCTACAATAGACAACAACATTGATAACAATATTTCACTACTTCTGCATTCAGTACTAAAGTGATTTGTAACCCACCAGCCAAAGTAGATCACTTTGAGCAACACAGCTCTACCTGCTGGATATCTTGGCAGGGTATGTGTGTTCATGTATATACACTTTGCTCCTGAAGTCTCTCCCCTCATAGCTAGCTGTCCAGAGGAGAACCCATTCAGACTCTGCTTATACTTTGTACATAGTTTTACATAGCTTTTTCATACGTAATATGCTATTTATATAATAGTTTTAGCCTTTTACTGTGAGTACATTAACAACTGGCAGATTCTTAAGCTGATGTGATTTTACATTTCTCAGTCTTTTTGATTATTTTATTCCACATTGAGGAGTAGTGCACAAATGGTATGAAAAGGAATTTCAATACAGATAGCTTTGCAGATTGAGTTACTAAAACTGTCCAGTGACAATGAAAGATCAAAGACATAGGATGAATTTGTTTTACTTCCTAGGACAAAGAATCAAGCAGGAAAACTTAGTTATTTTTTTCTACTAAGTATTGCAGTGTGACTCTTCATATTGATCCCCAGTACCTAGTCTAATTTTTTTAAATATTAATGCCATAAACTACAGCAAAAGTGAGTTTACATTGAACCTGTGAACTGTTGAGCCTATTTCTTATTCTGATTAGTAATTAATCTTATAGAAGACATAAGTCACTTGTTGACATGCTCTGTAAATCAGGTGTTGTCTGGGTGCCAAGGCATTTACTGGCCAGATGAAGGAGACTCCTGACAATCTTTCAGATGAATGGAAAAACTGGAGACATAACTTATATATTCTAGAAAATTTTAAACCATTGGATGCCATCATGGTTTTCTTGACGATGATGGATCTAGAAAGCAAAGAAACCCTCTAACGAAATTGTAAATGAAAATGGATAAACTTGAAAAATGAGCTAGAGCCTCAGCTGGTGTAAATTGGTGTTGCTGCGTTGTGGAAAAATGCCAGTTTATAGCAGATGAGGCTCTGGTTCTTACAGGTCTAGTATGTAGAGGATACTTCAACCTCGTAAAGTGATGCACAGAAAACTCTCTCTCCAAGATGATCTGTTAATTTGACACTAATGAGGCCAAAAAGAGTAAAAAGTGAAGATTAGGGAAGCAAAGTATAAAAAGCAGGCATATGATTTAACAGCTGTAGCTTTAAATCCTCCACAGATTTTTCTGATAGACCCTGACAAATCACAGGGCATGCCCATCAGAGAAATGCCTCTCTGGAGGAATTTGATGGACACTAAATTCTAGCTCTTCACTGTTCAGAATTAATTTCAGACTTGTCACAAGGAATAGATTGGGAGTTACCTGAGTCAAAATGAAAGATGTAATTTCTAACCTGGGAGCCCCTGCTATCTAAAAATGGGCAGACAGGTTACAACTTCAGTAGGCCTGTTGTTTCTACTTAGAACTGCGGGAAGTCTGCCAGCTTCAGCTTGCAGAATTAGTCTCAAGTTTGTCCCTCCTCTTGTAGCTTTTGGTTCTAATGTAAATGTAAGCAAATATTTCTCTCTTTTTAAGGCTAGGATTTTCAAAGGAAGGTAAGGAAGTTAGGCATCCAACTCAGTTGAATTTCAGTGGTATTTAGGTACATAACTCATTATGGCTCCTTTGAAAATCCCAGTTTCAGAGGCAGTCTCCCTTGCCTTGCACCTATGCAAAGTAAATGTAAAAGGCTACTAAATCAGAATAGCAGTGGTTTTTACACCCACTTTGTACTCCTTGTTATATAGGTGCAACTAGCTACACCGGATGCCAGGCAATAAAGAATCAGACCCATCATGTCCACGCTTCCCAAATTTCTCATTTCATCTGTAATGGAGGGTATACCAGCTCACACTGGGTTAAAGGAGGTTAATGAAAGCCTGTGGGTTCAATCAGCCTTGCCCCACTACCACTGCAGTGAATGTCAAGCCTGGAAGGGGCAGTTAAAAGGGCTTGTCATGGTATAATTCCCCACTCTGAACCTTAGCGTCCAAAAGATGGGGTACCAGCATGAATTCCTCTAAGCTCAATTACCAGCTTAGTACTTGTAGCGCTGCCACCAACCAGGAATTCCAGTGCCTGGTACACTCTGGTCCCCCCAAAACCTTGCCCGGGGACCCCCAAGACCCAGTCCCTCTGGATCTTAACACAAGGAAAGTAAATCCTTTCCCTCACCGTTGCCTCTCCCAGGCTTCCCCTCCCTGGGTTACCCTGGAAGATCACTGTGGTTCAAACTCCTTGAATCTCAAAACAGAGAGGACAATTCACCTTCCCCCCTCCTTCTTTCTCCCCCTCCCAGACTCTCCGTGAGAGAGAACGTAATCCTAACACAGAGAGAAAATTAACCTTTCTCTCCCCCTTCCCTCCTTTCTCCCCACCAATTCCCTGCTGGATCCAGACCCAGTCCCCTGGGGTCTCACCAGAATAAAAAACAATCAGGTTCTTAAACAAGAAAAGCTTCTAATTAAAGAAAGAAAAACAGTAAAAATTATCTTTGTAAATTTTAAGATGGAATATGTTACAGGGTCTTTCAGCTATAGACACTGGGAATACCCTCTCAGCCTAAGTATACAAGTACAAATTAAAATCCTTTCAGCAAAATACAAATTTGAACTCCTTCCAGCCAAATAGACATTTGCAAATAAAGAAAACAAACAGAAGCCTAACTTGCCTTATCTACCTAGTACTTACTATTCTGGACATATAAGAGACTGTATCAGAGAGATTGGAGAGAAACCTGGTTGCACGTCTGGTCACTCTCAGAACCCAGAGAGAACAACCACCAAACACTAAAAGCGCACACAAGAACTTCCCTCCCTCAAGATTTGAAAGTATCCTGTCCCCTGATTGGTCCTCTGGTCAGGTGACAGCCAGACTCACTGAACTTGTTAACCCTTTACAGGCAAAAGAGATATAAAGTACTTCTGTTCTATTAACTCCTCCTATCTGTTTATGACAGAGCTGAACCTGGCTTAGTTGGAGGCTGACTGGGAAGGAGGGCACATATCTGACACCTCCTCAGTGGAGCAAGCCTGGCTGGAGTCAGGGAGCCGCATGGGATCACTGGCAGATAGCATCCCTGAAGGAAGGTAGGCCTGCAATGGGAGCCCCAAGGCTGATGGGAACAGGTGGCAGGAAGTGAGTCCACCCAGGATTCTGCATGCAGGTGGGGGGCCTGCAGGAAGACTCCTGCTGAGGAAGGGATCCCCTGCCAGATAAACATAAAGCTCACCTGCAGTAGAACCAGCTGGATGGCAGCTAGTGCTAAGAAGCTCTGCAGTGAATTTGTATAAGAGGCTTAGAGAGAGGGGAGAACTGATACATTGTGAGCCTGGGAAGAAGCTGGGAAAGGTAGGAAGTACTCCAGGAAGGCAGCAAGGGGTCTGTGTAGTCAAGCTTGACTGCTTATTGAAAAGTCTCTGGACCAGAAACCGTGGTGAGGGAAGTCCCTGTTTCCTCTGTGGTTCCATTGAGAGAGGTCGAATGGAAACTCCGTGACAAGGGGTAATGACTATTGAAAACCCGATATTATGGTAAGGATTAGTGAGCCTGGAGTCCAACCAAAGGCCAGACGTGAGGGCAATGGACTGTTGTTCGTTGGAGTGTTGGTTTGCCCTGGATGGGACAAGAAGACACCCCTTCGTCCTGCACCAAGGAAGTAAATGTCTAGTGCGTTTACATTCTTGAAAATGGGATATCAGCCAACCTTTGTTCAAAATGCTAAAAGACTTTGAGAACTTCTTTAGACAGGAAGTTACCTGATAGTTTAGTTTAGCCTGTTATGAAGTTACCTGATAGTTTAGTTTAGCCTGTTATGATTTTATTTTATATGTAAAATTATTTCTACTATCCTTACTCACGATCTCCTGAATCTCTGGACTTTGCTCGTTATGCTGATAATAAGAATGTTTACTTAACTAGACAGCTCTGAGATAATAAAGTGCTGGTCCTGAGCTGACTCTTACAAGCTGGTGTGCATACTGTTCCTTTGAAGACAACAGATCTGGTATTTCTTGCGTAGCCAGTATCAGGAGCTGCATATCACAGAGGGACAATTCACAGGGGATCGGGGACTGGGGTATGCTATTGTTAACTGGCAGGACAAAGAAAGGGCTGGCATTGCCCAGAGGAGAGTACTAGAGTGGCCGACAGGCAAGTGGTATTTGGGGGCTGACAGCTAACTAACGAGTGAGATTCCTGCCTCTGAAGGCAGAGCTGGGGAACAATGCAGGGGGGTAACAAGGTGATTCGAGGTAACCCAAGAACCATCACAGTCACCAGCTCATCTCAGGATTTGGCCTGGAAGCACCAGAACTCAACACATTTTGTAGAGAGTTACAGTATTTCCCCAGACCATCAGTTATGCTGCATGAGTTCCCAGTGATGCACCATAAGAGCTAATTCAGAAGTAATAAGGCAAAAATGCAAGAAGGGACTGGCAATAAATATCTCACCCCCACAGTGGAATAGAAGAATATAAGAGATCAAGGAAGCAAGCTTGGGCCTTCAATATCTCATTCAACAAAGAAACCATCATTGGGTGTGCTGGTCATCCCCGAGGCTATAAAATTAAAGCTGCCCCCAAAGATCAATGCTGGAGGTGAGGGGTGAAGGAGCCACACTTGCATATATGTGCTGGTTATGCCCTGTTGTTTCAAGCTCCTGAGATGGTACTAAAATCAGAATTAACATGAGCCAGGAGATTTCACTTGACCTTAAAGCAGATACCTGTGTACCGGGTCATCTACCTAGCCATACCAAAGAGGATGGCTACATAAAGTTTTACTGGTCATATGTCAAATTTTGCTATATTGAAAAAAACCTAAACTACTCCTGTCATAAACAGATAGCTACGGGTTAATGTCTCTTACACCTGGAAAGAAGTAATCTGAAACACCTGACCAGAGGACCAATCAGGAAACAAGACCTTTTCAAATCTGGGTAGAGGGTATTTTGTGTGTGAGTTCTTTGGTCTTCTGCCTGCACTCTCTCGGCTATGAGAAGTGATTTCTGTTTCCTGCTTTCTAATCTTCTGTTTCCAAGTTGTAAGTACAATATAGTAAGGCAGTAAGGTTTCTATTGTTTTTCTTTTTGTATTTACATGTCTGTAGTTGCTGGAGTGCTTTGAATTGTATTCTTTTTGAATAAGGCTGTTTATTCATATTTCTTTTAAGCAATTGACCCTGTATTTGTCACCTTAATACAGAGAGACCATTTTTATGTATTTTTTTCTTTCTTTTTACATAAAGCTTTCTTTTAAGACCTGTTGGAGTTTTTTCTTTAGTGGGGAACTCCAGGGTATTGAGTCTGTGCTCACCAGGGAATTGGTGGGAGGAAGAAGTCAGGGGGAAATCTGTGTGTGTTAGATTTACTAGCCTGACTTTGCATTCCCTCTGGGTGAGGGGGGAAGAGAGATTAGCTCTCGGTACTTCTGTTTTCCAAGGCTGGAAACAGGGAGGGTGGAATCCCTCTGTTTAGATTCACGGAGCTTGCTTCTGTGTGTCTCTCCAGGAACACCTGGAGGGGGGAAGGGAAAAGGTTTATTTCCCTTTGTTGTGAGACTCAAGGGATTTGGGTCTTGGGGTCCCCAGGGAAGGTTTGGGGGGACCACAGTGCCCCAAAACACTCTAATTTTTGGGTGGTGGCAGCTTTACCAAGTCCAAGCTGGTAACTAAGCTTGGAGGTTTTCATGCTAACCCCCATATTTTGGACGCTAAGGTCCAAATCTGGGACTAGGTTTATGATAACTCCTCCTTGCCTTCCCTCTCAAGGCACAAAGGATGATACAATGGATTGGCAGTCCTGCCTGAGAAGGGAAAGGATCATATACAATAGGTGGCACGCTCCATGAAAAATTCATTTGGGACAGTTTCCTAGAACTGGTCAACTAATCCCCATGGGCCCTGCCTCCACTTCCCTCTTGACTTTGATTTCCTTTTTATTGTCTCTTTTTTTAACTTAGTATGTGCCGTTAAAATCTGCGTGCTGGAAATACTGTGGCAAATACACAGGAATTCAAGCATTGTGTAAAGATCTTGGTCTTTTATCATTTCCATGGAGAGTATTTTTTGTGTGTTCCATAAGTTGTCACCTAGGATTTGTTTGGTTTGTTATAAGAAAAAAGAATGGAAAAGTTTAACAGATTTTTAAAAAAAAATATTTTTGGCATTATAATGAAACCAGAAACCATGCAGGTTGTACGTTTTGGATTTTATCATGAAAGCTTTTCACAGCACTAGTTCTGACACTAGAAATCTGGATGGGGGACGGGACTCCTGTTTCCAGCTTGCTTCGCTAAAGAATAATCTATAACAGGTTGGATTTCCATCTGAGAGATGGAATTTAATATATAAAATGAAATGGAGCACTGGTAGATGACCAGGCAATAATGTTCTTTAGAAACTTGTAGACTAGAAATAAAAATAGCATAAGAGGATTTGATCTCAGAAAATATTGGGAAATATTTTTATAATGGCAGAAGCTCTAAAGGAAAGTGAGAAGAAAACACGGCTAGGCCCCTAGTAAATTTATGATTTTCCTGGAAACTGACTGTAAATAAGAATTATGTTCTCCTCCTTAACTAAAGAACTTGGGCAAACTCTTGGGGACAGTATTCATTTGTAGCCTTGGTCTTCAGTTGTATGAAACTATTTTAGACTGATTCCATTTCAATAACTGGGATGTGTCTGTTGGTTGAGGACTCTATATATGTCTGTGGGTAAAAGAATGGCTACTTTAGTTTAGGTTCAAATTATCTCCTGCTGTATACAGATAGATATTTTACGTTCTTGCAGTAATTTTTTTTTTCTAATATAGGCTACTTTGATTTCATTTGACTGACGCTTTGGACTTTGACACTTCTGGACTACTTGTAGCTACACTGCTCTTGCCCGCAATAGTAAGCAGAACTCGCTGTTTTATTTTTTGTTGTATGCTTTATCCTAAGTATAGCAAGTGTCTGAATTAACTCTATTCATTGGCCTGGACCCTTGAATAACCTAACAATTCAGTGAGCAGTGCTGTGAACAAAAGACAGTTGTGATGGGTTTGAGGCCACTCTGTAATAAAAGTTGTTTTTGAAAAAATATATTTGTAGTTTGATCTTGAATCCAGAAAACAACAAACTGCATACAAGAAACGAACATTTGGCACCTCTAAAACAATCTGTTGCATAGATTACTGACTGTCCTTATAATGCAGAAATGGATGATAATGAAATGGGATAAATCCAGAGGTAACATAAATGGAGCAGTCAGTAAAAGATACTTTATGGCGGATTAGCTAAGGGAGGGTAACGTGGGTTTTTATTATTACATGACTTTCATCCTTGATAAATCAGAAACAGTGCCTGTGGCATGTTGAAAGCTTCTGAAATGGCACTGGTCTCTTTTTTACTTCTTATAAAACTAGCCGAAAGACAAAACTGGCCAATTTTGGATTTGCAGGAGAAGCTTTTCATATACATCTCAATACAGTGTAAGTCAGTGGTACCGATGAACAGGAATGAAGAAGTGGTATGTCCTTGGAAGACCTTGAGTCCCAGACAGGGTTGTCCTCTTTTCCTGAAAAGTTTTCTCAAGAAATAATGTGTAAAAATTGGAGAATATCCTGATCTAGCTTTCTGTTTCTGGATTTCTGTCCCAGTGCAATATCCGCAGTCCAAATGTTAGAGAGGAATCAGGAAGCATCTGTTTATTTTAACTATCATTAAATAATAATATAGGTGAGACAGATAGCCCTGGATATTGAAGTCCTCTCTCTACTCAGAACAGGTGCAGAATTGAAAGGTAGTTCAAGCTGCGTGCCTCTTTCTATGCTTGGTTTATCGGCTAAGACTAACAGCAGTTATGCCAATTAGTGCCAGTTAAGATGATGCCTTTTTTGATGTGGACACCTGTCCACTGGGAGCCGGAATGTGATGACACTCATTTAGCATAGGCCATTGAACAGCCATTTCAGGCCAACAACTTTTAGTCACAGACCCTTTGATGTTTTTTTCAACCTACTTAACTAACAGCACTTTCTCAATCTCAAGGCCAGGTTTGATTCAGAAGTTGTTTCAGTGTCTGTACTTGCTTTCAACTAGAGTTCCGTGTCCCATTTCTCCCTAGCTGATGAGAACTGTTCTTTCACAAACTTTATTCCATGCCTGGATTATCACCTTGATCAATCAGTCCATCAGCCCTCACAGAGAGAGTGCCAGTCGCAACACTTCATTCATGTTATTCTCGCCCGTCCTTCAGCCACCCACAGGCCAGGCTATCAGTGACACTGGACACCCGAATGGCACAGCGCGCGCCACAGCCCAGAACACCTGACCAATATACCAGCCTCAGCCTCCCAAGCACCTGAGATAACAGGTGCATGCCCTGGGCCTGTAATATATACAACCATATTGCAGCAGTACATGAGAATTAAAAAAAAAAAAAAAAAAGGGGGGGGGGGAAGAAACTCCTTCTCTGCTTATGATGCATTATGTGTAGGCCTATTCTTCAGTGCCTGGGTAGTATCACATTTTGAAAGAGGTTTTTTGATTGTGTAAAAAATAATGAAGGGCCAGATTTTTACATTTTCTATTTCAGTGGGAGTTAGGTGCCTAAATACCTGTAAAGATCTGCCTGAAGGCTTTTGCTGATAAAACTGAAAGCTTTTTTCCCTCTATTTTTTTAGCCCATTTTTTTTCAGTCCCATGTAGGCATTGCAATGGACTCTATAAAATGTGCATGATCATACTGAAATATTTACAGTAGAATTGTTACAGTTTATATTAAGAAATAATGGAATGACCCAGAGCATTTCCTCCATTCAAACACCTGTTGGAGAGAGGAGATCCACATGGAATTTTCCTCATAGCATTGCTAGGGAGTGGGGTGTCAGGGTGAGGTAGGAGGAGCAGGGAAGTGGGAAGTGTTGTATGGACCTCCATTTCCACTTAAATTTGTGCATGCACAGGGGGTCAGAGGTGAGTGTGGGACACAGAGGGTCTGGAGTGGCTGCCACAGTGTCCAGGATCAGGCTGGGGAGCAGGCAGGAACCTCTTGACCCCACTTCCCAATCAGAGCCAGCTTGTCTCCTGCCCCCCATGTACACAAGTCTCAGTAGCTCCCCTTGCTCTCCTTCCTATCCCTCTTCCCTCACTCCCAAGGTAGGGTTTATTCCGAATGGATCTTCCAAGGGTAAGAGACATCTGTACATCTAGGCTAAAGCCTTGAGCCATCACATTGGCTCTAGACCCACTGTCCCATACCTGAACAGCAAAGGCACGAATCTGCAACCAATACAAGCAGCAAAGCACAGCTCCTTGGGGGCAATCTGTGCCTCGGCAGTAAGCAGGGTTTTATGTGCTGGTGGATGGCTGCAGAGGGGTTGGTAGATCTATGACTATGTAGATTCACTGCACATTCCTCCCTGGTTGGAAGCACACTTCAGTTGGTTCTTTTCTGTCCCTGTAGAACTCCTTAGCTCCCAGCCTGTCCCAAACCAGGTGGGATCGAGGATTTGGCCCTAATGAAACTGAGAATTAATTCATCCTGAATATAGGCACAGCTCAAGCTTGCCCTCTGCCCTCCTATATTTTTATCTTCACTGTAGACTCGCTATTTATTGTTCTTTGAAATTATAAAGACTGTTTGGCACCAAATTAACTTAGAATCACAGGGTTTTATCAGTCTCTTATCAGACATTGAGATGTTGGTTTATTTGGTGAACCCAGAATATTTGGTTCATATTGCTTGTCAGTAATTGATCCTTTCAAATTTCTTTGTCCATGAAATAAAATGGCAAAAATTGGGAATCCTGAAAGCTCTGCTTCCATAACTGTCTTCCTTCATTCAACTTTAAGAAAGCCTAAAAGACACTGAATACTTGGGAGTGACATAAATGACAGATTCTAAATTTCTACTTAAACCTTATTGTGTCACTGCGCATGTCAAATACTGTAGCTTTCATGCTATAAGGGAGGGGGGGAAAGGCAGAAGACCTCAGAATCCTGTATCTGTAATATCTGTGCAGGTGGATAAATGAGCTTTCTCGTACAGAATGGCCGTGTGAGCTGTGTTCATAGATAGAAGTAAGCATGAAGTCTGAAAAGTGGGTGAAACTGATACAAGAGTTAGTAGTTATACAACCTAGTCCACAGTTTCGGAGAACTTGTATGGCATTGTCAGCACTGCATTAACCAAATGCATAGTAAACGTGAACATCATCATTACATATAGAATGCAGTGTCAAAAATGACTACAGACCAGTCATTCTTATAAATAAAAAAATAGCAACCCAAAAATAGAGCTTTGCAGGAAATTCCACTCCACATTTCCAAAGAATGAGATTATTGTCAGTGTCTTCACCAGCCTGCGAATGATTTGATAAATATTGTAAGAGCCAGCGTATTGTATCTCTCAGGAAAGTTTGTTGGTTCAGAGGAAATGAGGAGGTGGGGGGGAAGAGAGTATTTCAGAAGGAGTTTTGGTAGACACCATCTTCAGTCATGTAATGTCAGATTACATTTGTATATGTTTTGCTGAAATCTGAATGTGGAGACTTTCCGCCATTATTAGGGCTCCTCTTCAAATGATGTATCTTCATTTCATTGATCTCCTCTCTCTGTTCTGAATGCAGTTCAAAACATGTATCTGTATATTGTTAAAGATCACAGACCAAGTGTTGGAGATAGGTATTGGGCTGAGAGAAAATATATAGTACTGGACTTGAAAGAATCTCTCAGTCCACGGGTGGCCCTTTCTTGCCTGTGCTAATTAAGGGCTTAATATTTATTTCTTTGCATCACTTTATAGGCAAAAACTCCATTAACTACAGCTACCATAAGCTCAGCCTCTCTTTCACCAGCACAATCAAAGAACCTACAAGTCTTCCAAGTTTTATACTGAAGATGCTTTCTTAGCTTATATTTTCAAATTCATCTTTAAACTCCAAAATAATAATAAAAACAATCAGCTTCACAAGATAAACAATATTTGACACTACTTCAGCACCTTCTATGCAAGTATTTCCAACTTAAGGCACCATATAGAAATGCATCAGTTCTATTTCGTGACACTCCAAATGGAGTAACTATTATTATCCCCCTTTTATAAGTGGGCAATATGAAACACAAAGAGGCAAATACATTGCCTGTGGCCCCAGTCAGTGGCAGTAACGAGAATAGAGCCAGGTGTCCTGACTCTCTGTTCTGACTGCTGGATTGAATTGTATCTGTGTTGTTAGAGGTAGAGTGCGGCAAACCCAGAAATACAAAGAAATTGAAAATTAAGACACAGTTCTACCATTGCCTGGCAATTGCCAGTGCTAAATTAAGCCGGCAAATATTTTATAAAATCAGAGCAGAACAAGCAAATAAATGTTTGTTTTCCTTTAGTTCCCGTAGTGTCTCTACTTTTTACTATTTTGGCTGCTGTTGTTATACCAGTTTAAGGTGCTGACTCTTGTTTGAACGTTATCCACACAAAGATTATTTTTTTCCTTATATAAACTTACTATTGGCAATACTGTTGCCTACATTGTATTATTACACATACACCCTTTTCTGTTTGTTATAAATATCACATGATGGTGACATTTATTAGCTAAAAGCCTTGCCTACACTACAGAGCCTTGGCCAGTATAGCTATGCTAGCAGAGCCTCCTAGTGGAGAGGCCGTGTAAGCCGTCAGAAGGAGTTCTTCAGTCAACTTAGCTATACCAGCCCTTTGGATCATGCTAACTACACCAAGAGAAGCACTCTTCTGTTGGCACAGTTGTGTCTACACTGCGGGGTGTTGCTGGCATAACTAGAGTGTGATATTTTTTATTTTTTTTTTGTTCACACTCCTAGCCAGCATAGCTGTCCCAGCAAAATGTTCTAGAGTAGACCAGACCAAAGTCAGGTCCAGCAGTGCTTTGTATTTATTACACACCTTTGATCCAGTCACCTGCATTCTGCCCACTAATTCTTCTCTCCCAAGATGTCTAACATACTAGAGCTCTGAGAATCTGAAAATGGCTTGCAGTTTGCCTGCGAAATGTCATCTTTTCCTTCTAAAAATGTGGGATATCTCCTATCTGAGCTGAAATGCAGAACAGGCTGCCAGGCTCAGGCTCTGTGCATACCTAGAAATTAACAGGCATGTGCATAGTCCAAAGTGGGACTTTACTTGGGTAACACTCCCATTGAAGTCAATGGGAGATCTAGCGTCTATTCTTTTTCTCATAACACATGACTGTTTGAAGTCAAAAGAGGTTTTGTAAAAATTTGAGCTGTAGGACTGGTCCCCATGAAAATACCTTCCAGGGATCATTGGGGAATAGAAAGTAGCCAAGACACTGAAAGTTTTTTTCTGTGCCTTAATTTATGCAGGGTCCAATAGTAACTGCACCGGTTGTAAAAAGATTTTTATTGTGAAAGTGTTTGTTTGCAAAAACAAATTGAATCTAATCCCCAATAAGGAATGAAGAATACTACTTTCACCAGTAATAGGAATAATGGATTTACATTTCAGCACTGAAAGTTCCCTAAGAAAATGTCCACACCACATGGTCAAACTGCAGTCTGATTATAAAATTTGATAGCAGCTTGGCAAACCTTTTAAACTTCCTCAATCTTGTCAGAATCAGCTGGTAAACTAGACCTAGCTCTAAAAATATTTTCAGGAACTTCTTTTTCAACATTTACCAAACTACTGAAATAGTAGAGTCCAGGGCCAATCCAAATATTTTACAAGAAAGGGTCACAGGGGTCAGCTGAGGACAACACCAGGAGCCAAGAAGGATGGCTCCAGATTAAGCTATAGTGAACTAAACCCACTTTACTTCTGAAGGAGGGCATCCATACGGAGATTAATGCAATTTAATGTATGCTCATTAACGTCTCTGCTTTAATTGTTTCCTTTTAACTTTCCTGAGTGTCCTCAGGAGCTTGCAAGTTCCCAGGCTCCCTTTGTTGTTCAGGGCCACATTTTCAAGTGTGGCCTTTAATTTTGTTTACCTTAATTTTGAGGTGCCAAATTTTAGAAACATCGAAACAAAGGCAGCTAAAACTATAGGCCGCTTTTGCAAATACATTTTCAGACCTATTATAAGAGGGTAATTGAAACTTCTGTAGCTTACAGAAATAAGGTAAGGGTTAATGAGTTACAATTTGTAAAACATTTTGTAGATAAGGAGCTCTGTATTGGTGTGATTATTACAAAGACTTTGTAATAATTTAGCATTATTACTATTGAATTCTTTGTTAGCTCTATTATCTTTCTAAAACTATCCTTCCTAGCCCTCACTCTGCAATTTACAATCCCACCGGGTTCTCCAGATCATTATGGAAATGAAAGGTATGTTTTTTCAGATATAATCCTTTAAAGCTACTGCACTCTAAAGCATGAGCATATTTCATATGTAACCTTGTAGAACGTCTATACTTTAAAATAAACTGACTTTCTAATGAAGAGATGCATTATATGATGATGATGATTTATAGACTTCTTTTAAGAGTGTTGTAAAAGATGTCGCTGTTTGTGATTTTTATGCCTCCAGATCACGCTCTGGGATATCATGTGGAAAAGAGCAAAATACATTTTAGAAACATATTCAGGAAATCAATTCCCAACATGCCTTGCCTGACTTGGGCTACTTGATTATTTTATAGTGCACAGAATAATACTTTCTCCTTCTTTCAGATGTATTAGCATATCCCACAGCGAGGCACATAATGTGTGATGTAGAGCTCTTAATCCAGGGCTCACTATTGCTCCCATTGAAGGTAATGGAAGCTTTAGTGGTGGAAGCAGGATTGGCCCCTTCTTTAAATGCTTGTCCATGTATATGCCACTGTTGGTGCAGATGTAGTAAATGCACTCAAGTATGGATTCTTTTGTCCAATAGTTTACATTGGGGGCTGCATCTGCACCCTAAGTACCCCCTACCAAGGGCATAAAGAGTGGGGTGACCCCCAATCATCCCTCTGTTCCTTCTCACCACCTGTGGCTATGAGTCAGAATTTGCAGCATCTCAGATTCTTCACTCACAGTATGTCCTGGTCTTTCATGATTTGTTGCTTTAACTGCAAGGTTGTAAGATGAAATGGGAACCACCATCACCTCTTCTTCCTCCTTTCTGAGTGGCACCTAACCCCACCCCCACTCCCTTGGTGATATAGCTCAAAACATTTTTTTTGCCTGTAACTATTTGGCAAATTTGTGTTGAATTTGTGAATAGTTTTAATAGATCCCAAACTTCATTTTTCTATGAAGAAACTATTTGTCTGAAAATGTTCACCCAGCTCTACATATGTCCTCCATTTGGGAAGCCTTTATTTCATTTTTGTGGAGTCTGGAGCTCCATCACTACGGACCATCATAGAGATGGGCTGTTCCATCCAGTTTTAGACACCCCCCCCCGCATCCCTATCTCTTTTCAGCCAGCCCAACACAAGAGCGTGGTGCATCAAAAGGTGTTGCTACTTCTAAATCTCAGTACATTGGAGGAGATGCTTCAAGATCAAAGGGGAAAGGGGGGGTTACTCATTATATTCTGATTCTGAAAAAGAAAAGGGCTTGGTTCCCTATTCTGGACCTGAGACAAGTGAACGTCTTTATCCACAAGCTTAAGTTCAGGATGTTGACTCTTGCATTAATAATTCTAATCTTAAATTCACACAATGGCATGCAGTTCTTGACTTCCAAGATGATGGATTTTCATATAGCAATTCACCCTACCCACAGAAGGTATCTGAGGTTTTAAGTTGGCAGTTACCACTACCAGTATGGGTTACCATTCAGTTTACTAACAGAGTCAAGAGTATTGACAAAATGCTTAGCGGTAGGGGTAGCTTACTTTGGGATCCAAGAAGTCCAGGTGTTCCAGTACTTAACCAACTGATTCACTTGTGGAAAGTCACAACAACAAGTAACATACTCTTTTCACTGGAATTTGCAAATTGTTGCATCCTTAAGTCTGAAAGTAAGCAAAGAAAAGTCAATACTGACTCCAACTTAAGGGTTAGAATTTCTAGGACTCCAGGACAGCAATGAGTTATCTATACCGGAAAGATTTCAAGCCAAACTAGACCTATCCGTCCACCTACAGAGTCTCTCAAAGATACCAGAGAGAACTTTCCTCGGGCTTCTAGGTCAAATGGCCTCCTGCGCCTATGTAACTCAGCATGCCAGATTTCACCTTTTCTGCATGCCTGGGTGGTTGAAGTCTGTATATCAGGCAAACATACATCACCTGGATATGTCAGTACAAGTTCACCAGAAAAACTGTCTTTAAATTGGTGAAAAGACCCTCTGCAAGGGAGTGCCTCTCCCTCTTCTGTTCTCTGCCACCAGATGTTTGATGATATCTACACAGTGGGTTAGGGAGCCTATTGAGACAACCATCAAACACAAGGCATATGGACACCTCAGGGAACAAGCTTCACAAAAATGTCTTGGAGTTAAGCCCCAGACAGTGGATGTGCACAACTTTTCCTCCAGCTTTTTAAAAGGACTGACCATTCAAATCATGATGGACAATGTTTGATATAAACAAGCAAGGGGGAACAACATCCACTCCTCTATATCAGGAGGCTGTATGTCTGTAGAATTTTTGTATCTCATCATGCAATTTATTCTGAGAGCAATACACCTGTCACCAGCAGTACACAGAAGGTGCTGGCAGATCACCGCAGCAGACACTTTTCAAGCGACCGCAAGTGGTTGATAAAGGATAACATAATCTAAAACAGATTATGATTACAGATTATGAATTAGCAAACTAGACTCACCTATGAGATTGACTGCTCACTCTACTAGATCACAAGCAACCTCTGTTTCTTCTTTGAGAAATGTTTCCGTACTGGAGATACATAGGGCAACTACTTGGGGTTCAGTGCACATGCTTACCCAGTATTTCTGCCCGGTGGAAGAGTCCAGATCTGATACTAATTTTGATAAGGCTTCCCTGCAATCAATGTTTTGGTAGACTCCTAGCTCCCTCTGCTGTAATCCAGGTCACTGCTTGTGAATCACCAACACTGGAAATATAGATGGACAAGTACTCAAAAAAAGAAGAAATTGTTACCTACTTTACACTACCTGTGGTTTTTTGAGATGTGTTCATATAAGTTCCGCAATCCATCCCACTTCCCTACTGCTGTGAACTCTGAGAACAGCTAGATTCAGTATTGGCCAAGAAACTGAGGGGCATTGGGGTTGCCCTGCCTTTTTTGCGTTGATTGGTGGCATGAGGACATTGAGGGCACAGGTGCAGCCTCCAATGGACATCGAAAGCCCCGAAGAATCTGGACTCATTTGGACACATACACACCAACAATGGAAATATATATGAACAATAAAGGTTGAAGAACCACAGTTACTGTAAGGTATGTAACCATTTTTGTTGGTGGTGCCACATTCAGAAAAGTGAAGGATGCTCTTCAAGCCTAAGATTTTTTAGTGAGGTTATGCAGTGACTCCTGTTCTCCCTCTGTGATGTTTATTATTTAAATTCTTCTATGGATAGCCCAGACTTCTCCTTAAAGAGAACCCTGGGGCCGGAATCAAAGCATGTTGAAATTGAATATCCCATTCAAATATCCATCTGCATCAGCACTACTGAAATGAAAATGTAACCCTTTCTTTTAGTTGGATTAGCTTTTTGATGAACAGCAGCAACAAAGGTGGCCTATTTTTCCAGCTATATTGTCTTTCCAAACTGCTGAATTAAGGAATTTGTGCTGTTTTGTTTTATTACTATTGTAGGTGTGTAGTAAATGTAATTAACAGCAGATGGATATAAAGGCACCTACTCATTGGTGAGAACGTTTTATATTGTATTTATGAGGGAATTGTAGGAAGAGTTAATCTAGGGATTAAGAATTTTGACTGCCACAGATGCAGGCCCATTACATAGATGAAGTAATTTTTACATTGATACAGCATGATGGGGTCTACCTACAAAATATGAAACCAGATTTAAATGACAAAGATATAGTTACAAAGAAAACTAACAGTCCAGTCCTACAGCTGTTAATCAAACATGGGATCAGTAATCACAGTGATGATAACAGGACTTCTGCTGGAAACATAGGAATTGTCAGACCAGATCAGACAAGTAGTTCATCTAGTCCAGTATCTGTTCCTTGACAGTAGCCGGTACCAGATGCTTCAGGGAAGATGCAAGATACCTTGTAATAAACAACTATGCAAGAACTTGCTCATAAGAGATTATTTCCCTATCTCCAAAATCTATCAAGTGTAACTGTGGATGTTCTAATTATCTATAGATATGTCTAAATTTTAAAAATCCTATTAAACTCTTGGCTGCAATGATATGTGGCAATGAATTCCACAGGTCAATTATAAATTGTGTAGAAAAGCATTTCTGTTGGTTGGTTTTGGTTTTTTTTTGCGAGTCCACCACTTGTAATACTAGAATAAATAGGCATACCCTTTGTGTACTATCCAGCGTTTTGTACATCTGAGGCCTTCTCACATTTGTCTCCTCTCTAAACTAAACAGTCCCAGACTCTTCAGTCTCTCCTTCTATGGAAATTTCTCCACCCTCTAATGGTTTCCATTGCTCGTCTTTGTACCCCTTCTGTTTCTACTATATCCTTTTTGAAGACATGAACAAAACTGAACACAGTATTCCAGGTGACTGCATATCCTTGATCCCTATAATATTTTACTGCTGAAATATGAGGTGTATAAAGAATGGGATATAATTTGTTTGCTTTTTGACAGTTTCTGCATAGTAAGCACAAGTTTTCATTTAAGCGGTTCCTATTGATGCCCTTGTCTCTTCCTGGGTAGTTACATTTCATTTAGAAGCCAACAACATCTGTGCGTGCTTTAAATTATTACTTCATATGTTGATTACCTTGCCTTCATCAATGCTGAAATTCCTCTGCTATTGTGCTGCCCATTCACCTAGCTTTGCTCAGTCCCTCTCAAGTTCCTTAGTCTTCTCTGGTTTTGACCTCAATGAATAATTTTGTGTCATCTACAAATTTTGCCACCTTGCTCTGACAATTAATAATAAATGTATCAAATATTGATCTTAGGAACAATAGGGCACCGCTAACAATTTATTCCTACTCTATTTTTTTATCTTACTTAATTTCCAGTTCTTGATTGAACCTTACGTATCTTCCCATAACTACCTTCGTTTCCTAATAACATCCTGAGATGTTGAATGTCATCAAAAAGGTGGATAAAGGAGAACTAATTCATAACTTATTGGAACTGTCAAAGGCCTTTTGTGAAGAATTCTAGATCAGAGAGACATGACTTTCTTTGACAGAAATCATCCTGGATTGCCCCTGTCATATCATGTTCACCCATATGTTGATGTTATGAAGCAAGGCTATCTGGTCTCTAACTCCCAGGACCACTTCTACTGTCTTTTTAAATTTGACAAGGATTAAATCAAGAGCAGAAGTTTCAGAATCAAGCCCAAAGCATGTTAACTCTGTTGATAATGTTGATTGCTTTGATGCAATGAAAGTTTTCTGGGATTTGAAACTATGATATTATGTTATAGGGTGACCAGATGAGAGACGTGAAATATCGGGACGCAGGGGGGCAGGTGCTGGCGGAGCAACATCAACAACAAAAAAAAGAGCTGCTGGAGCATAGGAAAAATTGGTGGGGGCTGAGTACCCACTGGCAACTCCACACCTTGCCCCCTTGCACCAGCTCGCCTTCACTCTGCCTCCACCTCCCCTGAGCTGGCTGCCATGTCCTGCTTCTCCCCTCCTTCCTCCAGCGCTTGCACCTCTATACAGCTGATTAGCACAAGCCTGGGAGGGAGGGGTGAAGAGGAGGAATGTGGCATGCGTGGGGAAGAGGCAGGGCCAGAATGGGGATTTGGGGAGGGATCCGATAGGGCAGTGAGGGGGCGGGACTGGAGGTGGGGATTTGGGGAGGGATCCAATGGGGGAGGGAGGGGCGGAGTCAGGGAAGGGCTGGGGCGGAGTTGGGGTGAGGGGGCATGCGCTTCCTCTGCCTGTGCACTGGAGGGCAAAATATCGGGTCAGTTTGCATCCCAACCAAACATTGGTCGGGACGTGGGACAAACAAGTAAATATTGGGACAGTCTCGATAAAATCGGGATGTCTGGTCACCCTATTATGTTATCAATAGTTTGAGGCTCTATTCTGTAAGGTACTGAATATCTTTTGGGTATGTCTACTCTGCACACTAAGACTGGCTGAGTCAGGTTTGAGCCCAAGCCCCCCTTGCATTTACTCACAGATCAGTCTGACTCTGGACTAGGGTGACCAGACAGCAAATGTGAAAAATCGGGACAGGAGGTGGGGGGTAATAGGAGCCTATATAAGAAAAAGACCCAAAAATCGGGACTGTCCCTATAAAATCACGACATCTGGTCACCCTACTCTGGACCCAGGTCCTAAGACACTGCTAGGGGTTTGGATTAGAGCCCAAGTCCCTCTGACTTGAGTCCAAGCCCTGTCATTTTGCAGTGTGGTCGCAGTTTCAGATCCAAGTCAGAACGTCTGCAGAGTGCAGTATGGATGCATTAACATGGCTGTATAACACAGGTCCAGCAACTCAGTTAGATGTACTCAGTGTTACCTGTGGTATATTGAACTTTAGGAGTTTGAATGTGGATGAGGTGTTACTGCCCCTTTTAGGCACGGAACAGTCAGTTTAGCACCGTTTAAAAAAAACTTTGCATTTGGAAGCAATTGCAGATGGGGACTGTTCGGAGACTAAACTAGGAATGGAGGAAGCCAGCTGCATTTGCTGACAATGCTAACAATTGGCTAACTTTTAATCCATTTTTTTTGTGGTTTGCTGCTGTTCTCATCCAATTAGTGTCAGTATTGATCATTAAAAAGACATGATTGGCTTAACTGGAGACATAACATGCTCAACTTCTAATGAAGTCAATTGGGTTGTTTGCTCAAAACTTTTATTGCCAAAAATTCCCACTTTTGCTGCCACTGATTCAGCTCTGCCAGTAACAGCAACAGCACTAATATATATAGTGATCTACATGGCTGCTGACATTTTAAGCCCTGTATTGTCACTTCCTGCTTGGAGCAGGCCTAAATGACAAAGTGGCAAATACACAGGTGGCCATGAACCCTTGCATTATGTCTGGGCTAACAGTGGGGAGAAATCTGGGACAAAAGTCAATTGTAGACATCCCCACAGGGATTTGAGGGGACTCAGCATCTCACAGAAATTGCTTATACTTTGCAGGATCAGATCACACACTGTAATTAGCCTTCGATTTCCAAAAGTCTAGTGAAACATTCTGCTCTGACAATAGTTATAGACTCATAGACTCATAGGTCAGAAGGGACCAATCTGATCATCTAGTCTGACCTCCTGCACAAGGCAGGCCACAGAACCCCACCCATCCAATTTTGTACAACCCCTATCCCAGGACCGAGTTATTGAAATCCTCAAAAATGGTTTGAAGACCTCAAGCTGCAGAGACACCACCAGCAAGCGACCCGTGCCCCACGCTGCAGAGGAAGGCGAAAAACCTCCAGGGCACCTGCCAATCCGCCCTGGAGGAAAATTCCTTCCCGACCCCAAATATGGCGATCAGCTAAACCCTGAGCATGTGGGCAAGAGTCACCAGCCAGCACCCAAGAAGGAGTTCTCCGCAGCAACTCAGTACCCATCGCATGCAACATCACCCCGCAGACCATTGAGCAGACCTGTCTGGTGGTAATTCAAGATCAATTGCCCAAATTAACGATCCTATCATAACATCCCCTCCATATACTTATCAAGCTTTGTCTTAAAGCCAGGAAAGTCTTTTGCCCCTACTACTTCCCTCGGAAGGCTATTCCAGAACTTCACTCCCCTAATGGTCAGAAACCTTCGTCTAATTTCAAGTCTAAACTTCCTAATATCCAGTTTATACCCATTCGTCCTCGTGGCTACATTAGTACTAAACTTAAATAATTCCTCTCCCTCCCTAACGTTAACCCCCTTGATATATTTATATAGGGCGAGCATATCCCCCCTCAGCCTTCTTTTGGCCAGGCTAAACAAGCCAAGCTCTTTGAGTCTCCTTTCATAAGGCAGTTTTTCCATTCCTCGGATCATCCTCGTAGCCCGTCTCTGAACCTGTTCCAGTTTGAATTCATCCTTCTTGAACATGGGACACCAGAACTGCACACAGTATTCCAGATGGGGTCTCACCAACGCCGTATACAACGGTACTAACACCTCCTTATCCTTGCAGGAAATACACCGCCTGATGCATCCCAAAATCGCATTTGCTTTTTTAACAGTCGTATCACATTGGCGACTCATAGTCATCCTGCTATCAACCAGTACCCCAAGGTCCTTCTCTTCCTCCGTCGCTTCCAACTGATGCGCCCCCAACGTATATCCAAAATTATTATTATTAATTCCTAAATGCATGACCTTGCACTTTTCACTATTGTATTTCATCCTATTACTATTACTCCAGTTTACAAGGTGGTTCAGATCTTCTTGAATAGCATCCCTGTCCTTCTCCGTGTTAGCAATACCCCCCAGCTTCGTGTCATCCGCGAACTTTATTAGCACATTCCCGCTCTTTGTGCCAAGGTCAGTAATAAAAAGGTTAAATAAGATCGGTCCCAAAACCGATCCTTGAGGGACTCCACTGGTGACCTCCTTCCAGTCTGACAGTTCACCTTTCAATACGACCCTCTGGAGTCTCCCCTTTAACCAGTTCCTTATCCACCTTACAACTTTCATATTCACTCCCAGCTTTTCCAATTTAACTAACAGCTCCCCGTGCGGAACCGTGTCGAACGCCTTACTGAAATCTAGGTAAATTATATCTACCGCATTTCCTTTATCTAAGTAATCCGTCACCTTCTCAAAGAAGGAGATCAGATTGGTTTGGCACGATCTACCTTTAGTAAATCCGTGTTGCAATTCGTCCCAATTACCATTGACCTCTATGTCCTTAACTACTTTCTCCCTTAAAATTTTTTCCAAGACCTTACATACTACAGACGTCAAGCTAACAGGCCTATAATTACCCGGATCACTCTTTTTCCCTTTCTTAAAAATAGGAACTACATTAGCAATCCTCCAGTCATACGGCACAACACCCGAGATTATCGATTGCTTAAAAATTCTCGCTAACGGGCTCGCAATTTCACGCGCCAGTTCCTTTAATATCCTCGGGTGGAGATTGTCCGGGCCCTCCGACTTCGACCCATCGAGCTGTTCAAGTACGGCCTCTACCTCAGTTGCAGTAATATCCACTTCCATATCCACATTCCCGTTTATCATCCCTCCATCATCGCAAGGTTCCTCACTAGTCTTATTAGTTGACCGACACCAGCACAGGTATTTAAGAGGAGCAGTCTTTTTTGACAATTTTATTATTTCTCTCTGTGTCCAAGTCTTTTTGCTAGTCCTGCCTGTAAGCAATCAAGTCTACTTCAGTCCCATGAAAAATTCACTACAAATTTCTGAATCTCAGCCTTTGTGCTTGCAAAGTTCTAATGACTGTGACCATCAAGGACATTTTAGCAGAGCACAACGATCCAGCATCAGGGGGTCATGAAATATATTGCAGATAAAACTAAATGGGCCAAGACTAGACGATTAAGGCTAGTTGTAGTTTAGATGTTCTATAACGCTCAATGCAAACTCAACATAATACATTCAGTAACACTGCAGGGTTGAGTGAGGGGCCCCTCCAAGTACATTCGGCCTTGGAGCCCCATCTCCACCCTTTCTAGAAGGAACTGTCTGAACCAGCAGGAGCAAGAGGAGAGCAATGGAGTAGTGAGTGAGTCAGAGCTTACAGTGCTTTCTCCCTGCTCAGGGCTCATCTTCACTAAGGAGTTAGGTTGTGTAAGGAGTTGTAATAACTAGGGCTATGTCTACAAGGCTATTAAAAAAACCCCCACAGCGCTGTGTCTCGGAACCTGGGTCAGCTGACTAGGGTTCATGGGGCTCAGGCTGTGGGGCTAAAAATAGCAGTGTAGGTGTCCAGGCTCGGGCTGGAGCCCGGGCTCTGAAACCCACCACGCTTGCGGTGTTTCAGACCAAGCTCAAAGGTTTGCACTGCAATTTTTTAGCCCCACAGCCCAAGCTCTGTGAACCCAAGACAAATGACCTGAACTAGCTGTTCCTTGCCGCTGGTCTTTTACTGCAGTGTAGCTATACCCTAAAAGTATGTCTACACTGCAATCTGGAGGTACAACTCTAGCATGTGTAGAATACCTGAGCTAGCTCAATTCACAATACCAGTGAAGCCGCTGCAGTAGAGACAATGGCACAGGCTAGCCCTGCTTACCCAGGTTCTGGGGTACATATTCAAGTGGCTGCAGCCCATGCTGCTGTAGCTAGATCAGAAGCTAGGTCAAAGGTAGGCCAGGTATGTCTACATATGTGACAATCCAGATTGCAGTGTATGCATACACTAACCTGATCTTAAGCATGACTTTACAGTCTGAATCAGGGCCAGCTCCAGGCACCAGCAAAGGAAGCAGGTGCCTGGGGCGGCCAATAGAAAGGGGTGGCACTCCGTCCGTTATTGGGATGGCACGTCCAGGTCTGCGGCGCAATTCAGTGGTGAGTCTTTCACTCCCTTTCTTCCTATTTGGTGGCAGCTCAATCCCTTTGTTTTTGTTGCTGCCTGGGGCGGCAAAAGAGCTGGAGCTGGCCCTGGTCAGAATAATCAGGATCAGATCATGGTGCTGGTGAACTAGAGCTGTGGGGGCAGATGCGGAGAAGAAGTCAGAGTTTCCAGCCTAGAATAGTGATGATGAGACAATTGAATTCAGGGAGAACAGGAGAAATAGAAAGCTAACAATATATTTATTTTTAATGGTGAATAAGATAATACAAAAACAGTGAATAAATGGGTAAAGCTTATGGAATTGTAGAACCATTGGAGTTAGAAGGGATTGAAAGGTGTCTAAGGAAGAAAACAAAATTTTATGTATGTGTAAAACACAAAGACTTACATTCCTGCCCAACCCTTAATATTCTTAGGCTTTTACCAGGGACCAATTGCTATAGAAGTTGCACTATACCCATAATAAAGGTATGCTCTCGATGCCCAGTGTATGATACTGTTGCCATTTTTCCTGTTCTATGGACAGTGGAAGAATATACATTTCTGAGGGCCTTCACAGTGGAACTCTTTTTGATAGAAAAGTTTTCTGGAGCTTTATATTGACTGATTAAGAAATGTGATGACTGTCTTTGCCATTGATAAGTAACTAACTGGCATTTTCTCACATTAGTTATGCCCTAAAGCCATCAGGTTAAAATTCTGTATTGCGATGTGGCTGGTGACACTCCAGGTTGGAGTTCTATACATGTATGCAGAGAATAATATCAATGCCAGAGCAATCAAGCATATAGGAATAACAGAATATTGGAGTCTGGGGCTACCATGCAAGTCTAAGAGCAGAAGTTTGTCCTCTATTTTAAAACAGTACTTAAGACATTTTCAGCTTTGAATATTCATATCTGCACAAAATTATCATACAGAATAGGAAACCAAACAATCTTCTGACAATGTTGTAAAATTCAAGGTAAGAACATGAGGGTGGAATTATCAAAGCCACTCATCATTGGCCTAATTCTGCTTTCAATAAAATTGGGAATTTTACCATTGATAACGTGAATGATAGAATTCTCAATAGCAGATTTAAGGCAATGCTGAATGTTTTTGACAACTCCACCATAGCAGGAAGAGGCTAGGAGTGTGAAATTTTGAGCTTCTAAGCACTCACAACTCCCTCATACTTCAGAAGAAGAACCGGGTGCTCAGTACTTCTGGGGTGATGCACTCCTCTTTAAAACACATTTCTCTGTGCACATTTCTTGATAAGCAAGCACTTTTGCTCTGAAGGTTTTAGGAGTGGTTCCAATTGGTAACATACTTCATATAAAACTTATTATAGAAACAACCATCATGTTAAAGGGTGAAATTCTGCCTCACAAAGGCATGTTTAAAAGGAGACCAATCTACTGATGTTTTGCTGGTAGTTTGAATTAATTTATCCTGGCTTAATTTTGCTGCTACATTCATTAACATCAAGCAAATGTTTTGCTCCAAAGACATCTTCAGCTCTGTAGTTTCCAAGTAAATGGAAAGTGGTTGATTAAGTGTTGGTGTTAAGATACTATTTCAGCACGAACTCTTATTTTACCCAATAATTTTTATATACAGACTGAAATGTAAACTAATTGATTGGTTCAAGTGAGATTTGTAAAACACATCTAGATGAGTTCCAAACGTTAAAATAACTCTAGGGAAAGCTACCAACTTTGCAAATGAACTTATCTACAGAATACCATGAATACGTAGGTAGCATGCGAGGTCATGCTGTGCAGAGGATGGCATTTTGTTCAGTGAGTATTACGGGCTGAACAGAATCATCCTACAGGACAGCACTTGGGGGCATTAAATTCATGCCTTACATACATGGGCAGAATGCTACTGGTTCATACTGGGGTGAGGAGAGCAAAAAAAAGTTTCAGATAAGTGCCAAAACAAATTGTTTACATTTTCAAAAAGAAACATTTTGATTTTTCATTGCTAAATGATTTTTCATTTTGAAATTTTCTTCAATTTTATTTTTAAAAAGTTAAATGTCTACATTTAACAAAAGATTTTATTTAATTTTGATTTGAATGAAACATTTTGTTGGACCCGAAATGACATTTTTTTTTTCAACTTTTCGGTTCACCACCATTTTTGGAAATTTTGTTTTAGGTCAACCTATTTTTTTCAAAACAGCTGTCAAACTGAAAAATCTGTTTTCATTGCTCTGTTATGAATAATGTGTTATACAGCAATTTGAAGATATAACTCACTTGCATAAGCAGTAACATTAACTAATTTACATTCACAACAGTAAGAAACTGACCAAGAGAGATTAAGGATAACATTTTCTATCTTTGGTACTTAAAGTTAGACACCTAGATCCATGTTTAAATACCAAAATAAGAGACCTGAGTTTCAGAGGTCAGAGCAATATTTATTCAGTTTCCTAAATTTAGGCACCAAGATTTGAAAATTGGCCTTCAATCCTGATTTTTGTAGGTGCTAAACCTCCGTAAATTCATGTGAAGTCAGTGGGTAATGAGCACCCATCAAATCAAGATTAGACTCAGGATTAGAACCCAAGGAATCTAAACTCCCAGTACCATGTACACGATGATCCAGCATGTCCTGATGGATATGTACCTGAGTTCTATACTTGGCCGCACCAACAATCTAAATAAACAAGACTACGGTTGTTAAACTCTTCAAGGCAGAGATTATCATTTCAGGACAGTTTCCAAACCAACATTTAATTGAAATCAACACCTTTTATGCAAAATGTTTTGATTGTTTGAGTTGGTATTTTTCTGACAGAAAAATGTTCTGCCAGAAAATTCCTAACCAGTGCTAGGTACACAGGACAGGCTATGATCTGGAACATGGTGGTTACGTTTGCATTTAAATCATTTGATCAGAATTCATAGTATCATAGAAATGGACCTTGATAGGTCAACTAGTCCCTGCACTGAGTCAGGACTAAGTATTATTGAGACCACCCCTGACAGGTCTGTCTAACCTGCTCTTAACCTTCAATGATGAAGATTCCACAACCTCCCTAAGTAATTTGTTCCAGTGCTTAACTACCCTGACAGTTAGGGGTCCTAATGTCTAACCTAATCTCCCTTGCTGTAATTTAAGCCCGATACTTCCTCTCCTGTCCTCAGTGGATAAGGAGAGCAATTTATCACCCTCCTCTTTATAACAATCTTTTATGTATTGAAGACCATTATCCTATTGCTGTCTGAGCCTTCTCTTCTCCAGACTAATTTTTTAAATCTTTCCTCGTGTCATGTTTTCTAGACCTTTTATCATTTTTGTTGCTCTCCTCCTGACTTTCTCCAGTTTGTCCACAACTTTCCTGAAATGTGGTATCCAGAATTGGACACCGTACTCCAGTTGAGGCCTTATCAGCGCAGAGTAGAGAGTATTTAGTTTGGAAGCCACTGTAATCCCCAGATCTTTTTCTGCAGTACTCCTTCCTAGACAGTCATTTCCCATTTTGTATTTGTGCAATTGATTATTCCGTGTTAAGTGTAGTACTTGGTATTCATCCTATTTACTGCAGACCATTTCTGCAGTTTGTCAAGACCATTTTGAATTCTAATCCTGCTCTCCAGAGTGCTTGCAGCCCCTCCCAGCTTGTTATTGTCCGCAAGCTTTATAAGCGTACTCTTGATCCCATTGTCCAAATAATTTATGAAGCTATTGAATAGAACCAGGCCCAAGACAGATCCCTGAGGGACCCCACTCTGTATGCTGTGAACCATTGACAACTACTCTAAGTACAGTTTTCCAGCCAGTTAAGGAAGAGGAATTTGAGTTTTAATCCATCTCAATTTCTAAGTAACCAGAATTGAATGATAACAGTGTATTACGGTGGAATGTTTGGCACCGTTTGGCATGCATGTGAGTTCCCCTTTTGTACAGCCTGGGTGGCCATAAATGCTGCAGTGGATGACTGGAGGACTGGCTACTGTATCAGATTTAGGATTAAGAGTAGTTACTGCAATAGCTATTGCTATTAAGTGACTGCAGTCTTGGGGAGCTATTGAGTGATTCCCCTTTATTTTTTTTGTCTGACTCAGCTCAGTCTTTTATTGACTGTCTACGTATTGTGTAATGGAGAGGGATCCCTTTTTTCACTTTTGTAAGTAGACTGTAATGAGTCACGAAGAATGAAATTTGGTAAGGAAAGGGATGTCTTGGAGTATGAAAGAGCTCTCAAAACCAGGCTGGTGATCTTTTGTGAATAAAGACCCCAACATATAGCGAAATCATTCTGTACAGTAGAATATATCACTTAAAATAAGTTGGGAAGGAAGGTTTGGTTTAATTGGCTAATAAAGAGACCCAGATGATGTGATTAGATCAATAAAACTGCAAAGATTAGGTCTCATTATCCTAGTCACTACTGCATACTGAGTTACGAAGTGTGTTAATTGAAAACCTTCCGGTATACAAAATGTGATTATAGAATGTTAAAGCCAACGTAATACCAACATTTATTTTAATGCTAACAACCATACTAGTAATAAACATGAATTACTTTAGCAATATAGGGGGGCAGTGGAGTACACTTACTAAATGCACGATAAATAGGAGAAGCCAACAGTATAAAGCAGGTACAAAAATAGTTTTTAAAAGCTTTTCCTGGACTATCTGGATGCTTCAAACCCACTCGGTGTTCTGATATTGGGAAGGAGCTTTAGGATATGGCATTTAGAGATGGGCCCAAAGCGCACAATTCATATATAGGCTTCGATCTGGATTTCAAACACCTCAAACTTTGGGGGTGTTCAGAAATGGGATTCATGACTCTTGTTAATAATAATCCTTTGTACTAAAATAGCAGTCTTTTCTGAGGATCACAAAGTGCTCAGCAAGGGCTGTATTAATTCATTTTGTGATGAGACTGAGAATCTGATATGTACTCCATCCTGATTGCTGATACTTTGTTTGGAGGTAATGGTCAGGGAAATTGGGATGACAGGACCAGGGAACAGAATCTTAAAAAGGAGAGTCTGGTGTAATGTGTGTAAGACTTCATGTTCTACTGCAGTTGTGATATTTGCTGTGTAGTAAATAGGGGAAATTAAATAGTTTTTGGCAGTAAATCTAGCACTTCGAACAGGCATAAGCAAAATACCCATAATCAAAACAGCTTTTTTAGAGCAATGCCTTCATTAAATTTTTCATTTTCATATGAGATGTTCCAGTTTTCCTTATGCTTAAAGGATCTACATTATTGCAACCTTACTTCCAAAGAGGAGGACCAAGCACATTTCTCTACGGACGCTGTCAAAGCAATTCTTTGATGCAAGGCACAAGCTGTCTTCCTCTGCTATTGGCTATGTTGGAGACAAGATAAGAGTAGGTCAGCCATTGGTATGACCCAGTTTAGCAAGGTGAGTTTTGGAAGAAACCCACTTTCTGAAACTCATGTAGAAGACCAACACAACATGTACTTACATTCTACTTCAGCTCACTAGATACCTCCAAATAGGACTTCTGAGGTGTACATGTCTTGTGCTGACCCTCGTGCATAGGGGTGAATTTCATCCTGGTACTGAAAACTATTAGAAACCATTTCGGGTGGTTATCGGTATATCTGAAGAGAAGTTAACCATCTACATCATTTTAAAAATGATAGTTATTCCACTGTGTTTTTAAACAATATTTTCCCCGATGACTTTTCAGATTTTAACACATCACATGAGCCTGTACCACTCACTGTCACATTATGCAGCATAATGAAATGCAATGTGATAAATCACAGCACAGTTAATGAGGCATAAAATTCAACATCAGAACAAAGTTAGCTCAGAACGTACAAGCAGACATTGCTTAGTGTGGCTCTGACAATTTCTTTTAATTTTGTTTGTTTTTTTTTAAACTAAAGACAAATGGTCTATGTACTTGTACTCACTGCCTAAAATACTATAATGATAAAGAATGGTTATTCTCCCTACAGTGACTGTGGTTCTTTGAGATGTTGTGGTTAGTGTCGATCCCACTGTAGGTGCGCATGTGCCTCATGTTCAAGAGATCAGATTCTTTTGAATAGCAGCGTACATTGGGGTCATGCATGCACCCTGTGCCTCCTCTTGTTCCCATGCCAGGGCCTAAAGGGCAGAGTGGCCATGACCCTCCCTCAGTTTCCTCATCACTCAATGCCTGTGATAGCTCAGGCCTCCAAAGACTGGGGATGGAAGACATGTTGTGACATCCACACAGACTACAACATCTCAAGTAAACTCAATTACTGTAGGGTAGGTAACTGTTCTTTCTTCTTTGAGTATATGTGGATCCCACTGTAGGTGACCTGGCAAACAATATCTCCTCAGAATGAAGAGCATCAATGTATCAGTTAAACAGATCCCTGAAGGACCCCACACCATATGCCCTTCCAGCTTGACGGTGAATCGTTGACAACTACTGCTGAGTACAGTTTTCCAGCCAGTTGTGCATCCACCTTTATAGTAGAAACATCTTGGTTATATTTCCTAGTTCACTTATGAGAAGGTCACGTGAAACAGGATCAAAAGCCTTACTGAAGTCAAGAAGTTGAAGTCACAGCTACTGCTTCCCCACATCCACAAGGCTTGTTACCCTGTCAGAGAAGATATTAGTTGGTTTGACATGCTTTGTTCTTGACAAATGCATGTTGAGTGTTACTTATCAACTTATTATCTTCTAGGTGCCTACAAATTGATTGATTGATTATGAAGTTGAGCTGACTGGCCTATAATTCCCTGGGTTGTCATTATTCCCCTTTTCATAGATAAGTACTATATATTCCTTTTTCCAGTCCTGTGGGATCTCTCCTGTCCTCCAGGAGTTCTCAAACATAGTCACTAATGGCTCAGCGAGCTCTTCAGCCAGTTCTGAAGTATGCTAGCATGTATTTCATCAGACCCTGCTGATTTTGAAGATGTCTAACCTAAGTAATTCTTAACTTGTTCTTTTTCTATTTTAGCCTCAGATCCTAACCCCTTTACACTGATGTTCACTATGTTAATCATCCAATCGCTGCTAACTGTTTTAGTGAAAACTGAAACAAAAAAGGCTTTTAACATTTTGGCCATTGCTGTGTTTTCTGTTGTTGTTGTCTTTCCCTCCTCATGGAGCAATGGGTCTACTCTGTGCCTGGTCTTGCTTCTAATGTATTTGTAAAATGTTTTCTTCTTATCCTTAGTGTCTTTAGCTAGTTTGATCTTGTTTTATGCCTTCACCTTTCTAATTTTGTCCCTACCTGTTTGTGGGTTTTTTTTAATTCATTCTTCATTACTTGACCTAGTTTCCACTTTTTGTAGGACTCTTTTTTTTTGAGTTTCAGGTCATGAAGATCGCCTGGTAAAACCAGGAGGGCCTCTTACAATATTTCCTCTTTTCTACACATTATGCTAGTTTGCTTCTGTGTCCTTAATTATGTCTCTTTAGAAAAACTGCCAACTCTCCTGAACCCTTTTTTCCCCCTTAAACTTCCCTTTAACTCAGGGGTGAAAGTAAAATGGAGCTCTTACCGGTACGGGGCCAGTTCTGCCCTCCCCTTCCCCCTAGAAGGGGCAGGGCCTCAGGCAGAAGAGACGAGGCTGGGGTCAGCATCCCCCAGCCAGCCCATCTGTGCTGCCTGGCCTGCACCGCCTGGGGCTTCAGTGGCAATTTAAAGGGCTTGAGGGGGAGGAGCGCAAAAGGGGCAATGACATTAAAGTGCTGCTGAGTTGTGTCTACCCCTTTTGTGCCCCTCTCCCCCCATCGGAGGCAGTGCTTTACAGTCAGCAGTACTGGCCCATACTGCAGGCCACTTTTTACCGGTATGGCGTACCGGCCGTGGTGCCTTCCTTTCACCCCTGCTTTAACTTAAAATGGAATCTTACCTACCAATTCTCTGAGTCTGCTAAAGTCTGCCTTCTTAAAGTCTATTGTCTCTATCACCATCAAGTCCTTTGCTTTGGATGATTCTCTCTTTTTATATTTATAGTTAATTTGTAGACTATTACTTCTTGTCTTGTCATTTTAACTCTTCACTAAGGTGAATATTTTATCTTATTCTGCTTTAGCAACTCCTTCCATAATGTTGACTGTTTCTGTTGCGTCACCTTGATGTCACCTTTGAGAGCTTGACCTCGTCAACCTCTCCTCTTAACAATAGTTTATTAAAACTTGTCATTACAATGATTGCCCCCGGTAGCATCCTCTCGGGGGCAGCGCTATAGCTAATTTCGAACTAAATATCCTATTCTATATAGCCTCTGCAGTGACACTGTTGCATCTTTCCATTTAAATTCTAGCCCTTCTGCTTGCAGTAAACAGTTTCCTGTTAGTCTGTTTTACTACAGCAATACACAGAGTTGATGATTTCAAGGATTTTTTTTATGGTAACCCCTAAATGTCTTATGTGGCTGGCATGGTTGTATTTCTGCATGGTTTTTCTTTTTATTATGTACTCTCTATTTTGGTTCATTGGCTCTAACTTTCTTAGTTTACGCATCTACAGTACACTGAATTTATCGTTTTAGTGAACAAATCCAATATCCAAATGTTTCTGAATCCAGTTTCATTTCCCTCCTTTATTTGTTGTGTGCTCCAATTTTGATACCATGAGCAAACTTTTGTTATCTAACTTTGATATCTTAATCAAAATGATTTTCCTACACTGATCTCCACGGCCCTGAACCAAGAAAGTATTAAAATGTGTTCTTAACTTTAATGACATGAGGAGTCCCATTAAAGTCAGTGGGTATGTCTACACTCCAGTTAAACACCCATGGCTAGCCCATGCCAGCTGATTCAGTCTTGCAGGGCTTGGGCTCTGGGGCTGTAAAATTGCAGTATAGATGTTTGTGTTGGGCTGGAGCCTGGGCTCTGTGACCCTCCCGCCCATGGGCTCCAGAACTTCTGAGTCCAAACATTTACACTGCAATTGTACAGCCCTGCAGCCCTAGTCCTGTGAGCCTAAGTCAGCTGGCACAGGTGAGCCACAGGTATTGAATTGCAGTGTAGACATACCCAGTGGGATTATTTATGTAGTTTTCACGTGAGCATGTACTTAAAGTTATGCTGCATAAGGATGGACTCTAAGTCACAGGCTTGAAGTTTAGCACATGCTTCAGCGCTTTGCAGAATCAGGACTTAGAAGAGAGGAGAGAGGCCAAAAAACAACTCTCTTTTGTGGTTCCTCTGAGACATTATAAGGCACTATCAGATCACTTGTGTTGAACTATGAACTGTGCTTGTCAAAACTATGTAGTAGTATAGGGTAGAGGGGGTAGGTGGCCGGATTTTGTTTAAGATGACTTTTCAGAAAATTGAAAAAAAATCTGTTCTTTCATTTATTGAAATTGCTTGGATTTCTGATCTATGCAAGCTGCATGAACCTTATTCTGAACTTACTTACTGTGAGATCCTATTAGTTCCTACTGGTTTGAGAAATATTGCAGTATTCCCCATCTTAAGTATAGAGACTCTCTCAAGCAGGAGAATTTTATATGCTAGAAGAAATTTTTTAATTATGACATCTGTGCAGTGAGAACTGTACCTAACTTCATTGGAGAAAGTAGGGTCATAATCAAGACCCATGTTTTTAATGAATACACTGACATGAGTTAGACGGCTAAGATTTTCTTCCCACATTAATGAATGCTCAAATTCCAAAATGCCACAGTTGAACCTGTTCTTTGAAATTCAGCTGAGAATTTACCACAGAGGTGTCATGGGAAAAACAGGGTTACAAGATGATCTGCCACAAAACTACCAAAGGTGTGCATTCCATTTACAAGTGATGTGACCAGGTACTGACCAGGCTTTCCTTCATTGATATTTGGCTGCCTCATACTGCTTGCAGAAATAAATCAGGGAAGAATTTAGCCAGGACATTAGAAAGTTGCACAGTGGAGTCTTATGCAAAGCATTTATCTTGTAAAAGTGGAATCGGGGGTCATGTGTGTCACATACACTACATGTGATCTTGCATTGGCTGGTATTAGCATAGGCCAATTTGTCCTGTGGATACTTTGGTAAAGCAATGTTTGTGCAGTATAGGAATTAATAGTGTCATCAAACATTATTATTGCTGTCAAACCTCTTTGTTGTAATATGGATTTATGACAAATTGGCACCATATGACCTTTTGGAATTGTGTGATCCCTGAGAGCTGATATGTCTTCATACCACTCCTAAAACTCCTGTTGATATTAATGGGAGTGGCACAAAAGGGTTGCAAATACAGCTGTGGTCTGAACTTTATACTGTACCTCCTCCCATTATGCTGCCAGTAATTTAAATGAATGCAAACACCTCCAAGCATGAAGCAGCCACGATGGGGTATTCTTGGTAGCAGGCCCTCATCTCTTGAATCTGCTGCTTCCAGCCATGTGTCTAAAGCTGAACTTGGCAACGTTAAAAAGGCACTGTAAGTTGTACCTCTTCATTCAGGCTCTCTGCTAACCACTGGCTCCATTATCTTGAGCACTTAGTGTAGGGGCCATTTTTTGCCATCTCTGCCTGCTGAAGTTGTGGCATAGTGGGTGGCCATGGAGTATCTGCTTACTACCCAGGAGAATTGCTTTTGTCTTTATGCTAAGTCATGAAAATTGCACTGGGCTGGGGGGATGGAGACTATATAAATTCTTTTGTGTTACGTTCTCGGCTGACATTTATCAGCATAGCATTTATCCTTCCTTCAGAGGAACTAGACCAATTTATGGCAGCTGAGGACCTGACACATGAGAATCTAGCTTAATAACGTAACACAATTTAGAGTCATGTGGCGGTAATGGGATAAATCTAACAAAAACGTATCCTTTTCATCTTTATTCCTTAGGTGGCAATAAGGCTTTATAGAAAGATTAAATATGGAAGGTGGAAAAGCAAATCCCCAATGAAAAACAAATTGATGTAAACAGCCAGCAAGTAAAAATATTACAGATGCTATTATCTCTAATAGAAATGCCCCTTTAAAATAAGAATAGGTGGGTCAGATCCTTAGTTGCTGTGAATAGATATCACATCAGTGAAGTTATGATGATTTACACCTGCTGAAGATGTGGTTCCTTACTTACTCTGGCTTCTTTTGTGTTGCAAATTTGGATCCAAGCCCCATGAAGGCATTGCACCATTTGGCTCACCATAACTCAGGAAATCAGGTGACCATTAATGTGCTGGGCTCTGGTTTCAAATACTGGGCTTGCCCTTTGAGCAAATCTTTAAGAAGGGACAGATAAGATGCACTCTACCACTAGAAAAAATGAATTTGTCCAAGGGGTAGTTGTGAAAGAATCCTTTTTCTGTAACTGAGTATTGAAGCCAGAATTTTGTTTTGGGTGGTTAAAATCTGTTCAAAGCCATGCTGTGGGAATTGTCTATTTGTAAGTAAAAGTAGACTAGGATAATATATTACTCCTGAGTCTGCTGACCATTCATTTTCTGTCCTAAAAAATTAGTCCACTTCTCAGGTGCCAAAGTGCTAACCGTGAAACATCATGACAGCATTCTACAGGCTGTTTTCCCCTCTAACACCACGGTACTGTAAAATGTGTGCTGTTATACGCCTAGATAGAATAGAAATGGAAAATGCTGAGATCTGACCCTTGAAATGGGTCTATTGGTCTCTCTACCCCATGCTATTCTCTGTGTAATGTGCAGGCGCTGTTATCAGTGTCTCATGTGGCTTCTTCATTACAATGACAATGTTTAAGCTTTGCGGAGTGCTCATCCGCAGCATAATCGCTTTAAGCAACTGAAGCCTCTAATTGATCATCTTTCAAACCCATTTGTCAAGGCATTTCTGGCTGATCAAAAACATTTTTGTGGACAAGCTGATCACGCTTTACAAGGAGCAAAGCAGACCTCAACAGTTGTAAAGCCGAATACACAGTGCAGTTAGCAGTGTCTCAGATGAGATACTGTAGCTGTGGGTGCTTTATAAATAAATCTTATAATATTATAGTAGTAATACTGTGTTTAAATTCACTACTGATGCTGCTGCTTAAAATACGGATAATGAAAATGTTCTAGACAAGCAGTTGTATTTTTACCTTCTATATAAATTCTATAGAGGCACATGTATTTTGAGCCACTCCCATAAAATTGAAGGGTGACTTTTTTTATATCTTTTTAGGACTTTAGGTAGGTAAGATCTGATTTTGCTCTTACCTGCACTACCATTAGTGAGGGCAGAATCCGGCCCTCTGTGTGTGTACTCTTATTTGTCTCAGATCTCTAAGTCTCAGACTTTTCCACACCACACACTTTACATTGAGTTTTTTATATTTGTCTTTTTTCTCTCTGATTATATTGATCTTTGAGCTGGTTTAAATGCAGCCATATCATCTTATTCTGCGATCACCTTCACTTGTGAGATCAGAGTGGATTTGGATGGAGTAAAAACCTTGATGGGAGACCTCCAAGGAACGTGTAGGCACTGCAGGAAGTATTGCTAGTGATCCATCAGGTCACATTCTTCCCTCAAACTCAATATTCAACCAATATATGAAACTAGTGATAGGATGAACGGTGCTGCTGGAGGTTCTGCCTTTCAGATGTGATATAAAAAATAAGTCCTGACCAACAGTGGGCCACTAAGCTGTCTACACAGCAGCTGGGAGAGTGCCTCCCACAGCAGTAGAAAGAACACTAAATTTGCCTGAGGTAGCATGCTAAAAGTAGTGCGGACACTGTGGCACAGGCTAGCCACCTGAGAACAAGCTTGCCCAACCCCTGTGTCCAGACTAGGATGGCTAGCTCATGATGCTGCCCGTGGCACAATGTTCACACTGCTATTTTAGTGTGCTTGCCAAAGCGGAGCTCTCATAGGTCTGTCTACCCAGCTGGGATGTGTGCTCCCAGCTGCTGTGTAAACATAATCTAAGGATTCCATGCCACTTTCTGATACCGAAGTGTTCTGGGCTAATTCCACTTCAGATAGTTACATTCCAGGTACTTGCATACCTGACAGTACTTTCAGTTAGACAGAACATTCATCTTTACTTCTCATCCTACACTATTGTGTAAAATCCGTGTGTGCTAGTTAATAGTGGCTATCTTCCACCTCAGAAGTGAATAAAATGATGTCCATTTGTTTTTTACCTGCCTCATAGGGTATAATGAGACTCAATTACCGGTGGCAAGGTTTTTTGTGAAAGGTGCTATAAAAGTGTGAAGCATTTTTAAAATCCTACCAATCCTTAGCAAAAGCATCAGACACATGCACAGTGTTTCTCAAGCTTTGGACCATTGTACAAAACAGTCACATAAAAATTCATCTAGAAATACATGGGGCAGGAGGAGGAGCCCCTCCCCTGCCCCATCATTCACTCACACGCACTCACGATGCCTCAAGCATGAACAGCGGCTACAAGATTCTCTTTATATTGGGTCCAAATAGTTCTTGAGAACTTCAGATGGGCCCCACCATAACATTTGAATCCAAGTCCAAATGAGCCTGAGGTCCAGGGAGAGCAGAAGAGGATAATATCTAGTGTTCAACTTTGGAGCCATCCTTATGCAAAACACTTAATTAATTTGAACCCAACATGTGGGAGATTAAGAAGCACCAGAAAGAGAGATCCTGTAATGGAGTGTTCATCCCACTAGCTTAATAAGACTGAGAAGGGGCCAATTAACTGAATGGGGGAATTAAGTGGCCTAAGTAACCCCTGAATGATGATGGAGCCCAGCTGAGAAGGAACAGGCAGAGCTAGTATAAAGCAGGCAGGAGAAGAGGGCTGTAGTGAGGGAGCCTGCAGCTACTCTCTGGGTGTTAGAGAAGAAAGGAAACCTAAGGGAAGAGAGTGTAGGAAGAGACTCGTGGAAATAACTGCAAAGTTTAAGGCTGAGCTGGAACCTGTAAAGGAAGGTGGGCCTGGGTTCCCCTACTTGCCACTAGGTGGTGAATGGGGAGACGGTCTGAGACAGTTTGTATGGTGAGACTTTGATACCTCCAGAAGGGGAAAATGCACAGTGCGCTGGCCGGAGGGCTAAGCCACAAGGAGAGAGATGCAGCAGGGCATATGAACAAGCAGCATGAGGCGGAGCCCTAGTGGTGAGTGAATGCTTTTACATATCTAACTAAAGAAACTTAACTTGTAGAGACTTTAGGTATATATTCATATCATCCTTGGGATCAATTTAGTTGCCAGGGTAGGAAGAAATAGGACTGATAGGAACAGGAATAAAGAATCCTGTTGTTTTGAAAATCCCAAACAAATGAGATTCAAACCAAGTATTCTTTAGAGAGATCTAGAATTCTAGCCTAGTACTATGCTTTTTGTTCTTCATGTTTGTTGGGGCTTGTTTTTGTTTCAGCCTTTGAAAGACATGGACTATACTTACAGTATGATGCCATAACAACCCTGTGGAAGGTTGCACACAGAAACATTCTGATGTTTGCTTGCCTGCTTGTCTCTAATGGAAATACAAATGAAGATTATGAACCATTAACCTTGAGTTCAGTTTTTCTAAGTATTGAACAGCATTTAAAAACAGTTAATTACTTCGCTTCACTAGCATCACTCTTTAGACTGGAGCAATTTAGCAGCTACTGCAGACCAGATTTCATGCACAGCTAGGTTTGTTTCCTTGAGGAACTCAATGTGCATTACAAATATGAATTAAAAGGGCATTGTCAACTTGACTTTTTAAAATTAATTTAACAAAGAATCATTTCTGATTTTAATTTAAATAATATTCTCTGGATTTTTTAAAAAAAATCTTTATTCCTAATTGCATAAGGGGTTTGGTTTGGCGTTTTGTGGTTTTTTTCCTGCTCACCTGTTGCTGTTTCTAATGGCCTTTATAGCAAGGTAGAAAGTAACCAATCAAAGCACAAAGGGCCTTATTCAATGCACACTGAAGTCCACTGAAAGACTCCCATTTCCTTTGATAAATTTTGAGTTAGGAAAATATCTACGCACCTTCTTTCCTTTATAATTATCTTAGAGTACTTTTAACTATAGAATGTTCCAGATTTTAAGACAGAGTTGATTTCCATCTTGTCTGTGTCCCTCCAAAGCTCACATGACCCCATGAAGTGGGTAAGTAAAACCCATTGTATAGATGGGCACTCTGAGGCAGAGAAGTGTTAGGTGTCTTGCTCAAGGGTGCACAGAAAGTCAGTGAGAGAGTCGGACAGAATCCTTGAGCCTTTGTTTGCTCGTCACTGGTTTACAGACCCACCTTTTCACAGCTGTCTGTCACTGAATTCCACCAGCTTTTGGGTGGCATGATGGCAGGATTGGTTTGAATTTCGTTTGGATCAGACAGTAGTGATGCTGATTAAGAAGTGGAAGTCTTTTAAAGAATGGGCAAAATCTATGACTGCTTCTGCAATTAAGCCTCATGAGACTATGATGAAAGGCCCCATCTGAAGGTATGAAACACACAGGGCAGGTCTACACTACCGCTTAAATCGATCCAATTTATGTCGCTTTGGGTGTGAAAAAGACACCCCCCGAGCAACACAAGTTACAGCAACCTAAGCTTGTCCCTACAAGGGCTATGTTCCCCCAGTGCTGTAGCTTCTGTTTCTCACAGAAATGGCATAATTATGCCAATATGAGAGTGCTCTCCCATTGGCATAGAGCGTCTTCGCCAGATGCGTTACTAAGGCTCTTCTAGTTTAGACCTGTCCCATAAAGCTGTTAGAAAAGAACTGCAATACAGCATTTATGGAACCACCTAAGTCTTTTCTTGTTTCTTTTGGACCAGACAATGCTGACCTGACACAGAGTAGTACCCTGCTCCATGAATAGTCTCATTGAGGTCAATGAAACTATTAGTGGAGTAAGGCACAACTCATCGTGGGTAATGGTGACTGACAGAATATGGCCCTTTGTGATGACTAAGCTAGTAATTTGCAGAAAAGTTCCATGTCTGTGATGCAAACTTTCCAGAAAACACATTGCAGCTCATGACAGTCTTGAGTTTGGCCAATTGATCAGAGTGAAGAAGGGACTGAATGTTTTTTGATATTCTTAACACAGAGGTTCATATTTGTCTTTGAGCCTGAGCTGCCTCAGTTCACCTACAATGCACCCCCACAAAAAAGATGTGAAACTGAATAATAAATAAGACCTGACTAATTTATTCATGCAATAAAATAGCAATAGCCTAAAGTTAACTGAGCAAAAACAGACTCAACTAACATGCTAAATTATACTTCCTTTCTACACAAAAGTCTATTGCCTCGATGCATTTTCCAAAAGTTTAAACAGAAAACATTGAGTATGAATGAGCTTTCAAAGATGAGTAGAAGGTGCGCTTCTTATGGTTAATTTTGTTTTCTATTATTTTTAATATAAATTCTGAATATTTTAGAATAAATTGTATTGTATACTCAGCCCATCCACTGCACTAGCACAGCTGACTATACACATTAAAAACCTGTCCAGCCCATATGCCTCTTTCTGTAGCTAGCCAACCGTGGAAAATTCTTCTTTCTCATGTATTTATTACACCCTCTCTTCTACTGTACTGTTCATAGTATTTTTATCCTCACCCTACAGCAATTCTCCTTGACAACACTGCAATAATTCCTGCTGGGAATTATAACAAGTGCAGGTCTTAAATTCCATTCTATTCCCCATCCCTTTGATGTAACTGTGCTAGGAAATGGAGAACTGTCTGCTCTTCTAATGCAGTATTTCCTCTATCTACAAAGTACCAGAATGGATATCCCCTACCCAACACAATACATTGCTATAGTACAAGCTGCACAGAGCAAATTTATTGGGCAAATGGGTTTTTGTCCCTTTTTTTGTATTTAAAAAGGTTTTTCCCCTCCTGACAATAGTGCTGTATCTTGTGAATGAATGGTTTTCCTTTCCAAGGGCTAGATTCTTATTCTAGTGAACAGTCCTTATTCTGCAAATTGCCCCATTGAAATAAATGGAACTGCCTGTAGTGATACTCGCTGAGGTTAGGGGCAGCACAATCTGGCCCTTTTTTTGTTTGTTTTCCAGAAAAATGATCAAAGTAGTCTTCAAGTTACAAAGCCCAGCATTTCACTATTGTACATTCACTGAGTTATCTCCTCCGGCATAGGAACATGGCCAGAACACCCACTTCCTATGGTCTAGGGACCAGTGAGGAAACTGGTTTTAAGATTAATTTTTTTTTTACGTGTTGATTTGAGCACTTGCAAATGTGAATGCAAAGTATTCCACAAGAATGAATTTGTGAGCTAATTAAATGGAATAAAGTCCTATTTCTCTCGAGGTGTGTGTGGGAGAGAGTGAGTATTGTAGGTCAGAATATGGAATCCTAGACGCAAGATATGGTTAATCAACATGTAATCAATAGCTGACAGACTTTTAAAGTAAGTTAAAGCACCAGTATAGCTAATGTATCCTAGCAGGCCAGACAGTGGAACCACGGTTTCAAATGAAGACACTGAGGGTATGTCTACAATACAGACCTTACAGTGGCCAGGGGTGGCTCCAGGCCCCAGCACGCCAAGCACATGCTTGGGGCGGCAAGCCGCGGGGGGGGCGTTCTGCTGGCGCCAAGAGGGCGGCAGGCAGGCTGCCTCCCGCGGCTTGCCTGCGGAGGGTCCGCTGGTCCCGCAGCTTCAGTGGACTGCACGCTAGCAGGAGGTCTGCCGAAGCCGTGGGACCAGCGGACCCTGCCGTGCTTGGGGCGGCAAAATCCCTAGAGCTACCTCTGACAGTGGCACAGCTGTACCACTGCACCTGTGCTGCTGTAAGGTCTCCCGTGTAGCTGCTCTCCCATTAGCATAACTAAACCAGCCCCAATGAGCAGCAATAGCTATGTTGGCAGGAGAGCACTGGGGATTTTGTTGGTGAAACTTATGTCGGTCAGGGTTGTGGTTTTTTTCCCGTACCTCTGACCGACAAAAGTGCTAGTGTAGACATAGTCTGGGAAAAAAACTTACTGACATCCGAGAGGCAGGATTTTGCATCAGGTTTCCAGAGTGGGTTAGACCAAAGATCCATTTAGCCCACTATCCTGTCTTCTAACAGTGGTCAATGCCAGATGCTTTAGAGCAGCGATGGGCAACCTGTGGCCTGTCAGGGTAATCCGCTGGTGGGCTGCAAGACACTGACCACCCACAGCTCCCAGTGGCTGTGGTTCGCTGTTCCTGGTCAATGGGAGCTGGGGGAAATGGTGCAGGCCACAGGGACATGCTGGCCCTTGCTTCCGGCAGCTCCTATTGGCTGAGAATGCGGGCAGCTGTGCCTGTGGACAGTCAATGTAAACAAACTGTCTCGTGGCCTCCGAGCGGATTACCTTGATGGGGGGCATGTGGCCCACAGGTTGCCCTCCACTGCATTAGAGGGAATGAACAGAACAGGCAATCTTCAAGTCATCCATCTCCTGTCATCCAGTCCCAGCATCTGGCAGTTAGAGGCTCGGGGATACCAAGAGCTTTGGGTTACATATCTGGCCACCTTGGCTAATAGCCATTGACGGACCTATCCTCCATGAATTTAGCTAATTCTTTTTTGAACCTAGTTATATTTTTGGCTTCACAACATCCCCTGGCAATGAGTTCCACAGGTTGACTGTACACTGTGTGAAATACTTTCTTTTATTTGTTTTTAAACCTTCTGTCTATTAATTGCATTGGATGATCCCTGGTTCTTGTGCTATGGAAAAGGGATGCATGAGAACTGTGCAAAGAGGAAGGGACTCTCATTTCTATCCTCTAATCATATCATGTAACTAAAGAGAGACAAGTAAGAACGAGGGGTGTGGTCTAATTGCCTGAGACGACTAGGAATAGGAGCTAGAAACTCTTGAGTACAGTCACAGGAATTCATCTCTTACCGGCCTTCTGAAAGCTTCTCACTCCCTTGCAAAATGGGAATACCTCAAATAGTGCAACAAAAAATATAACCGAATAAATGAGAAGAAAACTGAAAGCAGGTAACTGCAATATCAGGAAAGTAAGTTACTGTTTATTGAACAATATACTTTATATCAGAGAAGAATACAGCCAATTCTTCCACCTGCCATCAACCTGATGCAATTGAAAGTGCACTTCTGTTGCTCTGAGCTTTCAGTTTGCGTGGCCTATCCAAAATGAAACAATTCTTTGTAGCCTTTTAAAACTTTTATGGCTTGCAACATTAGTTTTACCCACAACAGCTAAGCCTCCCTTTAAAAGTAAAATACTGACATGTTATTGAGGAAAACTACAATCCATAACGTTGTTTAGATGAAAATGGATGACTTTGTTTTCCAGCTTCCCCCTCTCTACTGTGTTTTAGTGATGGATGATGTGGCCAAAGAATCCTACCCAATTCATAATGCTATATAATCTACAAACAGTGTGGCTGGAGTGTGATTGCATTCACCTTCAGCAGTACTGCTGTTTCTGCTGCTTCTCTCTGGCTTCCCCATCCCACTTTCCTCAGCCAGGCTGCGTATTTGTTCAACATAGAAACTCAGCTAGAAGTAAGGAAAGGGCTCTGGCGCCCATTTCAGGACATCTTTGTTAGATGTGGACCTGAGCGATGAAGGTTGGATTTGGATCCAATATTCTAGTTTGGGCTCCTGCTCTAATCCTCATTGGAAAATCATTCAATGTCCCTTGATTTATAAATTCTTGTGCCATGTATCAGGTAATTTAAAATTTCCCAAGAAATTAAGGTACTAGTTAGTCTCCATCAAATGCGTTTATACTTTCTCCTCTGCCGCCTGCTATGCATAGGAGATGCTCTCCTTAAAAAAGCCACAACATTGTCCTCGTTCAGATTGCTCCTCATAGCTCATCTCTGTCGAGGACCGGTGCTAGGGGTTTGAGCGCCCTAGGCAGACGGCAATTTCGGCGCCCCGCACGCTGGTCCTGCGGCTCCGGTGGAGCTGCCGCAGTGGTGCCTGCGGAGGGTCCGGCGCTCCACAGCGCCGGTGGAGCTGCTGCAGTGGTGCCTGCGGGCGGTTCACCGGAGCCGCGCGAGCAGCCGACCGTCTGCAGGCACCACTGCGGCAGCTCCACCGGCCGCCTGCCGCCCCCTCCGGCAAAATGGCACCCACCAATTATTCTGGCGCCCTAGGCGATTGCCTAGGCTGCCTAAATGGTAGCGCCGGCCCTGTCTCTGCCATGGTGCTTGTAACACATTCAGCAATGGCCATGCAGCTGGTGTGCTGTGATCCTCACTTATTACACTAAGCACAATCACCTCACTGTTACCCTGTGCTCCCTCTACCGATTGTTGTAGCCGCCAGTTGTCTCTTCAGATCTGAAGGCCCCTAATCTTGCAAACATTTATGTCTGTGATTAACTAGAATAGTCAATAGTAGCCAATGAACTACTTCCATGTGAAGTTAGAACATTAGTAAGTGTTTGCAGGATCAGGATTTAAATTGTAAACTCTTTGGAGCAGGGACTGTTTCTCACTATAATCCATGTAATGTATGAGGGGGCCCTAATCCAGGCATTGTCACAATACAAATATTGATCTCAGTAAATAAGTTGAGGGTGGGGTGGGTGTTTAATCATTCATTAAGCATTGCTAAGTAAGTGCCAATTAAATAATGACTAGTGAAGAACAAGTCATTTGTTTGGTAGCAATGATGTTAAAAAATTACAGTGTGTTTGGTTTTTTTATTATTATTATTATTAGCTCGGCGAGTGTCTCTCCTTTTGATCATGTGGGAGTCTACAGGCAAAAACCCAGTCTGCTAGTTTTTCACATACAGTAAAGTTTAAGCTTCCTAGAGATAGGCATGGAGAAAACTTTTCCCTGCCTCTGCTTGGTTAAATTATTATCTAGTCTGGGTCTATGTGAGTCTAAGATTAATAATAACCAATTCTGTGTTCTCACCAGTACATGGCAGTAACAATTCCTTGCAATACCCTGCAACTACATACTGAAGTCTCTGACCCTGGAATCACAAGGAATTTGAAGGGCTTTGCTTGTAGGGTGCCCTTCTTTCACCCATCTTACCTTTCTACAGTAGTTTTCCTGCTGATTTTTCTCCAGTGCATTTTTCCTCAGTCCCTTTCCCCTACCTGGCCCAGCCATGCTTCTATTCCTCTTGTCAGGCAGTGGTTGTCAAGTCATGCTGGAAATAGCACATGCCCAGCAGGTAAGGCTGTGTTGAACACTCTCCTCTGGTAATCCAGTGCTGTGCAACACATGTGAAAATAAATCACCATTGCATATTTGGGACTAAATTGTACACTTACACCTCAGTCAACGCCTTAGATTTCCATGGGAAACGGTTCGGTCCAGTGGATAGGAGACTATACTGGAAATCTGGATTCTATACCCAGTTCTTCTACTGACCTGCTGTGTGCCCTTGGGCAAGTTGTTTAATTTCTCAGTAGTTTGTCTTCCCCATCTGTAAAATGGGTATTGTGTATTGATACATTTTGGAGACCTAGGGATGAACAAAGTTATATAATACAATTTTGGAGCTTGCTAGTATTATTAGAGGACACATGCAGAATTTTGTCCATCATCCCAAGGAAGGAGTTGTACCATGGTGAATCCTAGTTCTTCGTGCATCGCAAAAAGCTAGATTTATACACAGCCAGGAAAGCAGAGCAAACTCTCATTTCTAACGATATGCCTACACCAATACTTCCTGTGTGGCAAGCTGGGGTATAAATCCATGCTGCTCCAGCATTCGGCTCACTAACTAACTGGGTGGAGCCTGTTGTCATCATTGAGTTCCCTAGTGTGCATTGCCATACTGTGGTTTGAAACAGCAAGAGACTGAAATCCAGGATATCTGAATTCCATTCCAGAATTCTGCTACTACCTCAGTCTCTTCGCCTCGATTTCTCCATTTGTAAAATGGAAAGATTCTAAACATTCATCAGTAAAATGCTTTCAGAACTTCAGAGGAAAGACACTGCTATGTAAAGTCATGATGTTGCAAAGGCCGAGAAGGGGCTTGCTCCAAAATCCCCTAGTCAATGAACAGACTCCCAGTGACTTCCATGGACTTTGAACCGGAACCATGGTCCTGAAAGATCAGGGCTTTGTAAGTCTAAGTATTAGAAATAGTGAGTGTACAGTTGAGGTTGTATCCTCCAAAGAGCATCCTGTATCTTAAAAAAAAAAAAAAAAAAAAAGACTAAGTGCTTCACATACACAATACTAAGGGAATTCCTTTTCTTTTCTATCAGTTTCAAAAGCTTGACAATGTACTCAAGGATGAAAGTAACTCAGGACACTTACCGGGATCCGGCCTCGGGCAGAAGGGCAGGGCTAGGGGGTCAGCATCCCCCAACCAGCCCTTCCAGGCCGCCTGGGGCTCCAGTGGCGATTTAAAAGGCCCGGGGCAGCTGCTCTCGTTGACCCCTCCCCGGACCATCAGCGGCCAAGGGGGGGCGCTGCAGGGTCCTTTGCAGCAAAGGACTGTCCTTAAAGCACTGCCACAGCAGCTCTTTATCGTTGCTGCCCCTTCTCCCCACCCCGCTGTCAGTGTCCTGCCGGTACAGACCTTACCAGCAGGGCCACCAATGGGGGAGGCAAAAGAGGCAGGGTGTGGACCGGTGTGGGTTCTTACCTGCTCACTTTCACCCCTGACTGTACCTCTCAATATTTTTGCTTATAATTAAGTACATTCACTGTAGTTGAAATCTAAACACTTTCTCCCCAATAGTGACTTATTGGGTGGTGGTGGGGAAATGAAATAGAAACTTTTGGATTGCAGCCCAAAGGGTGAAAGTGAGTGATCACAATAGCAAAAACATTGTTCACTGTGCTGCCATCTTCTATTGGAAAATTTGAGGCTGTAAGCAGCAGCTGTCCAGTGTGACAAATCATATAAAAATGTATGTCTTACAGGTTCCCAGAAACTGACCCAGTGAATTTAATCAATTATAAAATCAATGTAATATGTGGAACTTGAGCTAATAATCTGAATTTATCCCATTTCAAAACAAAACTAGCCATTGTCAAATCTGGGCATGTTCTTCCTATCTACATTTAAAAAAAAATTTCACTTATGAAAAGTAGTTAGATGTATACATATTCTGATTCACAACGCTGCAATACCTAACTGTTCTACTATATTAACGTTATCCACCTCTTTTGGTGGTGGGACATATAATCCCAATATGTATGAAAAATGAAATCCTGACGTCAGTCAAGTCAATGGCAAAACTCCTAATGACTTCATGGGGTGGGGCGGGGTGGGATGGGGGGAAGAGATAGGATTTCACTACCTCTTTCTTCTTCCCTTTTCTAATCTCCATTTTTTTTAAATTTAATCTTCTTAGTCCTTCAGACATGACACACATAACCCTTCAAAGTGGTGTTTCTCACCCTGTAATGCACATGGTGTTGTATTCAGCATTTCCCCCTCTTTCTGTGTGGTTGTGGTGCTCTAATGGCCCCCAGTATCCTAGTGTCTGTGTATCTCACAATCTTTAATGTATTTATCCCCAGAATACCCTAGTGAGGTAGGGAAGTGCTGTTATCCCCATTTGACAAATGGGGAACTGCAGCAGAGAGAGACTGATTGGCCCCAAATCTGTAACAGAAGCAGGAACTGAACCTTGTTCTCCCATGTCCCAGACTAGTGCCCTAACCACTGGACTCTAAATCCTGTAAAACTGGAAGTCAGATCCCACTGAGGAAAATAGAAAGGAGCTTAAGCTCTGGCAAGTCAAGTGGAAAAGAATAATTAGGAAGGTTAGAAAAAGATTGTGAAGAACAACTAGCAAAAGACACCCAAATTAACAGCAAAATTAAGTACAGCAGATTTTAAGTACACCTCTACCCCGATAGAACGCTGTCCTTGGGAGCCAAAAAATCTTACCGCGTTATAGGTGAAACCGCATTATATTGAACTTGCTTTGATCTGCTGGAGCACGCAGCCCTGTCCCTCCTGAGCACTGCTTTACCGTGTTATAGCCAAATTCATGTTATATCGGGTCGCGTTATACCGGGTAGAGGTGTATGAACAATCAGTTGGTCCACTGGACAATCGAGTCATTCCTTCAGCAAATGGCACAGTGTATTTGCTCTCTTTGTTGTCCCAGCTACTGCACTACTCTTCCAGCAGATCACTTAGCCTTGAACAGTTGAGAAAGAGACAGTCTGCATCAGTGACCCTTGCAGGAACACTGCAATAGGCTACAGGAAATTGGAAGAATCCTGCTTCTAAGAGTGCATATGCAAACTGTCTTGGTTGGTGCCTAGAGATGCAGATAGGTGCCTCAAGGAATTTTGCAAAAGCACCTGGATGCCTAACTCCCATTGACTTCAATAGGAGTTAGGTGCCCACTGAGTGCACATCTGTATCTTTAGGATCCTAAATACCTTTAAAAAATCTAGCTCCTAGTATGTGTGTTGACAAATAAATATTTCCTGAAACTATAGTTTTTATAGAACCCCATTAAGCAGTCTACTCCAATGCAGCACAGCAAAGTGCCGATGTTAAGAACATACTTAAGTCCCTTGGAAGTCAATGTGACTTAAGAACATGTTTAAAGTTAGGCATGTGCTTAACTGCTGTGCTGAATAGGGGTGGACTTTAAACATGCAAAAAAACGTTAATGAATCACAACCCTGGAAACTTGTGCGCTGAATCTTAGACAAGCAGCTGGGTGTGTTTTTTAAAAAGGTTAGGGACAGCAAAAAGTGGTTTCTAAATTTTATTCAGTATTAAATATTCAATAGTCATAACAGCAGGTTTTTTTGAAGGTTTTTTTAAATTTTTTATTTTTATTTTTTTAAAACTTTAGGAAGCCTAACTAGTGGGATACACAAAGCGCTTTAAGGCATTTTGACTGGACCCTTTTAAATGCATGAGGAATTGGGAAATATTTGAGAGTTGCATGAACAGCAATTGAAACATTTCCTAGTAAAATCTAAGGAAGGAAAAGGAGAGGACAAGGTACTGTGGTTCTGTGGTGATGTAGAGATGACTATAAGCAGAAGGTCTTAAAATATGGTGTAAAATATCTGGTAAAGAAGATTGTGAGTCATAAAAGTTAATGAAAGAGCTAATTAAAGTTGCCAAAGGAAATGCTTAAGATCAAATTGCCAACAGAATTTCAACTAACACTAAAGGATACTTCAAATATGTTTGCTAAAGAAAGAAAGAAAAAGAGAATTGTTTCACTAAAAATTATAGTAGGGAATGCATTGGAGACAGGCTGGCATAAAGAAATGGTTGATTTGTTAAATGGCTTCTGGTTTTAAGGAAGAGAGAGAGCCTCACGGGACTAAGATCCCGCCTCAGTGGCGGGAGAGCAGAAGACAGTTTTTGGGAACTATTGCAATGGTTGTGAAATTCCAATTAAACTAAATATTTCTCTCTCTTGCTCTGCTCTCTCTCTCATACACACAATGGGTGGGGGGAAGAGAGGGGTGCAAAAACTAATGAAATCTGGGGAATTGTTTGAAAAGATTTGGAACTTCATTAGGTTTCCCAAATTCACCATCATTTCTGAAATGGGAAACTGGTAAATACTATTCATCAACAGTGGGACAGAATACCAACCAAATCTAGATGTGATCTTGTAGCTGGTCTGAGGGTCTGTGGTGGTCCAAACTCATCCTGAGTGTACTGTTTAATTTTGTAGAATGGGTCACATCAAATAACCCACAGAGGATGCAATTGTACCACAGAGAGTCTTAAAACAATGAGCTTGTTAAGAGGTTGAGGAAGAGGTTCTGAGGTGACTTCACAGAAGTATTCAGAGTTGTGGGGAAAAGGAACAATTGTAAAATTTTCCTACCAGTGAAGAATTTAATTATCAGGAGTATAAAAAAGTCAAGGCATTTGAGGAGAACTGTTCACTCAAAGGTTAGCAAATGCAAAGTTCACAGTATAAAATAAGTCTTAGCAACTATAGATAGAGTGAACTAGAGGATACAATAACAAAGCAGATGAGTGGAGGTATGATCAGTTTTAAAAGACAAGTGGCTTGAACAAAGTGCCTTTTTCCTGTACACTTCCTCCATCCTTTGAATTCTGCTGTCTGTTTAGCTAGAGATCAGGTGCATTGCAGAGAAGATGAACACAAGAACATTATGGCAATATTACTGTGAGGATCCTTGAGACACCATGAGCAACTGTGTAGGAAAGCTATAGCACAGAACTGAGAGTGAAGAGACCTATGGCCAGTTTCTGGTCTCACATACACTAGTGTTTATCCAAGATAATGTCTGTACTCCTACTCTGGATTTATACTGGTATGAACAAGACCAAAATCTAGCTTCTAAATTCTCTTCCTGGCTCTTCCACAGCCCTCCTTTGTAAACCAAGTCACTTAAACACTCCATGCCTCAGATTCCTTGTCCGTTAAATGTGGACAACATGTACCTACTTTGTAGGGGTGCTGTGAGGGTAAAGTGACTGTTAATAATGTACTTCCTTTGAAATCTTGTCATGGGAGACACCTTAGAAGTATGAAGTATCCGTTTCCAACGACTTAAAATGGCGTGCATGAGCCACTCTCTTACCGCAAGGCAAGGTGTCCAATGGCAAATAGCTGGGTGTGGAGTTGCTCCCCAAAAGTGAAAGGATGGACTCTGAAAATGAAAGCATGAACTGATGAAGGTGAAGACAGGAAAAGATTTGAGTCACACAATGTGATAAAAATGCCTTTTTAAAATAAATTATGAACTACACCTCTATCCCGATATAACGCTGTCCTCAGGAGCCAAAAAATCTTACCGCGTTATAGGTGAAACCGCGTTATATCGAACTTGCTTTGATCCGCCAGAGTGCTGCTTTATCGCATTATGTCCGAATTCGTGTTATATCGGGTCATGTTATATCGGAGTAGAGGTGTATGGGGCAGTGATTTCCCTAGACCCCTCTGGGGGGTGTACACCCCCCCAGAATTTCCCCAACACCCCCCCTAGTTTTATGAGCTAGTTACATACCAATTTAGTGACTGTTTGGAAATCTGAATTTAAACTGAAACATTAATACACACTTAAAAGCTTATACAGTGTATGATAAAATATATGTATCTGAAAAAGTACACTAGATTTGAAAAATATGAACATAGACTAGCTTCCTTGCTTCCTTATACAGCTGTTGTTTTTTTTTTATGTCAGTGCATTCATGATGTTGGCCAACCTAATAATATCAAATGATGATTTGTAAGCAAAGTCTAAATGAGCTCTCCCTGACAGCTAGTGATGAGCTGGGGCTGTGGGGCCAGATTATATTTACATTCACACCTAATCTACCTAGGTATCCAGCAAACAAAGCTGTGTTGTCCAAGTGATAGATTTTGGCTGGGGTTGGGTTACAAACCACTTGAATGTGGGGGTGGGGTGGGGATGAAATGTTGTTCTTATTGTATGAGTAAAGGGCAGTAGAACTGTACTTAGCCTGTGATGATTTGAAGGCATCAAGAGAGAGGGTGGGGATCTGTCCCTCTCCACTGTTTAAAGACAGAGCTGATTAGGCTCCATAGATAGTCTTTTGTTCTGGTAAGTGACCACTGCAGCTGAAATCACTGACAATCAGGTCTAAGTGCTTAGTCCTGTTGTGGGGACAGTGTTCCTGTGGGACAGCGTTTTTGTGGAAGCGACAGCCAAGACTGCACTAGCAGCAAGGTTCCCCCAATGAGAGCTCAGCTAAAATGACTGAGAGCTGGTGGAACCTCAAGAGACCAACTCGCAGAGGTCACGGGCTAGGGGCAGGTGGCAGCAGAAGGTGACTGCACAGGGCCATTGGCAACAGAGTGAAGTGGAGTGAACGGTGGCACAACGAACAGCCGTGGCCAGAGCAAAGAGTGAGCAGCTGGAGGAACAAGCAAGGTGCCTTCTTGTCCCCCACCTGGAAGGTGTACTCATGTGAAAGCACCTCTGAACTCTGAGTGTACTCTCCACTGACCAAGGACAACACCGGTGAGTGGGGTGTGGGGGAGGGAAAAGTTAAATAAAAATTTGTTTGTTGGACTATATTTTAGTCACTTTGCTCCAGAATGCTAGATTTGTGACTGGGAATGGAAACATATAAATATGTTTCCTAGTAGGCCAAGATTTTAAAATGCATTATTTGCCAAGGTTGTTATCTCACATTGTTGCTATCTTGAGAGGTCATTATGTTGGGGAGTTTCTGTACTAAACATTTTTATTATTCTAATTAATTTTTACATAAGAATGGTCATACTGGGTCAGACCAATGGTCCATATAGCCCAGTCCCTGTCTTACAACAGTGGTGCTTCAGAACAGGTAATCATCAAGTGACCATCCCCTGTTGCCCATTCCCAGCTTCTGGCAAACAGGCTAGGGACACTCAGAGCATGGTATTGCATCCCTCCCCATCCTGGCTAATAGCCACAGATGGACCTGTTCTCCAGGAATTTATCTAGTTCTTTTTATAATCCTGTTACAGTTTTGGTCTTCACAGCATCCCCTGGCAAAGAGTTCCCTGGGTTGACTTTATATTGTGTGAAGAAGTACTTCCTTTTGTTTTTTTAGAACCTGCTGCCTATTAATTTCATTGAGTGACTGCTAGTTCTTGTGTTATGTGAAGGATTAAATAAAATTTCCTTATTCACTTTCTTCGCACCAGTCAAGATTTTGTAGACCTTTATCATATCCCCATTAGTCATCTCTTTTCTAAGCTGAAAATTCCCAATCATTTTAATCTCTCCTCCTGTTTCATATCCCTGATCATTTTAGTTGCCCATCTCTGTACCTTTTCCAATTCCAATATATATATTTTAGGATGGGTGACCAGATCTGCACACACTATTCAAGGTGTGCACGTACCATGGATTTATATAGAGGCAATGTGATATTTTCTGTCTTATTATCTATCCCTTTCTTAATGATTCCCAACATGGTTTGCTTTTGTGACTGCTGCTGCACATTAAGTAGATGTTTTCAGAGAACTATCCACACTGACTCCAAGATCTCTTTCATGTGTGTTAACAGCTAATTCAGATGCCATCATTTTGTATGTATAGTTGAGATTGCTTTCCCATGTGCATTACTTTGCATTTATCAACACTGAATTTCATTGCCATTTTGTTGCCCAGTCACCCAGTTTTGTGAGATCCCTTTGTAGCTCTTCGCAGTCTGCCTGGGACTCAACTATCTTGAATAGTTTTGTATCATCTGCAAATTTTACCACCTCACTGTTTACCCATTTTTCCAGATGAATATGTTGAACAGTACTGGTCCCAGTACTGACCCCTCAAGGATACCACTATTTATCTCTCTCCATTCTGAAAACTGATAATTTATTCCTACCCTTTGTTTCCCATCTTTTAACCAGTTACTGATCCATGAGAGGACTGCCCTCTTATCCCATGATGGCTTACTTTTCAAAATTCAATTTAAATTAAATACATTTTTTTAATTATCTTTTTTTTTTTAAAGAAATCTAGATCTGTTATGTGTTTTGGTGTAACTTGCATTTTCCTTATGTTAAATTTGTATAATCTCAACAAAACATTTACTTTATTCATATCTCTTTTATATATCTCATTGGACCTGACACCCCCCCTGTAAATTCGAACACCCCCACCCCCCCAATTTCAATTCCTGGGGAAACCACTGGTATCGGGGAAAAAAGACTCCAAACCTATAGGACTGCTCTTGGAAAGTGAATTTTAAGCTTGCTTATGAGTTTTCACACTAGAAACCTGATTAAAGACCAGTCCAAGGAATAGAAACAGTACGATGGGGCTTATGTCACAAATCACAGCTGACGAATACAGTATGAATTTTCAAAACCCATAGCAAATTGTTACCAATCAATCTACAGATTGAGGAAATGTGTGTGTGTGCGCGTGCACACAAACAAAACATGGCTACATGTCAAATAAGTGAATATTAATAATAATGTGCTCAGCTCTAACTCTGTTCCAGTAGTCATATAATATTTATATATATTTTCAGCAAGCTAGTACTAGAAATCCAAATACTTGCTCCAAAATTCATTCTCTATTTCCAAGCACTACTGTAGACTTTAAAAAATATAAAAGTATTTAATATACTAATCAACTTTGTTCAAAAGTCCCAAAATAAAAAAAGGTGGGTGGGTGATGGAGATGTTATGACATTGTGAGAGTAACTGATGCGGAAATACTGTAATATTACTGACACTTGGGCGGGGGGTAATGTTATGTTTGGGTAATTACTGAGTCTCGCTGCCAATGCCAAGATGTCAGTAACTAAGGGGGAACAACTGATTGAGTGGGTGGATGAGTAGTAAAGGTGTCAGTGTGCAGGAGTGACATCTGGAACTCCAGCAGATCTGTCACTACAGGCTACAGTTGGCATATTAATGTTTATAATAAGACATGTAGCAAACTACCTGTAACTTGAGTCTCAAACTTAATTTCTTAAAATGAACTGTTGTGACCACATAAATCGGCTTTCAGTGGGAGTGGTATAAATTAGCATGATTAATAAGTGGTGTATATCACTAATGAACATTCCCCATACAGCTTTGGGAAAGGATTAGAAGAGACGATAAAGCAATGTTTTCAAGTGCAAATGCATCCTTGTGCATCTGCTGGTAGTGTGGTGCTTCACAACAAACAGAAGTAGCCCTCTTTTGCCATTGTCTAGTGCTCCTTCCTAGTGCAGGTGTGCCCTCTTAGGGTATGGCTACACTTGAAATTTCAAAGCGCTGCCGTGGCAGCGCTGTGGGAGTGCTGCCGCAGCAGCGCTTTGAAGTGTGAGTGTGGTCGGAGCACCCGCTCTGGGAGAGAGCTCTCCCAGTGCTGCACGTAAACCAGACCCCTTACGGGTGTAGCTTGCAGCGCTGGGAGCCGCGCTCCCAGCGCTGCGACACTGATTACACTGAGGCTTTACAGCGCTGTATCTTGCAGCGCTCGGGGGGTGTTTTTTCACACCCCTGAGCGCGAAAGTTGCAGCGCTGTAGAGTGCCAGTGTAGCCAAGGCCTTAGAGGAGCTTTTTTCCGTGGATGCTTTCTGAAGCTGACCCTTTAAATCTGGCAGAGACAAAGAGCTGCAGGTCTGACGTGGCCATTTTGAACTGGCTGCTGCTTGCTGCAACATTCTACCTTTTAGCCTGTTGTTTTTGCCTCAGGAGGTATGTTCTCATGTGGGCCAGTTTTCTATTTGTCTAATTATCTCTGTCAATTAATATAATAGTATTTTCTTGGATTATTGGTATTGTTAACTCCAAACATTCAAAAATCATGAGATAAATATTTTTAAATCTCCTGATGTTAAACTAATCTTAATTCCCTGATAGTTTTGAGCTTTTAAGGTCTGGGGGTTTTTTTTTTTCAAACTTTTCTCCACAACTGTGAAACTGACTTTCATTGTCACATAATCACATAATTCCAGGACCTGGAGTAACAAGAAAAACACCAAATATCATGAGATTTAGGATAAAATTGCAAGAATTGACAACACTGAGATAGTCATGTCTAAGTATTACAATCTAGTACTCAAGGGAAGGACGTTTTGTAGTTAAAGAACAGAATTGGAATTATGGAGATCTCGGTTCAATTCCTACCTCTGCCACAGGCATCCTGTGTGAATTTTGGCACGTCACTTATTTTGTCTGTGCCTCAGTTTCCCGTCACAGAATTTGAGGGTAAGGGGGCTACTACTATACTTCCTTACCTTCCAGGAGTAACCTGAAGATAAATCTATTAATGTTTGCAAGATACTTTGATATTATATAAGAATAGAAAAGTATGATGCTGTCTTTGTATAGCATTGGCATTTGGCTTAGCCCCTACTCACAGGCCCCAAACATAATGCCTAGATTCCCCACAACCCAAACAATCACTAGATTATCAGAGTGGTATTTTCTTCCCAAAGGCAGAGATTAATATATCTCGTTACCCCACTGGAGTCACTGGGTTCAGTTCTCTAATTAGCAAAGATTGGAGCTGTTTATGTACCCATTTGTCCTAAAAACAATCTCTCTGTATGTGGTCTCCATTCAGGGTTATACTTAACAAATATAATTTCTTTTTAAAACTAGTATATATGTTATCAAGTGCTATTAGAACCTACTTCTGTTTGAAATAAGATGAATGTATTAAATGAAAGCAGCTGTGTGTATGAGCTTTTTTGTTTTAACTAGGAATCTATAAGTTTCAATGGCATTGCTTTTGAGCAGAAGAAAATTAATCTTCAATAAGGAGTCATTAAGACAAAATGCACACCAATATATCAAAACATTATTGCCTCACTGACTTCCATAGATAACTTTAGGAGCTCTTATTTCTTTAGTGCAGAAATCATGACCAGGTATATTTGCTGAAAATGAGTTTTTGCAGCCTGTAATACATTTGAGGAAAAATAAATGTGTGCACTCTGTTCCGATATGAGATCATGTTTAATAATTCCTGAAGTAGATCACTACTGTAGAACTATTTGATTCATAACAATAACGCCACCCCAAAAAAACATGTTCTGAGGCCACTTCATCATCATCTCCGTATATTCATTGTACAGAAAGGCAATAAGAATGGTAAGAAAATGTGTAGCTTAAAATCTACTTTCTTTTCTGTTACTTTTCTAAGAACATCCAGTCTAGTTAGGTATGTCACAACTTAGAGCAACTGCACCTGTATTCCCCCTCTGTGGTCCAGCAAGGGCACCCACTCTAGGCTCCAGGTTCCTCAGCTATCGCCTCTCTTGGGTGGAGACATGCATCTCTTCCCCCTAACTGAGGTATTTCCTGGCTACTTGGTTTCCTAACTGTGCTGTGATATCCCCAGCAAAAGACAGACTGCCTAAGCAGGCCTTTTTTGCCTTCCCTGCAGTGATGGTAGACCATGTAATTGTCATAGTTATACGTTAACATACAGCCCTTTATAAGCAGCCATGTTTATTCTTAAGGTGGAAGCATTACGGAGAAAGTATAAGAAAACAATAAAAGAACCTACGCACATGCTCATCGGCTAACCAGAGATCACCCTTTTACTCCAACAAGAGACCTGTTTAGCGATTGGTCCTCCTAAACCCAAGCGTTTTTCATGTGGTCACAAATTCATCACAGCCTCAGCTGAGAACCAGCATATTCATAAACATGAGCCCCCTCCTTTATCCTCTTCGGGTCTTTGACGCAACCTTGACTAACGAATCAGCCAGACAGTAAGTTTCTGTTCAAGGCACAGCTTCAACTAGATCTGGAGGTGGGTTATTTGTATTCCCCTCCTCCCAAGCATTTTCTGGGAATCCCCCTACTTGGTTCAGCACATGATTTCAAACAGTCCTTTGGCGTGCATAACCCATCCTAGGGTTCATATTAGCCATGGCTTCCCCTTAAAGAAGTTGCATACAATTCCACAATAACACACGAACCTTTGTATTTTGAATACAGTGAACTCCTAAAATACTTAAACTTAATACAGTAAGATTTAACTAGGATATTGTCATATGTGCACAAAGCAAGCCACAGATCTGGTGCTGCAAAAACACACATTTGGAGAGAAGTGTGGAATGACTGAAGTATATGGAGCAATCCTTAATAAAGTGGGTTTGAGTGATGGGTTTAGGATGTGGATTAGAATCAGAGCTTCCCCATATTCAGAGTGGGTGTTTAGAGCTGGTCATTCTTTTCAGGCCCATCTCTAGTACCATGCTTAGTCATTGTTTCAGTACTGTTGGAAAAGAAAGAGTGTGCCACCTATTCTAACCCCACTTTCTGTAGCACTTTGATGTTCCTTCATTTCAGGACTCCTATCAAACTACTAATACTGACCTAGTGCAACCCTGATTAGGAAACTCAGAAGCATGAAGAGATTCCCCTCACCTTGCATTCAGCTGCATATGATCCAGTCACAGTTGCAGTACCTATACCCAAGGGTTGCGGGGGGTGCTGCACTTTTGGGGCTTGCAATCTATCTCAAAAGAGATAGGGATGAGTGAGAGGCAGAGCTCCAACCCTTGTGTCTGCTCATGGAGCAGGCCCAACATGCTGGAATGGTGTAGCAGTGGATGATCCAGAAGAAGAATTCTGAGGCAGAATTTGAAACAGTTCTTCCCAGGATGTAGTTGCAGGTTGGGGGCCTGATGGGAGTCAAAACATAAAATAGCATGGCTGTAGGTGTACAGTAATTTATGGTAACAGAGCACAACATCTAATTTTACATAAGATGTTGAATGCTCAGACTACCTCTTGCTTCATAAACTAGGGAGTACATTTTTATGGAACTTTAGATGTTATACATTATTTTTAAAAGAGGGTATAATACTGTTTCCATTGCTGTCAGGAAACACTGGAGCAGCCCTCCTGTAGCCAATATATAATACCTCTGTAAATTCCATAGCTTATACAATGCATTAAACATACTGGGCATTGTAAAAGAAAATATTAATAAAAAGAGTATAAAAGCAATAAAGTTCACACAAACTGTATTTCCTTGTTCATAACAAGATTTATGTTCATATCCTTTTGGGGTGGTTTTTATTAAAACTTCTATTACTTCCCTCCATCATTCCAATTACATGTTACTTAACCCTAAGCACCATTCCAAATCCAAAATAATAAACAAAAAATAACTTCAGATCCAAAATACCATGTATCACTTTCTCAAAAAGCCAGGAGAGAAAAACAAGAATTGAGCCTTAGGAAGATAACTGTAAGTGAACCAATAGTATAATTCAAGACCTAGAGAGATTCCTGAGTCTAACAGTATTTGCCATTTTAAGTATAGGGAGTATCACAGCATTGATAGTTCTTTCTGGTTGCAGGCCCTGATCCTACAAGCATTTACTCATGTAGCTAACATTACTCACAAGGGTGGTCCCATCTGAAGTCAATGGACTTACTCTCATGAGTAAAGTTAAGCATTTGCATAAGTGTTTTCAGGGTTGGGGGTCCTACAGAAAGAACTTTTAATGCACCCACTTTACCAGGTCTCACAAGTTTTCTCTGTCACCATTTGTATTGTTACCTGATAACCAAGCAGCTATGGTGTAATTACCGTTAAGTATCTCCTGACTACTCCCTTGCTTTTGTGTTTCTTGACTACTGCTTCTGTGGACTATAAAACAGACTTTGGGACAAACATAGTAAAAACTATTAGGAATTAAGAGGCTCTCCAAAATTCAAATTCTCTCCTGTTTTCAGTTGTTTTGGTCGTGGGAAATCTAGTAGTATGCCTTCTCCTATTAGACTTTTTAATAAAATCTATGAACTGAGTTTTAACATAACTAGTGGTGACATAATCATGTGACAGGCCATGTTTCCAGTGTACCATGAGTCAATAGCACAATCAAGAGAACTCTGGTTTACTAACACTAACCGCAGATGAATGCACAGTGCTCCAGCTCTGATTCAGCAAAGCACGTAAGCATGTGATTAAGTCCCTTTGAAATCGATGGAAATTAGGGCATACTGACAGAACATGCTTACATGTTTGCTGATTTGGAACCATAATAAATAAGTGTCTGCTTGGTTAAAATAAATATTTTTGAATGCTTTGTACTGTAATGGACCTCTGTGCTCTGAAAAATTAAGGTTATTTAGGGATGAATATCAGATTCTCCTGAAATCCCCCGATTTGTTTCTTTAAATGATGCAGCCTCAGGTAATCAAAACTAGAAACTATAAGAAGCCTAAATCTGATCTCACTCTGTTCTAAATCAAGAGTAATGCCTAATCCTGTGACATGGTAATATTGAGGGGTAGGTACCATCAAAAGGACATCTCTACTGGTTTGATTAAGTTCCCCCATGGCTCCTTTTGGCAATGGAAAGATGCATAAGTAGGAGGATGGGGGATATTGTAATGGCAGGAGCAGTTTGAAAGTGACTAGTTAACATATTTCAGATAAAAACAACGAGGAGTCCAGTGGCACCTTAAAGACTAACAAATTTATTTGGGCATAAGCTTTCATGGGTAAAAAAACCAACTTCTTCAGATGGGTTTTTTACCCACAAAAGCTTATGCCCAAATAAATTTGTTAGTCTTTAAGGTGCCACCAAACTCCTTGTTGTTTTTGTGGATACAGACTAACATGGCTACCCCTCTGATATTTCAGATAGATTTGTGATTTTCCTCATTTCAGCAATGAAAATTTCTTGTTAATAGAAATGTTTATAAAGTGGTCAGTGGTACTGTGTGTGTCTGTCCGTCTGTTCGTCCCTCAACCTACCTGGAATGTGCTACTGGAACTGGACTGATATAGTCAAAATTTGATAGGTCAGATTTAGCAAAGCTAGTGCAAAATTACACCTCTGTGTGCCAGCAAAGTGTCTTAGAGCCATAGTCATAGTGTTTAAGGCCAGAAGGGATCACCAGTGCCCAAGACTCTATTTACATCTGAGGGGAGCAGGGAATGTTTCTGCTGTTATCCACCATGGGTTTCAGGCAAGTAAGGTGGCTTTAATTCCTGCCTGGGCTTTATATGTTCACTGAATTATAATCAAATGATACAGATCTTTGAATCCTTGACTGGTATTTTGAATGCACGATCGCCCTTATTTTAAATGACTTCAGACACCATTCTTTCCAACTACGTACGCAGCAGTTATGATTCAAGGTGAAACATGTTAGTCACCAGAATTAGATATTTATTACTAGGGAAAAATACCTTCTTTTTCCCATGCATGTCGGCAGTGTATGCCAGCATATATTTTGCAATATCAATTTTATTAGGCCAGTTTCTCACTTTTACTCATTTGAGAATTGAATTAGCTTTTGGTGCTGCTTCACTGGGTTCACAGAACATTTCTCTGCAATCATTTAACACGCTATTAAATTCTGGAATATGTTGTCTGTACATCTGATATTTGATACTGAGTGATGTTTATGTCATTACTAAGCCTTTTAGTCAGCAACAATAATGTTAGTAATATGTAGCAAGGTTCTTTTAACAATGAACTCAAAAAGAGTTAGAGAAAATTCAGCGTGAAGCTGGCAATGAAAAGAATAGATTACTTTCACAGTCTTCATATCCCAAGATAGATACTGGATTCAGTTCAGTTGAATGTGCTCCTTTTGTGTCCTCAGTGGCTTCTTTGGTTTCCTCCATTTATTCAAAACTATGGAAAACTTGATCCGTTAAAACCATTTTTGAACAGTTTGTTTCCAAGACTACAAGGCATAAAGTTCTTTGGGGATTGCGATCACCTCCTTTTTATACATTATGTGATGTCTACACATGGATTATAAGATACTTAAAAAGGACACCTCGTGTAATATAATATTATCAAATCATTACCTAATTATCTTAATATACAGGGCCTTGTTCTCCTCACCCACTAGTCCAAAGGTAGAGTTCATTTTCCTGCAAACTGACAACTTTAGAGTTACACCAGACTGAAATTCTGCATGTGTGCGAAGATTCTGAGCAAGAGCATCTCAGGTAAACTCAGCAGAGAAATGACATTTTCATTAGCAATTTATGGGGCTTGAAATTTCCACCCTGATGAAAACTATTCATGGACAATTCAGAGTAGTCTCTCTCCATAAATATTGACATGGCTCGTGGCTAATTAATGGTGAAGTTTGTGTTAGAGTAAGAGTGCTGCACTTAATACAGGACTTGGCTAGAGTGGTAAGGAGTTAAGGCAACTTTACATGACTTTAGCAGCTCCTCATTTCTGGGGCTGGAGAGAAATGGATTCAGCTCCCAGCACAAGTAAAAGCAGCCTCGAGTCTGCTCTAACCTATTCACAATTTCTGATGGTCCCAAGGGCCCCTCCATCAGCTAGAAATAGCTGGAGCATAAAGACATTTAATCTAACACCACCTGTTCTGGGGGCTCCACAGGTTCTATGACACTTGAAGATTCTACCTATGCAATGGGAATTCCCAGTTGGTCAGAGCTTCTCCAGGTTTCCCACCCTTTTCTGCTGGGATAGTGCAAATTTCATCCAGTCACAACCCAGAAATCTTAATAGTTATTCCATACGTTTCACAGAAATTGTCTGAACTAGCATATTTCTTCCAATTTCCCACCTCAGCACAACTAACCAGCGCAGCTCCTCCAATGATACCAATGGTAGGGACGCTGGTGTACATGCAGTGTCCATTAGCATTTTAACTATCATGTTGTATAGATCAGCTGTGAGTCTTCCATCACCTTCAATAACCTTTGGCTCTTTCCCCTACTTGGCTCAGTGGTTTAAACTCCAACAGCCAGTCTAAATAGCACTCTTTGCAGATAAGGAATGAGAAGAAAAGGCTAGTCTGTATGCAGCCTACATAAGAACAGAACCCACCCACAAATTTAATCTACATCAGCTAGAAATAAAGGTGGAACATATGCAGCAGCAATCGAGATCGAATGTGTTTCTTTAGTTAGACACCAGCATGAAGTGGAAGCCAGGTCTGGAAATGGAGAGATGAGATAGATACAATGCGTACTGCTATAAAACATGTCTGTAACATTTTTTTGCTACCATTGACTCAGTCCCAGCCATGAAACAACAATGGAGGTACTGCTCTACCAATGAGTGTGGTATTTCAGCCTCCTTGTAGCTCAGTCCTGTTCTGAACAGGATTAGGTGACACACTGGGCAAAGAGGCGAGCAGTCAGTCGATGCTTATGTCAGTAGCTTACACTGGTGCGAACGCCAGTGAATGAATTTAAACAGGTGGCAGTGTGAGAATGAGAAGGTCAAAGGAAACAGGTAATATAGATGATATCCTAGTGTCAGTAAAGACCAGGCTGTTGACGGGGTTTTTTCTGAGCTGTAACTGACTGAAATCGTCTTACTAAATTGTTTGTTGGGTTTTGTTATTTAATTTATTTCTGAAAGACGCATCCCAGATAATTCTACCATGAATGCTCAAGTAACTTGGGTTCCAGACATTAAATGCAACATGAGCTTCACCATTAATTAGCAATGTGGATGTTTATGGGGAGAGGTTCAATTGCGTTGTTGATGAATAGTTCACCGTGGTGGAAATTTCACACCCAGTAAATCACTAATGAAAATGTCATTTCCCTGCTGAGTTTACCTGAGATGCTATTAATCTTGCCGTTCTCTTTAGAGATGGAATTACTGTCAGTTTGGCAACAAAGACAGGAATGGATTTTTAATTAGCATCCCCACTACTGTAGATTAAAGATTATTAAAAAATGGTAGTTCGTAGGTCCACTTCACACACCCTGATCAGATTCATTGCCCATCAACCAAGCTCTGGTATCTATCATTATAAACAAGACCCACCTTTCATTAACCCTTAGACCATTGCCTTTTTGTAGACTACCAACCAAATGAATGCTTTGAGGGGCTGTAATGAGTACTGGTATCCAAGGAGAGAAAGCAGCGATATGGGTAGAAGTAAACTTGAAAGCGTGAAGTATCAGAGTCAGAGAGTGAAACTGATTTGTTTTCTAGCTCTGTTAATAAGGGTTGCTACTCACAGGTGCCAATCTCCCCAAAATGTCCCTGGATCAGATCAGCAAACCCCTCAATGACATTGCTATAAAGGCAATCACTGGAAGATAGATTATGGTGTCCTGAAAGATCATACATTTATTTTACCTGATTGATGGTCTGGATCCTTGCTTTTTTCATAATATAATTTATAATGTTGCCAACATACACGCAACCAGCCACCTCTAATTTATATGATGATAGGATGGTGTGGAGAAAAATAGTATCCTGCCTCTCAGGGTATATCAGTGCAGGATTAACTCATTCGCTGGAGGAGGAATACATATTATAAACACCACGAAACATTAAAATATGATTGTTACAAAGGATAACAGAGCCACAGCAGTAGCTATAATGTATATCACACAAAATGGGGTAAAATACACCTCCCATAAAGTCATATTCTGTAGTTGGTGGTTCTGCATTTGTCTGTTTGAAATACACCTCTACCCCAATATAATGCTGCCCGATATAACATGAATTTGGATATAACATGATAAAGCAGAGCTCCGGGAGGGCAGGGCTGCGCACTCCGACAAATCAAAGCATGTTCGATATAACGCGGTTTCACCTATAACGCGGTAAGATTTTTTGGCTCCTGAGGATAGCATTATATCGGGGTAGAGGTGTAGTATGTAAATACAGAGGCTTACAGTTGATCATTTATATGGGACTTGACAAACTCTGTGAAGTCTTTGAATGTATGTAGCTCAGGCTCCAATCCTCAATCTGTAAGGCTGCACTTGTAAGTAAATTCTTCTCAGCCAGTTAATAATGGCCTGAGACATAGCAGTAATACTATTGTAAACTGTGCTGATTTGGACTATTATGATCGAATAACGTAGGCTTTATTTTTCCCCAATTGCAAGCCTTTCAGTAGGCTGAAATGTCGGAATTTGGATCTGAATTTCAAACACTCCAAAGTTCAGGGATGTCCCAATTTGTTTTGATTCGGTCCATTATAGTGATCGGGGCCTTTTGCAAAATTCAAGTTTTGGTTGGCATTTATCTTTTATATGCAGCTTTCATGTATCATTGCATTGTCAGTGCAGGGAAAGTAACCAAGACAAACAAAGGCTAACTCTTGGGACCCTTGATTCAGTTTTTACTCGGTACTTGGGTAAAACTCCCACTGACTCCAGTAGGAGATACAAGTGGTCAACATCTCTAAAAATGAAAGACCACTCTAGCAGGGGGTTGGACTAGATGACCTCCTGATGTCTCTTCCAACCCTAATCTTCTATGATTTAGTTGGGGATTGGTCCTGTTTTAAGCAGGGGGTTGGACTAGATGACCTGAGGTCCCTTCCAACCCTGATATTCTATGATTCCATGATAAAAGTGCTTAAATACAGTGTTAATCCAAATTGCTCTGAAATCAGCAGGAATTTGTCCCTTGACTTCAGTGGGCTTTAGATTGGGCCCAAATTCCTAATTTTAAGCACCCATGTTTGAAAATGTCTTTGGTGACTAGCAGTTCCTTCATCCTGCAGCCTACAACTTTGTGACTTGTCAAACCACCCATTTTCCAGATACGGTAGGGAGAGGTTACATTGCTAATTATGATGTTACTTGCTGCCTCAAGATCATTTTTCCCTCAGGGGAACCTTCTTTGCAGCAAGCAACTGTCATTCACGTCAGGTTTGCTGGCCTCCAGCAGAAAGACAGGGGTAATGTTCTCTTTGAAAGGGGGCAGCTGGCACCTTTTCTTAAAACAAATTGACCACCAATGGTCATTGGGCTTTCTTTTAACAAATTCAATTTTTAAAAGTATATTAAGCCTGTGACGGGGTCTGCTTACACCGCACTAGCCCGGACAGGGTTAAGCCCATGTTATGGACAGCAGCAGTCCCATCTCCCTGGCGAGACTGGGCATGCTCCAAGTGTTATATCAGTATAAAGGGAGGGAGCCCAGCTCATTCTGGGCTGGAGGCTGCAGAGGAAGGACCTGCCTGGGAAGCTCCTGTGGAGGGCCAGCCACAGCCATTGACTGCACCCGGAATCGAAGCCTTCTGCAGCCCGCCCACACCCCGGCGACTGGAGGAGTCCCTGGAGATGACCAGCCCCACTGAACACAGAGAACCGACATCGCATGGGAAACACCAGCACAGACTCTGGTAGGAAGTGGCCCAGGGAGGGTGACGGAGTGATACCTCACGCCTGGGAAACCTCAGCGTCTTTCAGTAGGACCACCCTGCTGAGTCAGTGGCAAGCTGCTACACCACTGTGAGGGCCCTGGGTCGGGGCCTGGTGAAGTTGAGTGGGCCTGGGCCCCCTTACCGGGGATGCCACACCTCTTAATGGGTGCCCCAACTTTACAGACCCTGGCTGCTAGGGCATGCTGCCCTGCACCGAAGGGTGGCTCTATAGACTCTGGCTGCTAGGCCACACTGCCCTGCGCCAAAGGGCTGCTTTGTAGATGGTGACCAATAGGCCACGCTGCCCTGACCCTAGGGGCATGGACTATCACAAGGCCTCATAGAGGAAATACACTGAAAAGCAAAAGCAGAGTGATGAAAAAAGTGGGTGAGCTAGGATGCTAACCCTACAGTTCAACACATTGTACCTCTCCATAGCACGTAAGAATGCTGCCTTTTCTCAGCCCACATGCTGGTTGTGTGTCACTCTCCTTGGAGGAACCTATCTCTCATTCAGTGTCGGGGAAACCGTGACCAAACTGTCTTGGCAGATTTTGAGAATACACAAAGGGTCAACCAAGGATACATATGAGAGAGAGAGAATTAATTTAAACTGTATCCGTGATTAATTACACCATTTCTTAGGCATGGGCACCTAGTATATTTTTTGGATGCTAGGGAAATAATATACAGGTTCTGGTCCTAATTTATACCTATTTTGGTCATTAACAAAGTTCCATTCTGAACTCTTTTCATAGGCTTGTGTTCCTATTAGTTCCTAGGAACAGTTCTTTTTTAATAACTGTCCTCTTCCGTGGTGACTGCAATCTGCATTTTAAGGATATGACACTCAGACACTAAGGGGTTTTCTGAAGTAGACTTTTTGCCAAAAACCTCCCTCCACTGCTACTAACAGTTCATCTCTACCAGTGTTAGTGGTGTTGGGAGCACTAATTTGAGAACTGCTCCAGGTGGCTGTCTTTCTTTTAAGAACTGTTATTTGCCTCTGCTCAGGTCAGGTCTATACAACGGTGCTAACAATGTCATAGACCACTTGTCTGTACCAGTGTTTCCACCAGTGCAAACATTGGCAGAGCTGAACAGCTGGCAACAACAGTTGGATATTTTTGGCAAAAGAATTTGCTTGTAAATCAGTCCTGAGTAGAACTGGTTTAGCTAAATCTGGAAAGATAGGCCTTCTTAACATACAGATAGGACATTTAATTTTATTGTTGTATGTGATACATGTGGTACTTCTGAGGGAATTCTGCATCACTGCACCTGCACAGAATTCATGTTCCCCACAGACTTCTGATGGGGAAGCTGCACGAGCAGTCATGCACCCCTCCTCGGCAGCATAGGAACGGTTGGTTCGGGCAGACGGTAGAAATGTAAATCTTGGGGCAGGAGGCTGGGCAGTTGTGTGTGTGTGTGTGTGTGTGTGTGTGTGTGTGAGAGAGAGAGACGCTTTGTATCTCTCGTGCGCTACTGCGGCACATTTGGTTTGGAGGGGCAGAGCTTCGGGGTGTTTCTGAGGAGGTAGGTGTGGGGCAGGCTCTGTCCTCTCAGGCAGAGTAGAATATATGTTCCCATTGTCTTTGCGAATTCCCCCAGGAGTATAAAATAAGTGTAAAAGTTTTAAGGCTCCTTTACATTGCTAGAGTGGTATAAAGGACAGTATGGCTTCATAAATGCTTATGGTGATTAGAACTGGTCTAAATGTTTGGACTGAAAGTTTCCTATCAAAATATACTACATGAACCGTTTGCTACTGACCTTTCTAGAGATGATCAGTAGCCAATATAAATTGTGAATTTGATTCACCAGCCCTCACTTGCTCTTCAGTTGCCTATGATGTAACACTGAGCATATGGCTACATATATTTGTTGGCTAATAACTAGAAATAAAGTGTCAAACCTAGCTACATTACTGTTAGACAAGGTGTTTGGGTATTTCCTCCAGTGCTCCTCACTGCCATTTTCTATCCATTCTATTGTAGCTTAAATAAATTATATAAATAATTGAAACTGCATGTTTATGTTGCAATATTTTGACAAATATACAGAATTTTGCAAATTTTTAAAATATTGTGCACAGAATTTTTAACTTTTTGGTGCAGAATTTTTTATTTTTTTTGCTGAGAATTCCCCCAGGAGTAATGTGGGGTAGTACTGAAACTTAAAAATTGCAAGCTGTCATTTTAATTTGTAAGTGGTTTCCTCGTCCTTGCAGGCTAATCAGTTCTATAGGGAGGCATGCAATCAGTGTCAGTTCTGTAGAGAGCCAGAGTAGAGTAAGGTGGAAGGAGTTATGCAGCTGTTTCTAAGAAATAAAGTAGTGATAGGTTGGAACCTTCAGTGGAGCGTATTTTTGTTTTTATCTAACTTCTGTTTGTATGCAATGAATGTAACAATGTGTTCATTGAGGTAGAATTGCCAGCTACAGGAATACAACTGTAAAACTCAAATACAACTTTGCAAGTAGGAAGTACTGACATATCCATTAAGATCAAGTTATTGCACTACCTCATCCACCTTTCCTAGACATGCTATTTCAGTGCTCTTCACTATTTTTGAAGTGGGAGCCACTTGGGCAAAAATCCTTCAACGTGAGAGCCACATGGGGTGGGGCTGAAGGGTTCAGAGTGTGGGAGGTGGCCCAGGGTAAGGCAGAAGGTGAGGTGTGGGGCTGAAGGCTCTAGGGTGGAGCTGGGGATGAGGGGCTTGGGGTGCGAGAGGGAGCTCAGGGCTGGGGCAGAGGGTTGGGATGTTGGGGGGGTGAGAGTTCTGGCTGAGGGTGTGGGCTCTGGGGATGGGGGCTGAGATGAGGAGTTCGGGGTCCAGGCAGCTAGCTTTGGGAAAGGGGCCTTACTCTCCCCTGCCGATAGGCAGTAGGAGCTCTAGGGGAAGGGGCCCTCTGTCCCCGCTGCTGGCAGGCACCATGGGAGCTCTAGGGCTGTCCACAGCAGCCCTGCAAGCCTCAACTTGCTCCCCTCCCCAGTTCCTGCCCCACCCCCATCTCTCTCCTCTCCAGGTCCCTGCTGTGCAGCCCTTTAGAGCTGCTCCAGGGCTATTTATAGCCTGCTGTGTGGCCATGCAGCTTAGAGAGAACTTAGGGAGCTGCACTTAGGGTCGATGGGAGCTGCCACTGGCTTGCAGGCCTTGCAGTGTAGAACACTGTGCTATATGTTGGCCTGGTAGACCAGTTCTTCAATGGGAAGGAAGGTATCTGTTTTGAAAAGTTATTTATATTCTAAGAAATCATTCCAGTTACTGAACAGGATATTTCCAGTATAAACCAGATCTTGAAATAAACCCCACAGCTGGAATCAATGAAGAACTACAGGTAAAAAGTTATTAACTTGTAAACTATGCCGTGGAGATTTCTGCATGATTGTCACGTCTAAAGGAATCTCCCAATCTCTTCTTGGGAGTTAGGAGATTGATGTATTGATGTAGTGTTAAATAACACTGATTGTATGCAGCCTGTTCCATGAAGGGACATCTTTGACAAGGCAGGACAAGAATGAGCCTGCTTAACAAAGTGGTAATAGAAGTATACAGGCCCATAAGACATTTTGAGGAGAATCTTTCCTGGGAAGAACTATCTTAGTCTAGGTGTACCTTTTAAAAATACTGTGGGCCAGGCAACATGGTCACTGAGGGAGAAGAACTGGTCTTGGAGAAGCTGTCTGGGATTCATAGAGAAGACACTGCTGCTGATACCAGTCTTAGGACCTGAAGATGGAGTTCTATCAGTAGGGTGGGCTGGAACTCCTTTCCTCTCCTCTCAGTGGTCAAAGTGGCTCCCCCTTCCCCATAACTTCAGCCAATATCTTGCACTCTGTCTTGTTCTCTTGGTATTGAGAGAGCAAAATACCGGCTGAAGTTCTGGGGAGCCAGTGTGACCATTGAGTGGCTAAGGCTAGTTATGTGGCTTCTCTGAAGTCTTTCAAAGAAACCACATTACTCGTCTTAGCCTGGGGCAAGTCTTGCTGGGAAATATGGGGAAAGTATAAGCCCCATCCCTTCCTCAGATGGAGAGACACGTGGTAGGAGACGGGTTGTGCTGATGGTCTCTCTTGGAAGATTCAGGGCAGGTGCAAATACTTCATTTTTATTTTGCAAACCTTTGTTTTGTAATGAATATTGGCTGATGTCTGAACAGGGCCAAGTCTGTTTGGGCAGGCTCAAATAAATATTCCAGGAGGGGAACGTATCATTTACAAGCTCCAAGAACTTGCTTTTTTGCTGTTTGGTCTGACTTGCCATGCGGGGAAATGTCACGCTTCATATCCCACATGTGTCACTTACTTCCTCATAATCCTACTGCTGCTAGGAGAAGAAAATAAATGATATGGTTTATTAGGAGGTGATGAAAAATGATGAAAGGTTTAATTATTATAAATCGTCACTGTTGTTTACATTGATGGAATAAATGGAGCTCTGAGGTGGGGGTGGATTTGTGTGCATTGCAGGGGGTTGTAATCTCTAAAAGGTTCTGGCATAAGTTCATTAAGACTCATCTCCCTTTGCGACTATTGATCTTTTTTATGTAAAGAAGAAAAGAAGCAAACCCACGTGCACAGAGCTGTAGGAAGTTTTTCATTATCAGAGGTGGACACATAGTGTCATATTCCCAAAAGTTTGAGATGGTTTGAATCCAGGATTTAGCGTGGCCCATTGGATCAGCCTTAAAACTAAAGGTGTAGTTTTCCTCTCGAGTTTGAGATAGCCTAATAAAATCAGCCAAAGGAACAGGAGCAAAGAAGGAGACTGAAATCACTAAGCCAGGGGTGGCCAATCTAAGCCTGAGAAGGAGCCAGAATTTACCAATGTACATTGCCAAAGAGCCATAGTAATACATCAGCAGCCCCCCATCAGCTCCCGGCCCCCTGCTCCCAGTGCCTCCTGCCCACCGGCAGTCCCGCCGATCAGTGTCTCACCCTCCCTCCCCACACCTCCCGATCAGCTGTTTCGTGGTGTGCAGGAGGCTCGGGGAGAGGGTTAGGAGCGAGGGTATGACAGGCTCAGGGGAGGAGGCGGGAAGGGGTGGAGTTGGGGCAGAGCCTGTGGTAGAGCCAGGGGTTGAGCAGTGAGCACCCCACGGCACATTGGAAAGTTGGCGCCTGTAGCTCCAGCCCCGGAGTCAGTGCCTATACAAGGAGCCACATGTGGGTCCGGAGCCACAGGTTGGCCACCCCTGCATTAAGCGGTGTACAAATGTGGTATCTGTGTCAGGGTCTTGGTCAGAATTGTGCAGGAGAAAGGGGGAAAGATGGTGAGTCAGGACTTGATCTTTGGAGGCATTGAGAGACAGCAAAAGGGTAACCATGGACCAAACCCTTTCCAGTCTTTTTTCTAGCTTATTGAAGAGTTTGAGGAGGGAGGAGAAGGGCAGCATAGATTGGAAAAAAAATGCACTCTTAGAATTCAGTGTTTTTTCTTTACAAATATCAGATACCAAAAGAAAAAGAGCAGAGGAGCAAAGACTGGACTGGCCCTCCCTCCCTCCCCCAATAAAAAATAAGCAAATAGTTTTAAAAAAAATTCTTTTATCTCAGAGACTGAGGAAGAAATCAATGTGAGAGGAGAGGATGGAGAGACAAAAGCAGCTTTCTGTAAGTAAGGGCTGAACAAGGTTTTACAATGTTTAGGGGTCTCTGAACATGGAAATATTTTTCTAATTGCAGGTAAGTTGGGTATTTTAATATTAGTCCTGCAGAGCCCGATCCAATTCCAATTGAAATCAATGCAAAGATTCCCTATGACCTTGGTGAGAGTTGTATCAGTCCCTTGAGGAGGAATGAGAGGCTCTAAGAGGTCAATGAGATAGCATGTATGCAAATGTAGCCCATTATTCAATTACAGTACAGAATACAAAGTGTACAGTGCTCACTTTATATTTGTTTTTAGTACAAATATTTGCACTGTAAAAAACAAAAGAAATAGTATTTTTCAATTTACCTAATACAAGTACTGTGGTGCAATCTCTTTATCATGAAAGCTGAACTTACAAATGTAGAATTATGTATAAAAAATAACTGAAAAAAATAAAACAATGTAAAACTTTAGAGCCTACAAGTCCACTCAGTCCTATTTCTTGTTCAGCCAATTGC